>NC_134644.1:9235370-9543374 GCF_030463565.1 Pelecanus crispus
GTCAGCATTATATAGCACTATGACATCTAGAGGTGTGTTTTCATGACTTTTAAAATTTTTTTGATCAGGTTATGTCCAAAAATGTGTGTTTTGGACCATATCCTGGTGTTTTTGTAGTTGCTGAGTTCAGGCGTAAATAACCAGGAGGTTTCTGCTTGTGAGCCACTACGTGATCCTTCTATAACACTGGCAATGGGAAGGGGCTTATGTGTGACAGAAAGCTTAATGTGGACCGTTTCCAAATGAGATATGGCACTATTCACAGTTGCTGTAATTTCAGATACATTTCAAAATAGAAGTAATGGCAGTCTGGTTTTGAATGTTTTACAGTTGAAGATAACAGCTTGTCTCAGAAGAAGAAGATAACAGTGGAAGATCTCTTCAGTGATGATTTCAAAATTCACGACCCAGAGGCTAAGTGGATAACTGGTGAGTGAGGCATGAACGTGTCGCAGCGTCTTTGCTTTGCTTCACTTCCTCACTCTCTGGGCATCTTTTATTTACTTCTGTATTCCTCCTGTTCTTCATTTTGCTTCTGAAATTACAGAATCAAGGAGTGGTTGAGGTTGGAAGGGACCTCAAGAGATCATGTTGTCCAACTCCCTGCTCAAGCAAGGGCAGCTAGAGCTCGTTGCCCAGAACCATGCCGAAAAATTCAATCCTCAAATTCCTGTCCCAGCTTTCCTCCTGATAAATATGCAAACACCACTGCTCTGTTGTTATAATTTTTTATTTAAGGCTCTCCAGTGGGCTTATAGCTAGGCATTGAAAACCGCAGCCTTTGTCCCAAAGAGCTTCCAGCATTCAGTAGGTGATGTAGCACGTGGTTGGAAGAAGTGGTTGGAGCACTATCACAGTCACTATTTTACCATAAACAAAACTTAAGGTTTATATTCCTGGCAGAGAGGTGAAACATTGCTAAGCAACAGGCAAACAGTGGTCCAGCAGCAGCTGGGCTGGTGCTTGCACACAAGCCATGTGCTCTTTTTATCCTCTGCTGCCTTATGTTTTCTAGTCAGGGGAAAACCAAATAATACTTGAATTAATGCACATAGTATTTGCTGGAGTAGAGCCGTTTTGGGGGATGTAGATTCCAGCTCTCGCTGGAAATTGCTGTAGTCTGAACAAGCTTTGGCTAGAATAAAATGATTTGCGGTATGCTGTTCATGTATGTTCCAGTCCAACTTCTATTATCACTGAAGTTATTAGTTTTTCTTTTGATTTTAATGGGGAACTGGATCAAATCCTTCCTTGCGTTTGGCTTTCCTTGTCTGTTATGCCCATTGGGAGCAATTTTAATACCTGTAATGAAAAGAGAGAGTGTTAAAGGGTAGCGCTGAATTAACATGTTCCCCAGCCACCCTCAGCACAGCTGTCTCCAGCTTCTCCCATGAATTCAACTACAGAGGAAAACAATTGCAGACAACGTGCACCTTCACAAACACACCTGCCGATGGGCAGGACCTCTTTTTCAGGTTGCATGCTCTGGGGCAATGGTGCTTCCCAAAACCACTCTCTGGGAATGAGGATAGTGGAAATATTAGCTGCATTGCAATTCAGAATTATTTGTCTAGCATCCATTTTTTAGCACTGATATCCCTAATGGCCGTAATGAAAGAAGAGGTGTTTTATTGAGGCCTTTACTGCTATTTTCTTTATTTGCTAGAATATGAGGGAATGATAATGAATTAAATAAACTTTTACAGGAACAGAGAATGAAGTATTGCCATGGAACTATGTATAACATCCCCCCTCTAATGAGTATAGCTTTACGTGGATATAAGGCATATTTTCCACAAAACTGCAGTCTTCTGTGAAAAAATAGTATTTCCCATGCTTTTCCAATTATGATCGCATATTGGTGCCATATAAACTTTTATTAAGACTCCAATCTTGAATGTTTTAAAATCCATCTCTGTCCTCCCATGTGCTCTCAGTGACTCCAGTGCAATTTAACATCAGGTCTTGCCTGATCTGAAGTTACTAAAATATTGTTTCTGTAAAGGACAAAGCACAAAGTAGTATTGTCCAAACATGCATAGATATTTTAGAAGGACTTGTTCTGTTGCTGTGATACTAATACCACCAATACTGATAGACAAATTTTATGAAGGCAATATATATTCTGTAGATTTATCCAAGGGTGACTTTGTATTTAAGGGCAAGACGCTAATCTGTAATGTCATTCATCCAAGGACCCAAAGCCATTTTACAACATTAATTACTTTTCTGCATTATAGTTGCTTTTCATAGCTTTCTCTAGCTGGCTAAGTGGTGAAATCTTGATTAAGGTCCTTGATAAGGAAGGTGAAAGACCAGTAGCCCAATTCCCAAGCATACATTGCTATTGCTCCCTTATCCTCAGTTTTTAGAAAGCAAATGAAAGACTCTGAAAATGCAAAAGCCAAACTAATAAAACTTAGTATAACAAGAGTGCTGGAATTCCTTAGCAGAAAAATTACATATTTAAAAATTGAATATTTAAAATTGCATGCCAACTCACAAAATGAGTTGATGTTTGGTGGGGAATCCGCACAATTTTTAAAATATAGGTAGCGGTTGTCTATCCTTCTTCCCATTCTTCTCCTATTAATTATATAGCAAAATACCATGGGCATTCAGAGATCTGCACAATTCAGTCGTCTTGGCTCTTTGAAGCTCTATTTCCTTCCTTTCCCTCTTCATTACTGCAGAAGATGGGAGTTTGGTAGCCTCACCAAAGATGAAGCGTGTTGCATGTTTAGGAGTATTTGAATCATCTGAGGGATTTGCTTTCAAAAGAGATCAGTCAGTAAAGTATCTGTGTTCTTCCCCATAAGTAAGGGGCTGACTCAGACCCTCTGAAGAAGCAAGGTCTTTCCTTTGACTTGAATGAGTCTTACAGCAAGTGTTAAAATTAAAAAAAAAAAAAAAAAAGTATTTCTATTCAGATTGGCACTTAAAAATATGCTGAAAGCTCACTGAAACTGATGGGATGAGCTGATGTTTAAGCATTTTCTTGATTCACAGTGGGCAAGTGGAAAAATAACGTATTTCTGATTGATACCTCTGTCATTCCATTGATTTCAAAGGAGCTGGGGGGGGAAAAAAAAAAGAAGAGAACAAGTCTCAAAGCTGACATAACTACACTTTCAGTGCAAAGGTTACAGCCTTTCTTGAAGCTTTCAATTGCAACTCGTGGCTGGTTAGTGGATATGTTTGAATCTTTTTTATTGGAATTGCAGTTAAATTTATTTACATGAAGTGAGAGATGTGCCAAAGATGGAACTTTGAACCTCTTATAATTTCTGTGATGCCACTGTAATTTCAAATTCCAGTTTACATTTGTATCCAGTGGTTTAGGGAGAGTAAAGAATGTTTTGTTTAATTACCTGCTGTTTTCTACTGCCCTGACCATAGTTGTCATTGACTCAGTTAAGAGCACTCTGGAGGAGAGCAATGCATTCATAGACCAGAACTGACTGCTCCAGAGTTTATTTCTAGTGCCACTTCCAGGGACTGCTATTGCTTAGATTTGCCCTGTAGCGTAAGTGAAGGCTGGATTTATTGTGATGGTTTCACTCTGCAGGACATCATAGTATATACTAGTATAGTATAGTAGATATGATCTACTATAGTAGGTATAAAGCAGTGTAGTACAGGAAGTTTGAGACTGTGATGGTGATCAAATGTCATCCCCCTGCCCTGCAATCCAAGTGCAAATAATCCAAGTTGCACCTCTTTTCCAGCCCCATCCATCCCATGCCACCTCCTGCACTCTTCCACTCATTGCTCAGTGCATCGCACCCCGCGCCGTTCTATTACCATCCTCTATTGTGAACTTCCCTTCACTGTACAACTATAATTATGTTGTCCATATGCTAAGCATGCATGTGAGCTCCAATTAGCAGCTCATTTCATACCGTGTATCTTAAATGTTGTATTTGGACATTTTCTCATTTACATATCCTCCTCCGTACACCGACAGGAGTGTCCTGTGCCGGCCTTTCATTAGCCCTCTCGCGGGTGACAGATGGCCCACTCATTAGTCTAGTCTCTAACTGCTCAGCAGTTCTGCTCTCAAGCTCCACATTACTTTGTAATTAGGCTTCACAATTACTAGGCTTTTCCTGTAATTCCTCTCACATGGGATTTTAGCTCAGGTTACTGAAAAGCTCAATGGGATGCTGCAATGTTCCTGTAATGGTGGACAAAAACCAGGATGAAGAAGGGTATCTGCATTTTGTGCTGAAGAGCAGCTCAGCTGACTGATTTGTCCTGAAAACGATAATTCATAGTCATTACCTGGACCTGGCCTGAGAAGCCTGTTGGGTTATGAGTGCTGTCTTTGTGGCCCTGCAGAGCTGCAGTGATTCCTATCAGCTGTGAACATGACCCCCTGTTCTTGGTTCCCTGCCCCTTCGCATCTGGGGAGCGCTCCCCCTTTTTCACCGGGAGGCAGAATCACGCCCAATGTCAAAGTAAGCAGTACAGACTGAATCGTATACACCACTTGCGGAGACTTATGCTTATCTTCTGTCTTTGTACTTAATGGCACGTACATTTTGCCTGCACTGAAAGTACTTGGCTGCTGTTGTAGTTAGAAAAACATAATAGCAGCCTATAATATACTGCCCGTGGTTATTGCAATTGATTGGAGGCAACGTGCTGTCATTACTTACTTCTTGGAGGGTGTTTTTCCAGCCTTGCTGTTGGCATCTTGCAAGATAGAGTATATGTAGCAGTGGCTGTTGCCAGGATTTGGGGCTGTATGTTAGCAACTGGAGGCTCCAAATAGGAGTGCATCTTCTTTGTGCTAGGCACTGGCCAGACACGGCAAGACAGTCCGTGCAGAGAGGTTGTAGCCACATGAAAAGAATAAAGGTTGAAATGAAGATGACAATATATTCAAGCAGCAAGGAGCACAGAGGCACAGAACACCAAAGGACACATTCAGAGTCATAGGAAGTTGACTAAAAAAAAAAAAAAATCTGAAAATCAAGCCCTGCTCTCCGAGGTCCCTGTCCACTTGCTTCACCTGCAACACTGGCAGAATGGTGTTTATTCTTATCCAGAGAGGAATAGTGAGTAAATTAGCAAAAGGCTCTGAATAGCATTTTCAGAAATGGCTCAGTTATTTGGAAACCTGCCACTCGGTGGGAGCCAGAACCACTGTGTGCCTAGCTCACGTATGAGAATGGCAGCTAGGCTTTTATCTCAAAAGCCCTTCTGAAAAACGCACTAATAACTAATATCTAAATACAACAGAGTAATTCTTTTATCTTTAATACTGAAGCACATATGTTTTATATGTTTTACTAATAACATCATAGAATCTCTGGGCTCTTTGAAAGTCTAATATTGAATTTAATGACCTAGAACTAATAAGTTTTATTTACTATGCTGAAAAAAATCATCCTGTGTAACTGAGGTAATTTATTTCAGTTTACCTTTAGTAATAATGTTTGGATCAACAGTACTTGGAGAGCCCAAATGCCCCCAAGTCTATTCTGTGCAGTGTAAATCCATTGCACTGTATTGATAAAAGCATTGATGCATTTCAAATGATGCAGATATGTGTGGAGTAAATGAATTATTTATAGTTTGCTTTGCATAGATATTAAGAACTTCATAAGTGCTAATATTTTTCATTGTGGAAAAGGTTTGCGTTAAGGTGCTGCATTGACAGCCCTTAAGACTAAAATTGCCCTGCTAGAGAGCTATAACATGGTTAGCTGGAGTGCAGGCTTCTCTAGGCTGCTTGTCCACAGACCAAAAGATTGACTGTTTCCAAGCGACCATCCTAATTGTAAGTCAGCAGGAGCCTTTCTCTCAGCAAGATTGGGCTGTTGGCATGAGAGAAAAACTCATCTTTCTGTTTGTGGTCGGAGGAACAAAATCAACTTCCTTGGGCAGTGCAGTTTTCAGTCTTGTGTTGCGTGTTTGTGGTCTGCGTTAGGAAGCAGCTACACCTCCGTGCAGGCACCCTTGAAAGCAGGTGCTGCCAGATGAGGGCCACACTCTCGTCCCAGTTCCTGTCTTATGTTAAAGGAATATAAGCTAGAAACTGTTCACAGGTGGTTTTGTTACTGTAAACCTGGTGAAGGCATAAAGAAAATTGGGTTACTCTATTGGGACATTTGCTTTGTCGCCCACTTTGCTAAACAGAGATACTAGTTAATTAATTTTGATGTGTTTTAAATATGTGTTAAAAATGCTTAAGTGAATGGGTTTACTGGTCTTAATGGTTCAAAGAAAACTTGTCCCACTCCCAATTCTGGTGTGCCAAACCTCATATCCTACCTCATGGCAGCTTGGTTTTGCAGTATTTTTGTGAGTGCTCTGGCTTTTCAAACGTTCTTGAAATATTTTCTAAGACACACTGCAAGTTACCTGGAGTATACAGCACATTAGTTTGCGGTGTTTAAGGATTCAGTGAACTTCTGTCTCCAATTGCAGAGCCCCACAACCCTGAGGAGCCGTAAGGGCAACCTTATGCTGAGGGAAAGACACAGCTCTAAAGGAAAACGCCGTGTGGACCAGAGGAAAATATAGGGGAAGGACTGAAGGAGGCTCTTCTGGTCCAGCACCTCATGGAATTGTGTGGCAGTGCTGCTCGCACACCCCCACATGGAGGTTTTGCTGGGCTGGCCTTCAGAAACCCTCTGCTGTGATTCATGAAGACATGGATGCTAGTTAAATAAGCTAACAGTGATCTTTTAGGTAGTGTTGGTGTCAGTAGAATTGTCCATGGGCTTTAGAGACAGTTGATTACTATTCTTAATCTAAACACCGTCATGAAGTGGCATCCTGTGTTGCCAAAGCAGAATAGATAAAAGCTCATGCTCTGTCACAACTGCCGCAATGAGAAAGAAAAGAGGAAAATGTTAAACCATTTGAACCATAATTTTGATTTTAGACCCCATCCTGGATCGTCATCTTCAGAGGTTTCTGCGTATCTGTACTCTGAGATCACTGAAGAGAACTTGCCTTGCTCCTGCCTTTCAGCTGCTGGGCAATTGCCTGAAGTTCAGTAGTGAAAATAACCTATTCTCTTAAGACAGGAAACCTGGGAATTAATGGCTTTTTAACATACTGTAATAGGCTGTGGAGGAGAGCATTTCTGCCTTGTAGCTATTTTGTTCATTACTGCTAGAGAGAATGAAATGAGAAATCAATTTGGCTCTTTCAGAAACTTATACAGTCTGCAGGAGCAAGCTGGGGAGGAGCTCTGTACGTTGGCTTTAGCAGCCCCTCAGTGCCCAGCTTCTCTGCAGCACTGGGGTGCTGGTGGGGCACACATGCTGCTGTTAGACCGAGAAAATCGTCCTTTGGCGTGTACAGCAACTTCTGAATTTGGAGGGAGAAAGGTACTGGAGAAACTCCTGTTTGTGAAATATATCACACCCTAGAAAAGCAGAAGTAACATTGTAATGGTCAAATAGGGGGTTTTGTTTGTGGGTTTTTTGAGTATTTGATGTCTTGAGGAGGTCAAGATTTTCCTATGTGCCTAACCCTATGTTTAGGAGCCTCCATAGGTAATCTAATTTCTCCAAAGCCTGCTGAACTCTAACCATTCCCCTGTGTGTCACCAACTGCTGTTGAGCCTCCGAGTCAACTGTCCTCCTGAGGTACCAAAATAATTGGCCTCAGACGTTCAGTGTGATAGCTTTGTTTGTTACATCCCTGCACCGAGCCAGGTTGAGTGAAGAGTCCATCCCAGGGACAGGGCCTGTGGCATGAAGGTCACCTGGGAGAAGTGACATGAAAGGGAACGAGTGACGAGGAGGGTGCTGGCAGCGTGATGCTGCACAGGGAGGACAGGCTGCAGAGTCACTCGGGGGAGAAGCCCAGGCAAGTGGGGAAGGGTCCTGGTGCTGTGCAAGGAGGAGCAGGAGCTGGAGGTCTGCAAAAGGTGAAAATGGGCCTGGAAGTCAGTACTGTGATGTTGCCTGAGAAAAGGCTTAATGGCCTAAGATGAAGAGCTTCGATTAGCTTCGATTGCTAGGCTAATATCAAAGGGAAAAATTAGTGAATCAAAGATGGCTGGAAGAGGCAGGAGATGTCCTTGGACTTCAATTCTTCTTCTTGTCTAGGTTCTACTAACACCTGCTCCCTGTAACTGCCTAATTCTGTTCCCACTGATTTGTTTAAAAAGAACAGGAAAAATAGACTTACCCGCTGCAGGCAACATGATGGTCACACTCTCACGTTAGACCTGCAAGCTGGTTTCCTATACTTTTTATAGCCATTAGCAAAAACAGATTCCCCGTTCCCCTTTCAAGCCCGGCTCCACTAAAATTGGTGCTTTTCTCTCAAAGTAACTCCTGCCTCCTGCCATGGCAGTGTCTGCTAGCGAGGAACAGCTTTGGGGAATAATTTGAAGCTGTAAGAGGTGTGAAAACTAGGACCACTTGGGCTCCTTTGTGTGTTATATTTATTTGCTGATTTGAGGTAAAAATCCATGGGAATTAGGTAGAAGCTGCCCTCTTTGCTCCTCCCCATCGTCGTGCTTTATGTGACACCAAGGTGCACAGCGGCGTTTCCCTGCTCTGTATTGCTGGTGGCTAATGCAAAGCTGCTAAATACAGTGCTGGGTCCTTTTACCCTGCCAGCCAGGTAGACGTACTGCAACTGCACCCAGTTCACAGGGGGAAGCCTTTTGATTAAAAAAAAGGAGAACAGCAGGAATGGAAATGGGAAGGAAACAGCACAGTGCCATGGGGAGCGGCTGCATCCGTGGGGGACTTTTGAAGATGCGGCTCACGTCAGCGGTGTTTCTGCTGCTGGAAGAAAAGAAACACAAGCAGCAGTTCTGCCTACGTGCTTAACAGTTTGAATCCAGTTAAAAAAGGATCTGTTTTTTTTCATCTTGTTCAAAGTGGTTTGAAATCAAAACCTGCTGCTCTCTGAGCCGAAGGAAAGGCACTGGCTTTACAGGGGTTTAACTGGGAGAGGGATTAGGTGTTCTCTCAGTGGGTGTTAGTTAAAAATCCAGGTGAACAACTAGAGGTGCAGTGTGACAGTGCTGGATGCGCTTCCCCATTTGACACCTGCGAAGTAGGTAACCGTGAGCTCCCAGCTGTCCCCAGCCCCTGGGGAAAGCAGAACTGCAGTGACAGAAATTGTCCTCAATAAGCCTTTAAAAGGATGGTTGTAATTACAGCCCGGCTGGTTGAATTTGTACTGAAGGAAAGTTGTTGAGGTTTTTTTCCTTTGCCTCTTCAGAGGAATATAGCACAGGAAAGAGGAGGGAGAGAAACAAGGAAAGCCATACCTGGCTCCCGGCTGATGGAGCAAGCCAGATGGAGCAGTGCGTGGTGGTCTTCTCCCTTGCCCAGGAGGTTGGCAGTGTCTCACCATGTGGAGGGTTGCTTTGGAAGGGAGTAAGAAATATATTTTATTTAGATTCAGCACTGCTAAGAAAATCTGGGCGGGTAGGTGGGGAATTCAGTTTTGAACCACAGGAAAGGAAGATCAAGAATAAGGATTTACATGAACTTGATGAAGATTTTCCTAACAATCAGGCTGGTGTAAAGGTGGAAAAGTTTTGGGAAAGGAGCATCTAGGAGATGAGCATGTGGGAAAGATCAGAGGGAAGAAGGTATATAATTGCAGGATATGCTGGGCAAGAAGCACATTCAAAGGAGGACTGTAAAGGGATGGTGGAGAAAGGAGAGCTCTTCAGGGTGTTTGGGCCTCTTGTTAAGCAGCTGATCCTGATTATAACATACTACTGATACCTTCGATAGAGATTTCCAGAAAGGTTTATGTCTTTCGACACAGTCCATCTTTAGATGCCCTCTATTCTGTAGGAGGCAATTTGCTTACTTTTTTTTATTTTTTAAAACCAAGGCAATTTTACATTTTTCATACTGCCCTGCCTGACTTTGATTCCTTGTTGAAGATTTTTACTTGGTGCAAAGCACATTCTCCTACCTCAGTAGCTTTCCCTGAGCTAGCTCCACTGCTCTTGGATACCTGTTGAACATGGAGTACTTACCAAGGATAATTAGAGCAGTATGTATTCTTCCACTTGTTCCTTTTAATGAACATTAAATAAATATATGCTGAGATACCATAATTTCATAGTTTTGAGAAAGGAAATAGTGTATTTCTCGTGATTAAACTTTATATCAGATATTTGTAATTGAAAATTTAGCAGGCAAAGATGTACTTATCTAAGAAAGAAGGTCTCTGGTGAGTTTGGATCTCCTGACTGTATTAAGCTGTTGAACATGTAAGAAGCAGTACTTTCTCTTTTTTTCTTACAAGAAATAGTACCAGACTTACAAAATTCATTAAAAGAAATTTAGAATGAGATAATTATCACTGATCAAGGGAATATAATTATACTTTACAAAGTAGATATACAAATCTCACATCAGTGAAAATTCAGTTAAGAGCAGAAGAGACCAAGGGTTTGCCCAGCCCCAAATCCTGTTTCCATGAGAAGGAATATGCATGTGCACAAGGACAAGTAAGATCGCAGCAAGCTTCACGCACTTTTTAGGTTAGGGAATTACCAGATTGTCTTGTAGTTTCTCTATTTAGTAACCCCACATGTATTTCTCTTCCAAGTCACTTGCCAAGTGTCTGCCAGAGCCTCTTGCATCCACCACGTCCTTCGCCAAGTAGTTTCACTGGCCTAAGACCTGTTCCATGAGGAAACACTTCCTTTTGCTTACTTGGGAGCTTGCTCCTGTTTGCTTTGTTTGATGGCCCTTAGATCAGTACCGTGGGTCATCCTTGTAATTTCTTGAATGTTTTCCATCTCCAATATATCATTTTAGAGAGAATGGGATGAGAACTACACACAAGGATTACGCGGAAGTATCAGGGTTGGCTTCTCATATGTGTTCAAATGATTTGAGTTTCGTGGCACTTTAGGTGAGTGTGTGCGTGTAATATAATTTGTTTGACCCCAAAGAAAAGCCAAGAGACTTTTCACTGTGTTAGAACTAAAATCTATAGGTCCCTGTACCAAGTTATAGCACTGAGTGATACCATGCCATAACATCATGCGATATAGTTCGCCAGGACTTCCACAGCTTTACATGAAACCAGCACTGAGTCTACACATGCCCTGAGTTTTAAAACTGATTACTTCGCAGACAACTCTTTCCATTGCTAGCAACAAGGAACAATCTCTGATAGAAATAAGGTGGTCCTGTAAGTGATCCCAAGACAGCAGTGGCCGTGCATGCTGAGAAACAGTTCCTAATTATCAGAGTATAACAGCTCTTAAAAGCCACTTCTGGTCCCATGCTTAGCAAGAAAAGAATTCAAGGTATGACAAGAAGTGTGAAGAAATGAAAGAAGGAAAACAAAGTGCAAGGAAAAGGAGAGTGGGGAAACAGCTCCCTAGAACATTTGATTGATGGAGAAAAAGAGCTGAACATGTAACCAGGCTTGTGTATGGCTGTGCGAGGAGTTTGCCTTCACAACACTGCCAGCTGGGTTTGATGCCAAATTTTCATTTTGCTGCTTGACTTAAAGTCCCAGCTTCTGGGGACAGGTGACTTACAAAAATACTTACTATGATTCAAAAAGAGAATGAAATAAATCTTAAAATTTTTAGTACTTGAAGACATTATTAAAATTATATCTAAAAGGATCTTTGAAAGCTAAGCATATTTAGAAGGTAAATGAAAAGAATCCAATGTTTAATTTCATTAGAAAAGATATTTTAAAAATATCAGGTTCTTTTGAAGCCTCATACCTGATTTGTCAATGCTTAAGTTTTTTAGTAATTCATAAAATCTGGATAATCAGCTTCAAGGCATTTTCACTTTCCAGGGAAGGCAGTTTACAGTGGCATGGATGGGAAGAAAATAAACAAAGTCTAGTAAAAAGGCAGGGGGAAATTTCAAAGCTCAAGCCAAGAAGAGAAAAAAACCTTTTGACTCAGAAGCAATTTCCCCATATAAAGGGCAGAATTTTGGATCTCCTGGGTAAATTATGGTGATTTTGGCATGCATTTGACCTTGTAAAAAATCAACAGGGGTGGTAAATCCAGCAGTTCAAAGAGACTTTGGGCTCATTGCAGTTATGTTCAGTGTGGTCATTTATGCAGAGTAAGTCAGTCCAGGTGCTGCTTGGAAGTGTTGGCCTTGCCATGTAGGCACTGTAGGAATATCTGAATACCATGGTACCTTCAGGTGGGCTGAGAAGAGCCAGCAAGACTTGGGCAAACATATATAACATCCACCAATTCTGCCTGGACAAAGTGTCTAGAAATTTTCCCAATAGTCTAATTTATTATTGCCCTAATAAACATTCTCTGCTCAGCAGTCAACTTTCCTATTTGCTAGTCAACAAGAGCCCATACCCAAAACCTGCTCCTGCGGCTGGTGCTGGTTGCTCACCCAGCTGGCAACATCAGCAGAGCAGAGACAGCAGCGGCTGAGCTGGCCCATCCGCACCATACTGGGGCTAAATCATGTACGCTGGACCATGTGAAGCTGTTTTCACCGGTGTTTGTTATTGCTTCAGCTGGTGGACTGACTCATTCTATAAGACATATTTCTTGGAAGATTAGTGCATAAACCAGGACCCTTATTAATAATCTGGAAGTATCTTTTGCTTCCTTATTCTCCTTCCCAGTGGGAATGTGGGCTGTGAACTGTGACATAAAAAATGTCTTAAAACCTTTTTTTAAAATATCGCCAACGGTATATGTGTACATATATTTGTTCCATGCGTTCTGTATTTTCCTTTTCCAGGTTTTAATTTCAGGGGCAGCATTTGTGAGAGTTTACTATTACCTTTTTCCTTGAAGCATTTAGCTGATATCAGATTTGGTAGCATGCATAAGATATGGCCTTAAAACAAATTAATCTTTAACATTTATTCTTTATTTCTTTTCTATTTTTAATGCCTTACAAAGGAAGATATTTTTACAAGTATAATTATATACCAATAATTGTAATATTCCTGATCTTTTTCCTAATGGGCACAGAATGGCTAATATGGCTAAATTATCAAGCCAGAATAGGATGAGTATGAAAAACGTGAGATGGTTTATTAGAATTCCATATTTTATATTTGCTTTACTTCTCCTAGGGCAGGAAACTGAGAACATATAATCAATTTTCTGTTGCAATCAACTTTTTTAGGGGCAATTGTATTGGACTATATTCAGGAGAGAACAATACTGAAAATAGCATGTTTTTATCCAGTTTGAGAGACATTATCACCTTGATCACTATAGTGAGTTTGGGTTGCTTCATCCAAAAAAGAAAGATTGTAGTGGGAATAGACATGGTCCAGAGAAGGATAAAGACCATGACAGAAGCATGGATATGCATATTAAAAAGAAATGCCCTGAGTAACAAAGGAATCATGTAACGGTATAGAAAATAAAGAAAAATATGAAGAAGTCAAGTTCTTTTCATTGAAAAAGGGCATTCTTTGGTTTTAATGCCATCTGCTGAAAGTTGCTAACCCATTGAGAAACCACTGGGAAGATATTTTTGGACAGAAGGTTGACCAGGATTCAAGAAAGGACCAATCATTCTTTTGGTATAGCCATTTTTCATCCATTGCACTTAAACCAGGTGTTCGTATTGGCTCTTTTTGTTTCAGCACCTGCATCAGCATGCCAAGTGCCGGGTCCTGCACTTCGGTCACAACAACCCCATGCAATGCTACAGGCTTGGGGAAGAGTGGCTGGAAAGCTGCCTGGCTGAAAAGGACCTGGGGGTGTTGGTAGACAGCCGGCTGAACATGAGCCAGCAGTGTGCCCAGGTGGCCAAGAAGGCCAACAGCATCCTGGCTTGTATCAGGAATAGTGTGGCCAGCAGGAGCAGGGAGGTGATTGTTCCCCTGTACTCGGCGCTGGTGAGGCTGCACCTGGAATACTGTGTCCAGTTTTGGGCCCCTCAATACAAGAAAGACATTGAGGTGCTGGAGCGTGTCCAGAGAAGGGCACCAAGGCTGGTGAAGGGTCTGGAGCACAGGCCTTATGAGGAGTGGCTGAGGGAACTGGGGTTGTTTAGTCTGGAGAAGAGGAGGCTGAGGGGAGACCTTATCGCTCTCTACAACTACCTGAAAGGAGGTTGTAGTGAGGTGGGTGTTGGTCTCTTCTCCCATGTAGTTAGCGATAGGACGAGAGGAAATGGGCTCAAGCTGCGCCAGGGGAGGTTTAGGTTGGAAATTAGGAAAAATTTCTTTACGGAAAGGGTGGTCAAGAATTGGAAGAGGCTTCCCAGAGAGATGGTGGAGTCCCCATCCCTGGAAGTGTTCAAAAAACAGGTAGATGTGGCACTTTGAGACACGGTTTAGTCTAGTCTACCCTTGATTGGTTTAGTGTGGATTTGGTAGTGTAGGTTAATGGTTGGACTGGATGATCTTAAAGGTCTTTTCCAACCTAAACCATTCTATGATTCTGTGTTTGCCCTCTTAGCAGCAAATCAGTACTGATTCAAGACCAACACCACACAAGGCAGTGAATGATGCATGATGTTGGTTCCTTGGCAGAGAGAGGAATAGGAACAAGAATAGGTGAAATAAGAAATTCAGGAATAATTTCTGGGATTTAGTATGGGAGCTGGCCTAGTCACTGCAGGCAAACCGATTTGAGATGTTAAGGGAAAATTATATACTTAGCTGACACTAATTATTTCATTCCCTCATCAGTTAGTTTAAAAACGATGGGATTATATGTATAATTGCAATGTGCTCCTCCCATTAGTGGTTCCCTTGCAGTTGGGTGTGGGGAGTCTCTGCTCCCCTCCAGGTGCTGTTCTTTGCCAGGTCCGCTGCCCAGCATCACATTCAATTATTCATTAATGGTTCTTTGCAAGTGTTGAAAGTGTTTCCATCGGCTCTGTAATATGGTGCCCTCTTGTGACCAGTCCAAAACCAGTAATCTCACACCAGTAACCAAAATGTGTAGGATGTTGGATTTCATGTCTTATCTGCCTTGGTATTCAAAAGCCTGAACTCAGGATGATGGCCATGGCTCTGCCAGACTCCTTTTACAGCTGGACTTCAGCACAGTCATACTTCGCCAGATGCATCTGAAATGATAGAGTAGCATAAAAGGGAATGCGAAATATTGCACGCAAAGATAATTAAAACTTTATCCAGAGCTGTATACACAGAAAATTTTCTTGTTGATATACAAAGATCTCATTCAATCTGTACTGAAATTTCTGTACTCTGCGCACGATAATAACAATGAAAATGAAAAACAACCACTTCATATGTTCTTTCTCTCCATCACAGCCACTAACAAGTGTAGTTTGGTTGGGGGCAAAGAGAAGGAGGCAAGGAAATGCACAGAGGAATTAAGAAAGCAAGCTGTGGGGTCACATTTTAATGAAAATTTATTCATGGATTCCTTTTCTTCTCAGTGTCAAATGGATTATTACATTTATGTGTAACACTTTGGGTTATGCACTCCCCTGTGTGAAGCTGAACTAAATGAGGCAGATAAGACCCGGTGCGTTTTGCAGAGAAGAGAGAGGTCACCGAGCGATGCTGCGCTGGCCTGGGGGACAACAAGGGAGTGCTTGGAGCAAGGGTACCTGCTCGGAGCAGGCAAGGTGGGGACGACCAAGCAGGAATGGTACCTTGGGCTCTCATACGAGCTAGCAACTACTACGACAAAAGCCCTGGAGGTTTTATACTCCCGATAAAGTCTGTGCCACTGTGTGTTTGGGGCTGCGCCACCCATGCCAGCCACATTATGGACCTGGGATGAGCTGATACACGCAACCTGTTGTCCACACTTTGTTTTACTGTTTAGATGCATGGTGAGACCATGAAAAAATATGTGGGATGTGGATAAAAGCCTCAGGGAGCGTTTCCTGGGAAATCAGTTTTTTAGGGTTAAATTGCTTTTGGCCTGTGCTGAATGTGGGAAGTTTCTGGCAGGGAATCAAAGGGACGAGTGTAATCTGGTATCTCCAGCTCTCCAGACTCAGGTAACCTGGGGGTCATCTGCACTTTTCCTGCTATAATGTCTAGGGTTTGAAAAGCACATGGCATGAGCACAACTGCACAGGAAAAGAAGATGGCAGAGAATTTCTGAGGAAGATTTCTCAGCTCTGGAATCCGCCAAAGTCAGCTCAGCGTGCTGCAAAGTCCCACACTGCTGTCAGTCATTACAGAGAGATAAACTGAGGGCAGCAAGCAACAAGCTGTACGTTTTTACTGTCGTGGTTAGGATTTTGCAGCAGTTTTGTAATTGGGATGATTTGCCCTGGATGGAGTCAAAATGGATTTACTCCAGAGGATTTCTCATTCTTTTTTTTTTCCTAATTGTAGTGTTTCCCTTCCCCCCCCCCCCTCCATGACATGTTGTAAAAGCATGTAGAAGCAGAGAAGAGGAGTTATTTGAAGTTGAAACGAGTTCTCTGTTTCTCACATGGACTTAGATTTTCATGCCTATGCCACTAAACCGTGAGCTGAGCCTACAGAGTTCCCAGATTGGAGCTCTTTGAAGCAGAGTTCAGTCTCACAAATGAGAGGCAGCAGCAGAATTGTACCTCGTTTCAAATTTGGGACTGAAATTTCAAAGGTTTGCTCTGCCTGGATTTCAGGCTTGGTGCTGAGGTCTTCTCTCAATGAGATCGAATAAGAGGTTTTTTTGAGTTTGGATCTTGAAAGATTTGGGATCAGACAAAAAAGAGAAACAGACTGGCATTACTGATTTTTATAGTTTTAAGTTTTCCCAGGACTCAGCCTTCTTCAAGCTTTTGACAAGTTAATTTACAAGCCTGCTAGAGATGCACGTTGATATGGGAATTTTCCTGAGCTATAATTGTGTTTTATTTTACTAGTACTACTGTGAAAGCGCTATTAAAACCACTTCTTGCATAATAAAGCACATTCTATCACGTTGCACTTACTTAATGTACCAATACGATGCGTTATACAGCATTTAGCTAAATTACGGTAAATCACCTATTTAAAGAAGTTTTCCTTTCAGCCTCTCATGTGAAAAAAAAAATGCTGGAAACAGTAAAAGGATAATGACCCATAATGCCAGAAAGATAAAAATGGGATTTCAGTTGTCTACTGGAATTAAAGGCTGTAGGGATGTTGTTAAAGGCAAGCTGTTCTCCGTCCCCTGTTGCTCCCTCGCATCAGCATCACAAAGTATAACAGGCTCTTACTTATTTCTGCACTGCAGAGTAGCAAGGCTGAAGAAAAAGGAGTTGCTGGTGGAGGGCGGGTGGATTGAAGACAAAAAGCAGGGAGCTGTGACAAGTTACAAGTGCCAAAGTCTATGAGGACCTAAGGACCAGCTTTCACTAAGGGTGGGGTGAAGCTGTGGGCATGGAAATGGAGTTTTGTTGTCGTTCACTACTCGTGCTCCTTCCCTCCCGCTCTCTCTGTTAGCCCAGAGCCAGCTTTCTGCAGCACCAGGGGACAGGGGATGGGAAGCCTTCCCTGCTTTTTCTCTCTGGGAAGCAGCTCGGTATCAAAACAGGCTTGGCTCCTGCTTTGGCGAGGGAATTTCAGATTCAGTTGTTTATGGGTACATGCTATAAATATCAAACAGATGCACTGCAGCATGTCTTGAAAGAACAACAGATCACAGTATTAAATGCATCATCACAACGGTCGTCTTTTCCACCTGAATTTGGGATTGCATCTGTCTGGACACCTGAACAGGCTTCCATCAGGGACTGATTGTGCTTTTATTTTGCATTATCTTCTATGTGGTTAAGTTTTACAGAGTCAGGGAGCTTCATGGTCCTACCATTTGTTAAACATCTATTCCCTGTGCTTTTCTGAGGAGTAAACCATATCTGCCCCAGGGAGTGCAGGTCCTGGGGGGATCACTCTCCTTGCCATGCAAAGGTATGTGGCTCCAGTTAGACAGATATTGTCCTAAGTGGGTCAATAATCCTGCAGGCCTACTAAATAAGATACAATTTCCCCTTTCATGAAAGCAAACTATAATAAGTATTTCTCTAAGCCTGTCCCGGCTCATCCTTCTCCCTGCTTATATCATGCTCAGCCTTTTTCCTCTTCTTTGATGCTTCTTGTTAATGTTTGCTATTTTTTTCTGACAGTTTTTATTTCCTCTCTGAATTTACCCTGTTCTGTCGTTTTCTTCTCTGCTTCCATTATTTCCCAAAACCTCATCTCTCTTTCTCAAAACCAGTCTCTGAAGATAGCAAGCCTGTGCTGTACTGCATCTGGCAGGATTAAGGGGTTTTCTAAGGTCTTGGTCCTGTGCACAGCAACCTGTTAACCTCAGCTTGTCCTATTCCCTCCCCTGTGTCACTCAGAAAGTACTTTTTCTACAGGAAATAATAAGTCCCCCACAGTTTACTTTCCATGTGAGATGCTCATGTGAGCTGTGTGGATGACTGTACTTAATGTATACGCCTGGTGCTTTGCCTGGCTCTGACGGGCTGTTCTCTCCCCTCGGGGTTCTGCTGTGCGTGGGCTCGCTTGCGGGTGCGAATGCCGATAGTCACAGCAGCGAACACCCCCACTGCCAAGCCCACAGCCTGCCCGGGTACCCGGTTCAGTCGTGACGCCGTTCCCACAGAGACATACTGTATTTCAGTGTAAACTGGCAGCCTCCCCTGATCCTGCAAACATGGCTAATCACTATAAGCCAGTATTTTTTTTTTTTTCCCTGTGTACCGCAGGTCTGCTGTGGGTAATCCGGGTTTGCTTTCTCCAGCCAGACCCTTCTCTTTGGCCCCCGTGTGTGTGTGCTGGGGGTGAGGGCTGTGCCCACCCGAGGGGCACACCCACTCCTTTCCCCACCTCTGGTCTTCATACACCGTGCTGGGGCTCAGCCGGCCCTTCAGAAAACTTGTTGGGATGCTAAACAAGTAGAAGATTTTTTTAATTGTAATTCCACTGCCTCATCCTCATGTATATTTCCAAATGAATACAATTGTAGTACATGTTGTTGCCAGTCTAAAAATACCAACTCTGTCTGAAAAAACATCTGTCCTACTGTTGCAACCTTCCTGCCCGTTATCTTGTTAGATGGTAAGTGCTAACCAGTTGTGTCTGATCAATACCTGCCTGGGAGGACTCCAAGGAACCCTCGGCTGCTTCAGGTGCTGCCGTGGTGTCAGCAAAGGGGGGCTCAGCCTGGCTGACTGCTGAGTGACGCCCTGCACCACGGCAGGCAGGGCTGCAGGGCTGGCGGAAGGCTCGTCCTTCAGATGTAAGATAAAATTCTAAAGTTCTGACTGCTTTGGGTCATTGAAAACCCCACAACAGCTTTTCTTTTTGGAAGAGAGAGGGTGATAAAATCAGGCTCTTGACTCGTTTCCAGCTGCAGTGATTGGCTTCATCAGGTTGAACAGAATCCGGTGTTTTCACTTCTTGCAAAGCTCAGAGGCCTCTTTCAGGGTTTCTAACCCCGCTGTAAAGCCCATCAGATGCAAACTGCCTGCCAGCTGCCGCGGGTCACGCCTGAGGTCAGTTCTAGCAAGGACCTTCCTACAGCAGCAGGGATGAGAAATAAGAGTGCCAGTGCTCTGCTGGTGGCCCCGTGAGATTCGCTGAGCCAGCACAGAGCTCCATCCCAGCAGTGCGCGTGGCCCGGCGCAGAGCCACCTCAGTCCCCAGGGAGTGATGAGGGCTCGCTCCCGAGGGGCGTGCTGCCATCTGCTCTCTTGACACAGGATAATTTGTTTGCCAGCCTTGCTGGTCACACTGGTATCTGGAGGCTCATTTATCTGAAATGGTTCAGAACAACTTCAGGACTTAAATTTCCTTTATTCACCAATCTTCCTTAATCTTAGGGTTTGAGAACAATAATTCCCTCAACGCTGACTTTCATCAGACTGAGACTCATTCAATTATCTTTCATGTCTGTTGATCTGAATCTGCAGGACTTGAGAATTTGCCTTTTCCTCCAAGTCTGTGGATCTAAATGACTGGAGCTGTCCTAACAGTCCTGGTACTACCTTCTGCCTTTCACTGACCTTTACTGCTGACTTGCTGCATGTGAATTTTATAACTTTTTTTCTCTGCTTTTCATTTGTCAGTTGCTAAATTGATACAAAATTACAATTTCATTAAAAATATTTTTTTACAGCTGGATTTAAATTCTTACTCCTTCTCATATTTTATCACATAGTTCTACTTTCTGCTTTCCATAATCTCTGACAAATAATGAAAATTCTCCTCAAAAGCATGTGGGTCCTGCTATTATCTTATAAACCAGTCTCTCATCTGTGACAGTGTGTACTTACTTAGTCTAATCAGAGAAGCTGTACAGCCATAAATTTGTGAGCACTGACGCTAATGCAAATCTGTGTGCCTGTAGCTGGATGTAATTCCTTCAACTTCTTTGCACTGCCAGCACTCAAACTTACTCCTTCTAGAAGTAAAATTGTTCCAGACCTTCTTGTCCACTGTGATGAGCTGCTTAGTCTGGTGCCCAGTCTGACAAATAGGAATGTAAAAAGAAGCAGTGTTGGCTCAGGCAAGTGTTCCTCTAGCCCAGTGTTGGGTCTCTAACCATGGCAATAGCTGATGCTGTGTTGGACTTGAGCCTGGCCCCTTTTAGTGGTCCATAATGAGGCAGCCCTGCATTAGGGATGATAGATGGTATATCCTGCCTATTTCCTTTAATATCTGTCAGTTTATCAGTTGTCCATGAATTTTTGTACTCCTTTGTTTTATATCATTGCAAATGATCCATGCTGTCTTGCTCTCTTGATGGTGTCCAGCATTTTGTTGGCTGTTTAGGCTGCCTCTGCATATTGAGTTGATGATTTGGAGTCCTCAAATGATACCAGGGATAGCCTCATGATCTTTCTCCTGAGTTTCAACTGCCAGTTCCATGTTCTGCATCATGGCAGCACCCATGGGCAGGTTTCCAGAGACCCTGTGCCTTTTCTGATGGTAAAGCCTTGGGAAGGGTTGGCCAGGTAGCATGCCTGAAAATGCAAAACTTGCACTGGGACCATAGTGCATAATACATTATCTTCTTAAGAGAAATCCTAATATTTTGTCTTGTTTCACCCTAAACAAGAGGCCAGCGGGCAGAGGTGCCAGGCTGAGCAAGCCCACGTATGTGCTGTTCCTGGTGAGGGCTCAGCAACTGCGAGGGACATGAGCTCCCTGTCGCTAGATCTGTTTTCTCTGTGTGCATATTTCCTGACTGAATTTAAGAAAGATGTGTACAAAGAAGCTGGGAAACTCTGACACTGCAAATGTATCATTGGTCTTGGGTTTCCTGATTTGCATCCGTTCTGCTTAGCAGCTTTTTTAAAATTTCTGCCAAAGATCCCCCATTCCTCTACACTCACTCTGTACAGCACTAAGGCCACTCTGTTATTTCTAGTAATCATTGCTTTTTGTAATCAGTCACTTTTGTAAGCGTGACTACATATCTGTGTCTGCACTCACAGACACATAATATATTGTACCGACCAGACAATTTCCTGGAAGTTGAAGGGGGCTGGGGGGGGAGTTGGCGAAGTGAACTCTGCTGTTGAAGAAATCCATTATATAATGGAATAAATGGCTTTATGCCTGAAAGTTACAATTTTCAGCATCATTTACACTGAACATCAGCCCCAAAGAAAGGCAGGTATAAAAAATGAGATACAGTGATGACCTTTATCAGCTGTGGTGACAGCTATAAATCAGGCTGCAAATTCTCATCAGCTCACTGGACAGAATTCATTACAGACAGAGGTTGCTGCATTTTTGTCTTTGATTGAGGTATGTCCCATTTAAATAAATGCTCTTGCCCTGGAACAAATCACACATTTCAAAACAAAAGTCCGAGAATATTATTCATTGATTCTATTGAGGACTAAGATAATGCAACTTACAGACCAGCTAAACATCACAGTGTTTTGCCTGGAATATAATGCAGATCAATTTGTTCTTCTCTTAAGCAGACCAATTTTCTGTTCATTAATTCAGATGCTGTGTTGATGGCTTGTATTGAATATAATAGCAAGATTTACAGCCCTAACAAATCAGCATTGCTTCATTTATTCTTCCTTACTCATACCAGAAGTACATGCAGCAGATTAGCACCTGATTTTAAACTTGTTACACTTTAACAAATAATGGGAAAGTCTTTCATACCCTACTTCCAACTATGGAGCAAGTTCTATGTAATCATCCTGAAGTTTTACGGTTTATTAAAGTGTTATGTTTTTTTGGAGCATAGGGAGCAATAAAAGTTTAGTAGCAATGTCATTATGGGCAGTAATGTAACTTCCATCAGTTCATGCATTGCTCAAGAAACAGCTACCAAATATTAACAGCCCCAGAGACTCATTAGATTAATAAGCTACTTTACCTGTGTACTGACCTTTGAGCTGAGTTTCATCACTAGTTTTTTCTGTAATTAGGAAATATCCTGAGAAGCTTACAATTATCCAAATGCTTTGCTGGCCATATTTAAAATGGGATTTTTCTGTATAGAGCTTAGTATGTAATTGGAAAACATTCTGTGTTGTTGACATAGAGTGATTATTAAAGCAGTAATCTTTTTCAAAATGTCTGGTAATTAGGTAATATTCTGCCTCTCAGCCTAGTTATTCTTGTTATTTCTGGAATACCTGAAAATAAAAATTTGGACTGTGTACTTTCCTCATATAACAAATGATACTTCAGCCTTAACGGCCTAAGGATATAAATGGACAAGGTGTGTAGGGAGCATTAACACCTTTTATTTTATCACCTCCTAAATTGGTGACATAAAGGCATTTGTTCAGTATCTGGACACAGAAGCTGGAAGTTGAAGTTGTAAATAAGTCAGTGCTGAATCAGACCCCAGAGATTGTCTCTTCTGGTATCTGGCCTGGGACAAGAGCAAATGCTTAGGGAAGATTTTAAAAAGCGAGTGAATTTCTCAAGGTGATAATTCAGGATATGCTTCTAAGTCCCTCACAATCTCAGGTTCAAGGGCTTTCTGAAAAGTGTCTCCCCTGAAGGCCTGTAATCTGAGATGGATTTTTCTTCCGTTTTTCTAATTCTTGTTTGGACCCAAATGCAATCCTGGCACCCGCTCTACTCTGGGACTGTGACTTCACAGCTTGTTTACCTTCTGCATGAAGAAATAATCCCTTTTATTTGTGTTGAACCTGTCACTGGCTGGTGTCATTTAGTACCTCCCAATATTTATTTTGGAAAAGGCAGGGAACGAGCATTCATTATTTATCTTCTCCATGCTGCTTATGACTTTTTTGACTTCTGTCCTAGTTCTGTTGAATCAGTTCTTTTCCAGGCTGAAAAATCTTTGTTTGTTCAGTCATAAGTCATATGGAGCAATATTTTAAAGTCCTGAATATAATCAGGCATGCTTATGAAAATGCCATGCCCTTGGACAACATTCCGGAACTAATGATAAAATTTTAATACTGTCAAATCCAAACAGGAACTCTCTTCATTATTCTGGTCTCAAATGAAATTCTTAATCTAATTCAGATCCTGCATTTTTTATTCAGGACTGAAGGTGCTGATAAAATTTATTCCATAATTAAAAGAAAGAGATATTTTAAGAACTTTGCCTATGAGTCTGAAGGGCTGCTGCTGTGATTTGGACACTGAGAATCTTAAGTCTCTCAAATCTTGTTGTTTGGACAGGATCATCTATATTGCAGCAACAGTTTGGCCTGACAGAATCTGATTCATCCCAAACTCAGAAAAGATTTTTTCTTCCTACGCTTACATATAAAACTGTGATATGTAGGAGGTGACTGTTTTTATTGATAGCAATAAGTAGAGTGTAGAAGCTTCTTGTCTGCACTTTCAGAGCATTTTACAAAGATGGTTAATGACTGTGATGAGGATTATCATCACCAATTTAGAAATTAAAAAACACTGAAACATGGATAAGGAGGAAGTATGATAGGTCTGTACACCAAAATTTTGGAAGAACTGGGTCTCTGGACCCAGTGTTGTCTTCAACAGGTTACCTTGAGCTGGGCAATGTACATCTGTTTGTGGTGACAATGAGTTGGGTCTGTGCTTTTATGAATCCGGTAGGATTTAAACTCGCCTTTAACTCATCCCAGGATAACCCATGGGTAATGTTTAACCATTCATGTGTCCTTAACACTTGTGGGATGCACGATGGTAGCCACCCTGGGGTAGCCACAGTGAGAGTAGGCAATGAGAAATTGCTTCCCTAGCTGAAACTGGAGGCAGAAGTTTGGTAGGATCCATCAGTTCTCAATTCTTAGTTCAGCCAGGTTGCAAAAAAACAGTAACCCTTCTCCTGTGTCAAGATCTCCTGAAACTTTTAATGGAAATATTCTTGGGGCTTAGGATTTACGTTTTATCTGTGGGGCAGTGCATGTAAGCACTGATCAGACTTGAAATTCAATTTATGACACCTGACAAGACCACAACCCTTTATTGTTGCAATGTTTTTCCCTCCTGAACCTTTGACCTGTCACCCAACCCTCATTTGGTGACTCTTTCATATGTCTACCCCAGTCTTTCTGTCAAGGAGGTTTTGAGCTTTGAGCTGGAGAATATCTCCCACCTGTAGAGCAGCTACCATAGGGGATTCTTGTCCTTGTCCAGAGGTCCTGAGTGCGAGGGTAATCCCAAAGTGCAATAGGAACAAGCCGTTTTGTCTTGTTCTATGTGAAAATGGTAATTTCTTTGCATGCATCTCCTTCCAGTATTAATTTGCAGGACAAATGGCAGATCTGGAAGATCTACACAATATTAGTTTCAAGAATCTGCTTTGTTAGAGGGTGATTTGCCTTTAACTTTCAGAGACTTTCTAAGCATCTAGCTTATTACACTCCTACAGAGACTGAGGATCTTGGAAACCTTTAAGCACAAAGAATATTTTTTGACCTTGTGTTTTCTTCTACGCTAACAATATAGCAAGCTGTGTATGTACATTCGAAACAGGTCACATGCTTGCATTCAGCTTTGGGCAAGTGTGGCAAAATAAACATGTGGCAGAATAAACATGTGACAAACACTAACCGTGTTGTTTAATGACTAACCTGGAAGCCACTTTAACATCACAGCAATGGCTGCATTAAAAAAAAAGTAATCTGTTTCTTTACAGGGACGTTCCCAGCAGTACTTTTGGTTCAAGCCCATAATTAGGTTCTACACAAACAGACAACTTCAGATTTCCGTAATGTTCTTTTCTTTTCCTCCTTGCAGATAATGAATTCATTTATAGAAACCAGAATGGCACAGTGATTCTGAGGAATGTTGAAACTCACAATTCAACAATATTAATAGAAAACAAAAAAATTGTAAGTATTTTCTAATGCTAGCAGATTTTCACAGTTTTCTTGCAGTTGGATCAGTAAAGCAGAAAATGACTTGGGTTTCAACTTCGTATATTGTCAAGGAGAAGCAATACACCAGTAATACTATGGGCTACGCAATGACTGATAATATGAAATTGAACTTCAGCTTTTGTTATTATTCTGCAAGCTCAGTTTCTTTCATACTACAGGAAAGTATCATATAGATATTTGAAGCTAGTCTTGCATATCATACATAATTGAAAGATGCATAATTCTCGTCTTAGCATGCTTAATAGAAATGACAATTGATACAATTTACTGTCTGTTGGTAGCATTCTCCACATTCCTACATGCAAATACTTATGTTTTAATTTGTGGATTTGCTGTTTTTTCTTGCCTAATGGTTGAAATGTAATTTCAGTGTTGTTAATGAATAGGGTTGATGAATGGAAGTGGAGTTACATATGAGAGAAACCCTAAGAAATTATTGGGAAAAGAAGTTAGTAGGTGGCTATTAAAATGAGTGAAAAGAAAATAAATTCACAGCTGATACAGAGTATTATTTATAATGATGAAAGTGTTTTTTAGTATTGTTTTTTGTAGTAGATGAAGCCAGCACTGTGGCGGAAGTTAGTACATTAAATGTGAAAGTGTTTTCAATATTTTCTGTAAGAAGTTAATTTCCGAAGTAAAACACACTTATATTTGCTCCAACAATGAGATATGAATCACATCATCCTGGTAAAATTGTCACTTATGCAGTACCTGCCTAAGGCTTTGATTAACTTGAGGTGTTTTTGTTGTACTGTACCATTACAAAACTACAAAAGCAGAGGATGGCTAACAGAGACTTATCTTAATGACCCAAGATCTGCAGAAAACAGCTTTAGAAACTCAAAAGCTAAAAGTAAATCTACAAGAAAACTATAAAACCACATTCCAAGTTGACTTTATTTTGCAGTATGAGTATACGACTCATACAAAGCTCAAGTACAGTATTAATTCTTTTTTAACAAGACAAAGAATTTATCACTGAATTATTATTGCAGGATCCAACCTAAAACTTCACATGTTGCCATTTAACCTTCAACCTTTGCTGCATCACATAAGCAGTCTTCTTTTACCAGAATGTAACCCTTTTCTTTACAATTCTGTGAAGGGTAAAGGAATGAGCTGGCCTCCTTTAATGTCAAGGTTTGTTCAAGTCAAACTGCTTCCATTTGGCCACTGTTTATTCCCCTGGTTTTTAATTTTTTCCCGTTGGTAAGAAAAGCACATTGTTACGAGATAATCCTACTTTTTCATGCCATGGCCTCCCTGCTGCCGGTTCTACCCTTGCTCCTCTGCCCTCTTGGTAAATAAATCTGCAGAACACCACCTCCACATTAATCCAAGAAGTCCCGACACAAGAGCCACTGTTACACCTCATCCAGGAATATTATCTTCGTCCTCTTCCTTCCCAGCCCTGGGTCAAAAAAACTTGCTACCTTGGCATGTTTTCCTTTCTCCATGTTATTAATATAGCAGGAAATAAAATCTGTCTTCATGCTGACAGTGCTGGCTGTCACACTCCCCTGGCACCCCCCATCCTGATCCACGCTGGCCCTTCAACCCCTTTAGGTTGCCCGGAGAGGTTGTAGATGCCCCATCCCTGGAAATACTCAACGTCAGGTTGGACAGGGCTCTCAGGAACCTGATCTAGTTGAAGATGTCCCTGCTTATTGCAGGGAAGTTGGACTAAAGGTGCCTCCAACACAAACTATTCTGTGATTCTATGATCAGGCCCCTCTGCCTTTGGCTGTCCCCTGGGTGCCCCGTGCACAGCCTCCAGCGTCGCTGGCCTTGGGGAGCACTCTCCCAATGGCATGCTGTGCATTTCCCTGAAGCCCAAATTCCCCCTTCCAGTTTGGTCCTCGGGAATGTCTCAAGGACTCGCATCCAATTTGTTAAGTGCGAGGATGAGATTTAAAAGGCAGTGGATGAGCGGCGTGTTAGTGGCACCTCTCTCTGACCTTGGTGAGCCAGCAATGTATTATATGGAAACACGCTAGAAAAGAGAAGGGATGTCTGCACTATACAAATGATAAGTGGAGCAGGGAAAAGGTAATTCCTGGCAAGTCTGAGATATTTTGGCATCTCTTCTTGTTAGTAAGAGTTACAGTGCAGCTTTTTGCAGAACCCAGGTCAGCGTGCGACTGGAAAGCTATATCAGCACAGCATCCCAAAGACTTTTTTAACTGGGGAAAATGGGATAGTTTTCCCCAGTGTTGTCTTAATTGAGACAAGTAGTAGTGTCTCTTTATAATAATTTGCTCCAGCAGGTATTTACTGTTTGTTATCTCCAGCGCTTTGGCCAGTGACTGCAGGGAACGAGAGGGAATTAATAAACTGTCATCTATCAGGGTTTTCTACTACCTGCTGCCCACAGCTGCCCCACCAGCCACTGCGCAGTAGGTTTGTAAGGAAAATTCTGTTTTTTTGACATAGCTGCCTGGTCTGAGTCACAATGCAGTTATGCTTTCTTCTATGGGAGCATATATGTGCCCACATAACGTGTCTGGGTTTTGAAAAGTGATGTATTATTTTTCAAGGCACTTAGTCTGTCAGTATTCTTCATCATTAGAAACATGGTCATAACAATTAGTTCTAGATGTTATTGGCTCACAAACTGAAAAATATTTATTTCAATGTATGATTTATTTTCTAGGTCTCCTTAAAGGCTATTCGATATGAAGTGTCACCTGACCGGGAATATGCACTTTTTGCTTTTGATGTTGAACCAGTAAGTAAAGAGATTCGATTTCAAAATATACAGCCAGTGCTGGGCTTTCCCCCCCCCGCCACTCCCCTTCTATGCCAGTAAAATGATATTTTAAATTAATTGCTTCCTATGAAACAAAGAAAGAAAACCCCTCACTTAGATGTTCTGAGAGCATGTCATACTGCCATCTAGTAGAGGAGAAAGGTATAAATTACACCGTAGAGGAAACACTGTCATTGCCAGGATTTTATAGTCTTTGGGAGGGGGATTGTAAGGACATGTCTTTGCTACAAGGATTTCTATTCCTCTTCTGTGTAATTTTTTTTCCATGGTGCCTTTTTCAGTCACACTATAAATTTCTTCCCAAGAACAAAAAGCAACTGTCAGTGGCTCCCACAACTGAAATAATACATTAATTATGGTGTCACTGTTCCCAGTGCTGCAGTTAGGGTTGAGCTATCACTTTCATTATAAATCCTTTTCTTCAGAGGGTTAGGTATAAATCATGTGTAAGAAATCACCGTTGGGTTACTACTAAGTTTTAGATTAGGGTGAATTTTCTACCAAACTTCAAAAGAGAAAAGTCTAATGAGTCATTTTTAAATGACTAAAGAATCAGACACATGGGAAGCAGTTCTTGGGCATGAATAATATTTATTTGCTTTTTAAATTCTGCTGGCATAAGACCTGAAATATTTGAATGATAGCTATGCTGTACTACTTGGATAAACTATAAGCCCCATACATTTTGTTTCCATAATCTAGAATTGCACCAATTCCTCAAAATAAAAATAATTCATTCACCAGCAACTGTAATTCTTCTTCCATAAAATAAATCTAGTTTCAGCTGCAAACCAAAGGAAATTTGTTGGTCCTTTAGGTAGTAGAGGTTGTGGCTCTGTTGCTTATCAGATTTCTCTGCTGTCGTCTTTGGAGTTATTCCTGACTCATAGTGGTATAAAAGTCAGGAGAACCATGCCTGGTGTTAGAAAAAGTTCAAATAAAACTGTATCAGAAACTTTAGGGGTAATTCATACAGACTTTTTGCTGGGAAATCATTGTTGGTGCAACTTCACTTACCTGAAGCTTAGCAGAGTTCTAGACAGAGATGGATGTGGAAGCGCTAAGTTAAATCTAAATGTGGGGAGGACAGCCTAATGGCCACTGAGCAAGCAAAGCCTTTGCCTGAAAGCCCTCCTGCCTTGTGTGCCAGGGGTGTTTTGTAAAATTAAGTTCTTTTAGTGGAGATTGGCCTTTGGCTGTGGAAGCCCTGTGCTGACACTGCTCAGATGCATTGTGCAAGCTGGAAGAGCCCCGAGTACGGAGGGCTTCCTCAGTTCCTCTGAGAACGAGATAAAAATTCCTATAACAAGAAAAATTATAATGAGAGAAAAAGTTTCATTCCTAAAAAGCAGTAGTAAGAAATTCCCTTTTCATTCTCAACCTTTACCTATCAAAAGGGCTGCACATTCAGAGTATCTGCAAGAAGCAAAGTTACAGAGGCTTTTGCAGCCCAGGCTTTGCATTCCGCCTGCAGAGGAACGCTTGATTCAGGCAATGGAGGAAGAGGAGGATGGGGACAGAAAGGGATGGACTGGTCACGTTTCCTCCACATCCTCCTCTCTACATTTCAGTGCTTGCAGATCTGTGGTTTTGGGGTGCAGGCAAAACTCTGGGGGTTTGGTGCTTTAGATGCTTGGCTGGAGAAGAGGCAGCAGCACACAGCCAGGCGCTCCCTTCCTCACACTGCGTCTTCTTCCAGAAAAGAAAACCCAAGGCGGCAATCTGGAAACATGACCTTTGGGAAGATTTCAGGATGTGACTAGACATATATTCAGTGTAGGAGAGCATTGCACATTGTTCAAGTATTCATATAGGAGATTATGATAGCAAGAGTTCCTGAAATAGTCTTCTGAAACAAAACAGAACAAAACAAAACTAACCCCCCTCCTTTGTCCTTTAAGATCCATGCTTATAAAGGATACAAAGTTTTTTTTTTTTTTTTTTTACAGAAGCATACTAATAGAGGGGTAGTAAGACTCATTCTTGAATATTGCATCCTTAAGACATGATAGGTGGCTCTTTGTTTATTAAAGTTGCAATAACTGTTAAATTACTTATCTAGTTTTCTTCTCACTTGGTATGCAGACTGTGGCTACAAATAATTGCATGTTAGTTAGCCTTTTACATTTTCTGCATTTCAAACTGTATTCTTGGACAAAATTCAAATTACACTGTTTTCTGCTACACAAGAAATTGATTAGCAAAGCCTTGGGCAGTTGTCCTTGTTGCAAAGTCAAAAGGAAATCTCAGGAAATGTATTGGCAAAGGACGTTTGTTTAAAGTTTAATTTCTACAAATACTTTCAAAAAAGAAACTTCTTGAAAGTATTGTATACTTCTTTTACAGGTGGCAGAAAGCGTTGCTTTATGTTTTGCCATTTAAAAGTGTGATGTACTGCCTTTTAATTGTTTGTGAGTAGAGGTGTTTTCATCTTTTTTTTTTTACACAATACAGTTGTGCTGCCTTTATATATGTGTATAATATCTTAATATGCATCATATGAATTAATAATTTATCTGGATTCTAATATGAACAGATTCAGCCTCTGTTTTTAATACTGGCTAGGAATAAACATCAAAAAAGAAAAGCATAGTTTGTCATTCAAATGAAGTGAAATATTTTTAAGAAAAATGCTACAAAGTCATTTCCTGCCAGTAATAGCGTCCTTCTGAGATTTTTCTATTTATTTGCACAGAAGCATCTCTGCTCAGTGTTGGGTCTGGGTAACAGCAGTGACATCCACATTGGAATAACACATCCCTTAACTGGCAGACACCTATTTTGTAAAGATGTTGAGGCAACTAATGTGTGTTTTCCTGTTGTATCACTTCATCGTCTTAGAGGATGATGAATTAAAGCGTGTTCCTTAAAATATATTTCTCCCAGGAAGCTTGGCAGGCGGTTGTGAGACTGGCGTGGGTGCATTGTGGCTAGTCAGGCTGTCAGGTTTCATTCTAAATGCTTTTTTGCAGTGCTTATATTTACAGAAGTTTAATCTTTCAGGCAGCAATATTCTGGGTAAGTCTTGTGCTAATAGGGAGCTTTTCTAACCTTGAACACAGAAGATTTGTTCTTCTTCTGGAAAGGTCATAGGGAAGGCGCCAGGCTTCTTTGTCTTTAAAATACTCTTGCAATTTTTCTGTTGGTTGGTTGGTTTTTGTTTCTTTACACTAGAGCAAGGCCCAACCTGAGGCTGAAACCACAGGGTGAAGTTTGGGGAAGGCTCTGGGGAATAAATACGCCCATAGAGAAACTTGGATTTCAAATCATCCTTCCCCAGATCAAGTGTGGGGGGCTCTGGCTACAGAGTTCAGTAACCCCAAAACACATAGGCAAGCCGGGGTCCAGCCACAGCACCTCAGCAGAAAGGGTGCAGGGGGTCAAGGCTGTCCCTGATGGTGTCAGGTCAAAGCCACTCTTGCCCAGCGCGTCGCTCCACCAGCATTGCCGGAGGAGCTCCGTGCTCCCTGCACACCTCCCGGGGAGACACGGAGGTCTCTGGTGTTTGGGCTGGAATCATGTTTGTGGGTCTCCTTGGTCTCCAAAAGGGATTTCCTAAATAGCCTCTTTTCCTAAACCACCTCTTAAACTCAGTAGCATTTCTGCAGCTGGGAGAGCGATGGGGTAAGAATAATGACGGCCAACCAAACCCCGCAGGCTTGTGTAGCTTTCTGTGGTTGTCGGAGTTTGCCAGTGGAGTTTGTGTAATGGTGATAAAAGAAATAGAGGAAAGTAAATGAGAAGAAAAGTGATTTTCTTGAGTGACATGGTGAGACATTAAATAGAGAATATTTAATTGCCTTTATTATGAATAGCTGTTGTAATGCAAGAGAGGAAATAAAGTGGCCGAGATTCTTCTTAAACCTATTTGTTCTTCATTTCCAATTTACCAGTCCATTACTGTGTTTGAGCTAGTTAAGAGCAATTACACACAGGAAATCCTGGCTGATTAATACGGACCAAACTGCTAAGTCTTCTGAACAACAATTAGGGCTTAGAGACTTTTATAGCTGATACAACAGATGCTATTACCTATTTTGCAGTTAAAGGAATGCATTTTTTTAATGCTGAAAGCTGCAAAGAATTAATCATCGTTGTAATTAGAGCAAGCCCAACTATTTTTTTAGAGTACTTTACGTGGTGAGTTTAGTATTTTCTTCCTGCCTTTTGCCACAGATCTCATGGGAGTGGTGGGACCAAAGAGACCTCAGAAAGACTCAGTCCAAACCCTGGTCTTTGTATTTAGAGCATGAATGAAAGGAAAAAGCATTATTTATAGAAAGCAGCATATTATTATTGGTGGTGTTACTATTTTTTTACTATTTGTCCAAGTCTGATTATTGTGTGGAATTAACAGGTTTTGTGCTTATGGCTCCAATTACAACCTCATACTGCTTTAATTAGTTGTGTAAAAATTAAAATAATATAACAGTGGTTATTTCCAAAACACTAATGGGTATAAATATTAATGAATCCTCCCAAAGTCCTTCTGAGTTAGGTGAGCACTATTATTATGATAAATATGCCTCTGAAAATTAGACACTGTCATAACTATCATCAGTAATACAGCTAATATTGTAGCTATGATATTTATTACTTAATTGAAATGGATTTACCAGTGTTAGAAATTGGTTTGCATAAACCTGTTTTGTTTCTGTGGCGATAAATATATTTCAAATTTACTTTTTTCATTCCCACCCAATGTTGTTTTCAGGAATAATGAAAATTTATAGTGATTACACTATGTAAAGTGAGTACAGTTAGAACATTTGTACCATAAAATAATGCTACCTGGTTTAGTGATTTGTTTAATTTTTGGTGTTTGTTGTGAACCAGTAGAATTTTTGAGTGGATCATTTTGAAGGGAAAAGCTTATGTTTATAGTTTTCATATCCTTTTTTTCATATGAATGCAGTTTTGAATCTTTGTTGCTTATAGACCGGAAAGACTCCTTCTCTATTGTAAAACTGCACAATATAAGGGCAGTGTTGACTATTATCAAAGGCTAGTAGCTAAACATTTTCAAGCCTAAAGCACCGTAACTTTGTTTAGTTATGAGAATTAGTTGCCCGTTATCAGGGTAAATAACCATAGTTTCACTTCCTACATAAAAAGAAGGAAAAAAATCAGTCTTCCAAGAATGTAAAGTTTATATTAGTTAAAATGTTTTTCTGTTATTACATGTGTGCGTGTGTGTATCTTCAAGCAAAAGATCTCTTTTTTTGATTCACCAGAGGACAGTAGTCATTCAGTGCTTCTGTAATTAGCAGAAGTCAAGCCATTAGTGAATTAGTGGAACCACATAGACCAGCCACTCATCAAATCTATTATGATTTGCTAAATATTGGGTCTTTTTCATGAAAACAACAACTTCAGATGCTTGCCATAGAATAAATATTACTAATACCATTCAGCTAATATTTAATCTTTCAGTGAAATGCTCACAGCTTGTGAAAATTGCACCATTTTTATAAGCATGTCTGTGTGGGGTTTTAGCTAGGTGATTCTGGGGCACCAGGGCTGAAAGTGGGGTCTGCCTTTTTTCTCCTTCTTCTTACAGATTCTTACGTCCTGTTTTGAGTCATATTATTTCAACAGCCATGATCAGTAGAGTAAATATCCTCATTTAATAATGTGCTTTTTATCCTATTTGTAGTGATAAGGAGAACAGAAGTGCTCCAGCTACATTTACATAACAAAAGCTAAGGCTTGTGTGTCCAGAAGTGTTGTATTAACAAGAAAGTACTGAGAACATAGGGGAGGTTAATTTTCTGGCTGATAGTTTACTTTGGATTTGAAGCTGAAGCAGCAGCTATTATTTGACAAAATTTAGAGGCAGTAATTTATTTTAAAAGGAGAGTGTTGTGGGGATTTTTTAATTATGAATCTGGTCGATGAAAATTACCCCTTGTGAAAGACTGCCTATCTTTTCTAATCTCAAAACCACCATGAATAAATTTCGTAATCTGCCATTTTCAACGCGGGCTGAACAGCAACAAGATAGAAAAAAGAGGATTTTCAAAGCCATCAGAGAAGGTTGACTCAAAAACATTTCTACACTTCCATTTGATTTTCTGTCAGACCTGGAGGTGTGCAGCTCACCCAGGACACCAGCACTTCACGGTCACCTTGTATTAAATAAACCAAAGCTGCTAATAAAGGAAGTCTGAGCAACTGGGAGATTTTCCTACCGATGAATCTCAGTTCAGGCAGAAGTAGCAATATCTCTGTCAGACATACTGACGTACCAAGTTTTTCTGTTGCATGTTGGTATCAGTAATTGGTTCAGCCTAATTAATATTTCATATCTGCAGTGGCACAGAGCGAGAGGGAAGTTTGCCACACAACTCTAGAGGGATTTATGGGTTTTCAAAACTCTATTACAGCGTTGTGCAAACACTGTCTTCTCAGGTGTGCGAACTGTCCTCAGTTGTGCCTTTGACAGCAGAGCCCTTTCGATCACAATCTTTTTTCTGCTGCACATGCTTACAAAATTAAAAATTCTTGCTGTGGGAGGGTGGATACCCATTTTAATTGAGTAAACATGTTATCAGGTGGTGGGAATATTTGTTCTTACTGCTCAGCAGTCATCGCTCTGTCCAATTTCTGTCACATTGTGTGTTTAGAATAGAAATTTTTGGATGCAGGCACAGGACAGTGGAACAATAATTGGTGACAAGTTTAATCCTAGACCTCCGTTTTGAAGGAGAAACTACAGAAACTAATTTCATGTTGGGAACTTTCAGGACCAATTTTGGACTAACTCAGGGGAAGAAAAGAGGTCAAACCTATTCTTTATTTTATTTGTTTCGGAGGAGCCTCATGGTTCATTTCAAATCTCTACAAAGCTCCAGCAGAAAATATGTTCCTTTATGTAGCCTTATTCTTTGCTCTTAGCAGCAATCCTTCTGCTTTGGCACAGCTCAGCTTAATTACAGAAAAATTTCCAGCTTAAACAAGAAGGTAGAGTGGGGTTAGGCACTCAAATACATGAACTGCAGGGACATTTTAGTAGTTAGGTTCCTTGGGCCATGGGACAAGGGGTTCCTAGTTAAAATTAAGGGTCTGGCATTGTAACTCTGGGTAGAAGCAGCAACAAAAAATGTAGAGTAAAACAGCATATCCCAAATATGTATACTTTTTCTTTATTCTCCATTCTTAATAAAGGGGAAATGATAGGCACTTAGTCTCAGCAAAGAGGAATGGGCGGGTGGAGCCTTCCTGTGTTTATTGTCCATGGAAAAAAGGTGTTTGCACCCCTTAAATGCAAGGAATGGATGCTCAACCCAGCATCACGTCTTCAGCAGGTAGTCTAGGAGTGGGATCATCTCAATGTTGAAGGAACTGGTGGGCACCCTGCTTTTATGGTGGGTAGATGCCATGGTTAGTTGTGGCCTGTAGCTCTTTACTGGAGCAAACAATAAAACCACATTTGGGATCCCAGTTTTTTAGCTCTGTTGCTCTCCATTATTGAGGGATGTTTTCAGCAAGAATTTGGTGCTTATGAAATGATAATCTAGATACATTCTTAAAACACAATATGATGTGTTTGCCTGAGCTGAGAGGCAAAGCTCTGCTGAGCAGGTCTTCCTGCAGTCCTTGGTCCCCACATTCCAGTTTTGCTAATGCATGCTCCCTCTGTAGCAATGGTTTCAGTAAAACTGCACCAAATCTCAATTTCTTACTGAGTCTCCATTCCAGGGAGTGTTGTTTAGTGTGATTATTTCAACAAAATACTAACTGCGTGAAATGGAGCGTATTAAAAACTGAGTATGCTGACTTCAGCTGCTGTGCCACCTCTGGGCTTTAACTATTTTCTGTGAAAAACAAAGGATTAAACTCTTGCTGTTCTTCTAATAATGTAGATAAATGGAGTTAGGACTAAACTTTAAGCCACCTGATTTGAGCTGGGAGACTTCAACACAAATTGCACAGACATGACTGAGTGCAAAATAGTGTTTCAGACTAAGCTGGACAGCCTTGCTCATGTAACAGAGGCCAACAAACTGTATCCTACATTTATTCACAGATGCAGATATACATCAGTGAACTGAAAAGCAAATCCACAGTTCCAGGGAAGACTAGAGTAATATCAAAAGTCAGAAATAATTAGCCTGTCATGCAAGAGTACATAGGTATATTATGTGTCAGTATCAGTTATCAGTCGTCTTCCTCTGTAAATATTTTCTTTAGCAAATGAGATTTTCATCAAACAGAGAAGGGAAAATAAAAAGACTCAAGGCAAAACGCTATGATAGAAAAATAACCCATTTTTCTTTGCTTGGATAACACTAGATTTTTCATTCTGCTTCCTTTTCTGAGTGTATAGATGATCTAACTTGAACAGGCAGACTGGTAGAGATTAATTTTCTAATAAAATTCACGAAACATTTAAAAATAACCTGCAATTTATTTTTTAATAAAACATAGGTAAGGTAATTGTACAAGGTCTCCTAGATAGTCAAAATCAGATAGACAGTCAGCAGTAAAATCACTGCAGTTTTCTTTCTTGCACTCCCGTGGGAACTCATCTTAGTGAAACACAGGGGAACCTTCTGTGCTTTAAGAAGAGTTAAATAAATGCAGCTATATAAAAATTATTGAAAGAAAAGATAGAACTTAATAAAGAACTAGGTTCCTTGCAACATACAGAAGCTTCAAAATTACATTAGAGGTGAGTTCCCGGTTTTAGCATAATTTTGCTTCCTAAGTTTTTAGGGACAATAAAAATCCCATTTTGTGCTGGATTGTGATAAGTATAGATGGTTGTTTTAAAATGTTAAGGAAAGAAATATATTAAGAATAAGATGCAAAATGGGAAAACAACAGTGATTTAAAAGGCATTAGAAAACAAAATGAGAAAGAATTTAATTGCAGTGTCTATGCAGAAACATAGGATACAGTCCCAGCCTGCAGGAGCTTTTAATCTACTACTTCTGATTTCCAGTCTCTTTTATTTCTTTCTTTCTTTTTAATCTCTGAAATAGGAAAAAAAAAAATATATTTAGTGCCCTCTTCTGGAAAACCAGATCTTACTGTGCAGAGCACCCCAATGAAATTCCTGTACTCAGAAGTACAAATCTTCTGATGCAAATGTTCTCCTCCCTAGCTGAGTTACATGCCTAAATCCAAGGAGTGTGCAGGTCTGTGTTTACCCTGAACAAGTGACTTTTATCTCTTTAACTCTCTGCAGAACTCTTTTTATCAGGGCTATGTTAAAACCGATAATTTACTTTCCTCCTTGGGCAGCTAATGACCCAGATTTGAAATCGGAATCTTCTATTCTCTTTTATTCTCTGATCAAAAAAAAAAGCTCCTTCTTGAAAAGAGAAACAAATCATAGGGCTTTAGTCAGGTCTTTAAAAGCATGAGTCCTCAGATTCTTACATGTGAGTAAGAGTACCCATACAGCAATGCTGTTGATGGTGGTGCTGTGAAGGGTTGTGCAGCAGGCAAGGAACAGGGGATGCTCTGTGCTTCTTCCTGTCCTGTTTGCTCTCCCCGCACTTTTTGAAGAGACCACTGTTGTGGTTTAGCCCCAGCCAGCAACTCAGCACCACGCAGCCACTCACTCCCCCTGCCCCGATGGGATGGGGGAGAGAATCGGAGGAGTAAGAGTGAGAAACACTCCTGGGTTGAGAGAAGAACAGTTTCATAATTGAAATAAAGTAAAATAGTAATGATAATAGTAACAATATAATAATGATAATAATAATAACAATATACCAAGCAAGTGATGCACAATGCAATTGCTCACCACCCGCCGACCGATACCCAGACAGTTCCCGAGCAGCGATCGCTGCTCCCCGGCCAAGCCCCCCCAGTTTCTATACTGAGCATGACGCCATATGGTATGGAATAGCCCTTTGGGCAGTTTGGATCAACTATTCTGGCTGTGCCCCCTCCCAGTTTCTTGTGCACCTGGCAGGGCATGGGAAGCTGAAGAAGTCCTTGACGAGCACAAGCAGTACTTAGCAACAACTAAAACATCAGTGTGTTATCTGCATGCTTCTCCTACTAAATCCAAAACACAGCACTATGCCTGCTACTAGGAAGAAAATTAACTCTATCCCAGCCAAAATGAGGACAACCACAGTCCATTTGCCCCTTGAAAGATGTCCACAACATCACAAGGATGACAGACAAAAAGCTCCGCTGTCTAATATGTGATTTCCGTTTATTTTTCCTTATGTCAGAAAATAGAAATGCCACCTCCAGTGAACTAGATCCACGTGTACATCGAGATACAGCTCAGAGTCTTCTGATCTCATATGAAACAAGAAAATGAATCTTTCACTGAACAGAGAGCGCATTTGTGGACCAAGGTCCCTGGCATATATCTGAATACTTTTATTCTCCTTTCACATCCACTTCGGTGCTCTTAAACTTCTGCTCTCTAATGCTTTTTGAAGGTCTCATCTTTCTTGTCTTGGATTCCTTTCTTTGAGTCTTCTAAGAGTGCCCTGAGCCTATGACAATCATTTCAATGACAGTGCTAACTTCTTTGTATTATTCACCCTCTCAACTGCTGTAGTAGAAAAAGCAGTTTTGATATGCTGAGAGTAAATTTTAATAGAAAGAACATATGCTGTGGTTCTGTAGTTGCTAATTTCTGCTGCTAAAGTGAATTATTTAAAAGTGAATAAATTAATTAGATACACTAAGCATTCAGCCCATTTTCATGGCTTGGTTCTCGCATAATTGCTACCAAGCTGCACCATTTGGATTGTAAACTTCACAAAAAAGAAGTTTCTACATCCAGTCTGCCCAGCTCAAAAAATGTTTAGGTTAAAGAAATCATTATCTAAGGTTTCATTAAAAGCATTGATTATTAAGCATTGATTTCTCATGCTGTCCTTCAGTCCTCAGACTCGTAACTCCAAAGTCAACAAAGGTGAGCGTCAGTCAAGTGAATGTAGATGTGAACAATGTAAACTCCTCATTTGCATCAGCTACCCTGGGCTGCCTTTATAATCAGCATACTCCAGGGTGTAAATCTGAGGCTAAAATAGACACCAAAGACTGGTCAGAGGAATCATACCCCGAACAGGCTTTTGGCACCATTGTCTGGGCAGAAGGTGTTGCTACATAAGCTTGTAGGTGCAAAAAGGGTAAATGCTTGTAAAGAATGACTGGAGAGGTCAACGGCAGGGACATACCTCAAGGCAGACAGCTGCAAAGAGAGTGGCTCCAAGCTGCAAACTGCGAGAGCCTAGGAAAGTGTTTTTGGGAAGGATGACTATAAATAAGCTAACTCTAGTTTTCTTTCTGAATCGGCTTTGAGCTACTGTCTGAGCCAGGATAGTGAATTGGGTGGACTTTGGGTCTGACCCAATACAGATATTATTATGACCATAGATATTACAAGAAAATCACAGCTGTATGTTTTGTGTGTGTTTGTACAGATTTGAAGGTTTTCTGTGTTTCCTAGGTTTGGGGTAATTGTTGTCTCCTCCTAAAACTTTTATTTGGCCCTAGGCTACTTTTGTACTCCTATCCTTATTACAAAATAATGCAAAGATTTTTTTTTATCTTTTACTTCTTTTCCTTAGATATATTGTATGGTACGTTAGAATTGCAACATTAACTTTGTACTAGATAATTTAATTCTCATTTCCTAGTTTCTGAACAGGACTATAAAACAGGCAAATGCGGTGCTTGGAGAATTTCCATCCAGTCTTACACTATGCCTGCTGCAGAGTGGGAGGGGAACCTGGGAGTTTATACCATGTGATGTGAATACTGATAAAAGTTTATAAAAAAGATCAACAACAAAACGACCTCATTATTCATAACCTTCATTTGTAATTCTTAATAACTTGATTGCAGATGCTTCCCAATAACCTGAGCAACAACGAGTGGACAAAGTCTGGTGCAAAAATCCTACCAAGTGTTTTGTTGCTGCCATTTTATTTACCATTTAAAAACGGAGCAGTCGTCCTTTAAGCCAGTGACTGCAAGTGCTTGCTGGTGCTGCTGGTGCCAGTGGAGCGCTGTGAGGGACAGGTGGCTCGGGAGCAAAAGGAGGCTTTTATAATTGCTTGGCAGGGCAGAGCTGTATTAGAGTGCAGCAGCAGTTGGCAGATTGGATTAACGCTCTCCTAGGGATGAGATCTGGCACACGAGCTGTATGTTAATACCTGTAGCCTAAGTTGGTTCTGGAGCTGCATTTGTAACAAAAAGAGCATCCACTTTACCTCCACCATGTCACAAAGTCATAAATCCTAAAGCCGGCCTTGAAATTCCCTTTTGGTATCGTCAGCAGTATAAGGCTCTCAAAAGTGTAATTTGGAAACAAATCTTTTAATAAAGAATTATTATCATGAAACAACTGAGATAGATAATCAGTTTGTGGAACATGAAGTAACAGCATTATCTTACAATACTGCAGTCCATCTATTACTGTAGTAGATGTTGCCATCACACTTTATTTATGGTTATTTTGCAAACTAGAGATGACACTATTTGCGAAGGAGTAACTCCTTGGCCTTGCTGGTTCAGAAACCTTTGGTTCGGTGGCTGGAGAAATCAGCTTCTAATCCCAGCACTCCCCCTGTATGTTTGTGGGACAGATTTACATATTAACCGTGCGTGTTGCCTGCAGCGTGTGACCCTATTGCAATCGGCTTGAGCTTGAGTTACAAACACTTCTGAAATGCAAGTCCCTGTGGCATGAATGTGCTGTCTCTTCCCGATGTCATCTTGTGAGATTGTTGCTGCTCCAAGGAAGGCTCTCCAGCGTGGGTGGCAGGGCATTGACAGCACTGTATGACTGTAGAGCTGTTCTGGGTGTCCTCTACAAGCCAAGGACAAGCTTATAGAGAAGGGCTCCTTCAGGCTTGTATTGCAATGATTTAATTTTCAGTCTTAGATATTAATTTTTTAAAAGATTTGAAAAACAGAGCCATGCAAAGACTCCTCCTGATGATCCACTGCCTAGTGTGTTCTTCCACTCTCCATCCCTTGTACATCGTATTTTATTCCTTTCTTCCAAATCAATTGCTAAAATTTCTTCCTGGTTCTGGAGATATCCAGCTGCTGATCCTTCATTTCTTATGACATTGGGTAGTGGTGGAGCAGCTCCTTATTCACACTAGTGTGGCTGGGATGAGGTGCTGACCCACTGGGTCCCTCTGAGACACTGACCGCTTAGTGTTGGCTGTGTCATTTCACCCAGGCACAGTTGCGCTGCTGGGTCGGGATCCTCCCCTCCTCTTTCTAAGAAAAATGGTTTCTTCCCATAACTCAACTGAAATACGTGCATTCCCCATGTATATATCTTGCTCCTTTTGCCCGAAGGTTAATTTAAGTTAGTTCCTCTGGAATACAGAGACAATTACAGCAAAGGCAACCAGTTACCAAATGCTCTGTATGTGGATTGATCCAGAGACCCCTTTTTCTTATCACCTCCCGTGCTCAAGCCTATTTCCCCCATCTCTGCCCTTTCCTGAGCTCCCCGGACCATCCTGGAGTGTCACAGCACTCTCAGTGTGCACTTTCTGTGGCTGTGACCACATTACACGTGTGGCTGATCAGCTGGATACAGTGCAGTGGGTAAGAGCATCCCAAATCAGGTGTTTGATAACAGCTGTGGGTTATTTGGCTGCTAGCTGAACCAATGCACAGGAAATGCTCGTTGATAGCATTTCATTATGGTTTTCCTAATTTATTAGAGGCACAAAGAGAAATGAGCAACGTTCCTTGGAGGGCTGTAGAAACAGGTTGACACACGGCATGAGACGATGTTAGAGGTACATTACTTGGGAAGTGATAAACTATAAAGGGATAATTCAATATAGAGACAAAAAAGAATTTGCTGTCTCAGAAGAAAACAAAATAGGTCAGTATCACAATGAATTTGAAAGGTAAGAATGTTGAAAAGACCTTAAATTATATGGCTTTATTGATTTGTTTGGTTCTTGCAAGCAATTGAGCTTCACTGAGTGTAGGGTACAAAATACCAGTATGGATTTTGGTGTGGGTTTTTTTATTACAGTGACACAAAAGGAATAGATAGCATGTGGTTTTTCAGAGAATCTAATTCCAGGCTGGTTACTATGGAGTGCCTATTAGCAATAAAATGGTGGTAATACTTTGCTAAAATAGTTGGGCTGGGGAGAATACTGCTGACCAGTCTGTCTCCACCAATAGAAAAAAATGAAAAGACGATTACCTAATGGCCCACAAACCATGCCTCAGCCAGAGGTAACCCATTGTGCTCTAAATCACAAATACATGGGAGAATGAAAGATCAGAAATTGAACAAAACATTACCAAGAATTTGCGGGTCAGTTACAGGAATGGATTTTTTACCTCTTTGGAGTGGCAGTTCAACACGTAATGGGAAAATAAGGTTTTCTTCTCAACAGAACAGAAGGGTTCAATTTATTCATCAGTCTTCAAGTTGTACAGCCCCAACAAAATCAATGGTATCATAAAGAATTTTGATCAAGGCAAATGATGTTGATTCATTAAGTGAAAATATAGTCTTTGATGTTGACTTTCAACAAAAATACAGAAAATTCTGCAACCAGGTACAGTGACCTGCTTTAATTCTCTACAGAATACCATAAAGAAATATGGCAGTGAGGTATTTTTAGTCAGACAATTTTCCTTCTATCTGCTGGAAGATTTGTATGAATGACATCGTTACCCTCTAAAGATAACACAATATTTGCTTGTTGGTGACTGACCAATAGAAGAATCAATGTGACAGTGTGGTAGTGACTTAGGTCATCATTTACTGTACACGGTATGTGCATGTAGTAGAAGGAAACACAACCTCTGGCTAATGTTTGTGTGTGATTTTCCTTCTGAACTTGTTTTTCCCTCCCTTTCATGCCATGGTTAGATAACAGGGTACCAAATACGTGAGCTGTTTGCCAATGCAGAGCAGCAGCCCTCCTGCATTCTACTTTATTCTCTTTTCCCTCTTAATTTGTCAACTTCAGAGCATGGTTAAATATCACAGATATTAAAGGCCAAATGGCAAATCATCTTTTACCTGCATATTTTGCACCACAGCATGAGTTACCATTTAAGGGTGCCAGGAGCATTTTGAAAGGTGGAGTATGTAATTATGTCAAATGTTTGGGATTATTCAATCGTTTTGATATTCATATGTGCATTTGGGGATTTGTCTGCTCGTAGCACAAGTAGGAAAATGGGCTATGTAATCTACTTCCAGCAAATGTCTTTTTAGAGACTCTTGGTGGGAAACCCTTTTCAGGGATCTGGCAGTTCCTGTTCCACCAGCCACTTGTGCTGTATTTTTACTGTCTTACTATAGAGTATAAAAGAGAATAGATTATAAAGACAATTTGGGTCTGCTAAGAATCCTGAGGGGATCTATTATTTGGAGATATACTTTCTTGTTACAGAATAAAAAGTGATTCCTTTTAACCAGATAACTACTGAGTGGTTTATGATTCATTACATTAAAATATATTCTTGCCATTTTCAAACCTTGACCAACCGTTGTACAGTTTTATTTCCAAGGACTGTTTAGAGTGTTCATTTTTACTTGGGGTTGCTGGGGTGACTTTTTGGATGAAATGTGTGATTCCTGAAAAAGAAGAAAGACACTAAATACTAGAAATTTTGTATTAAGCCTTGCAAACTGCTTTATAACACAGCTTGCACTTCTACTCTGCCTTGTAGCTGTTCCCTTTCAAACTCTAAGTTTTATGGGATTTTTTGTGAGTTTTCTAGGTAATTCTTTAATGTAAATAACACTACTGCATGAAGGACCAGGTGGCTCTATGGAGTCATTTGGAAAATGGATGCAAAGGATGTTTTATTCCCGTATTTGTCAAGTAAGTAATAATCATGAGACCGTGACAACCAGTCCACCTGGGTTTAATCTCAGATCTGTGAACTGTTTAATATGCTGAGTGGTAACACCCTAAATTAGCTGTTTTGATAGAACAGCCTGTTGGAAGATGAGGGGATTGGGCTGATTTGGGGACACTTCCAATAAGGGCTTTTTACTCCCCTCTTCGCTTATAAACCTCCTTGAAGGAAAGTCTATGTGTGCCTCTTGTTTGTATTGATTCAGCACCTTGTCATATGAACATAAAAGAAAGCCTTTCAATAAATGCTGATTACTGCTGGTATGAGCATGGTGTGAGCCCACAGTGTGACAGAAACTGGCACAGAAGATGGAAGTGTAAACTAAACTCTTCCTTTTTTTGTGATGCTAGTGATAAATCTTTAGCAGCAGTGTAATCTTTCATACCAGCTAAAATATGCTGAAAACACATTTCACAATCTCCTTCTAAAAATTCCCTAATTTCCCTCTAAAACCTTTTCCTAATCCTTTGTGAGTTGCATGGGCAGTGCCAAACTGAAAATAAAGGTGACAATTTCAAACTTTTAACAAGAAGTTAATGAAGGCAAAGGCTCTGTGTATCCAGCTTGTGTCTGTGTGACAAACCAGGTGTAATGTCAGGAGGTAAGGTAAGGATTCTGCCTGTCTTTTTGGACTTATGTCAGGTATTTGTGCAGTTGTTTTGGGGCAAGAACAAGAACTATGGATTCCAATTTAAAGTATATGAATAGTCTCAATGAATGAATGAGTCCAAATTCATTCTGTTCTTCATTAACGTATATTTTCTGTTTAAGTAAGCCCTGCTGGACTAGGACTTGTATCCTTGGAGATGAAGCAAGTGCTGTCAAGAAGGCTTTACTCTATCATTCACACCATACTTTGCTCTGCAGTGATGTGGCACAGAAATTGCTTCTTCCATTTTGTTTCTATATCGTGTAGGAACCACAATTTACTTCTTATTTTGGAATTTGGTGGCAGGGGAGAGGCAGATACTCTTCTCTGCTCCTATGTGTGCTGCAGTGTTTGCATTTCCACTGTCATCTGGTCAGGTCCAGGTTTCTTTTGTTGATTACATACAATGAGGTCAGTGGCTTCACAGCAAAGTCTTGTCATATATAATTAGTCCTGTATTTTTCTGAATTTTAGAGAGATAATTGCCTTTCCAAGACTTAAGTGGAAACAGATAAATCCATCTCTTAGACCAATTATGATTTCAGTGTAAACCTACACATGTTGCAGAGCATAATGTAGATTGAAAGTAAGCAAGATCTGTGCTGTGACCTGGGATGAGAAGCCCAGTGGGAGAGTGTTTCTGGCACAGTGGTTTTAGCATAATGACTTTTACAGCGCTCATTGGTACACAGCTGGCATGGGAACTTTTGTGACACAGTTATGGTAATACCTAGAACCCTTCAGAGCGGTCTCAAACCTGTTCTAACTTACGTTGGCAGGATGACTTGGCACACAGGGTCTACAGAGCAAAACGGTTGCCAAAAACTGTGCTACCTTCAAATATGCCTCTCTACTGAGAGGAGCTGTGTGCTTCTGGGATCCAGCCAAACATCAGGGCTAAGAGCATCAAATCAGTGCAATGGCTTTTACCACAACCCTTGGATAGAGAAGGGGAACACAGAGAGTTAATACAGTTATTTTTGTTGGCTAAGCCTCAGAAACAGAGAGTTTAAATGAAATGAATGCTAACTTTTAAGCACTGTCCAGTCTCTGAGCCTTAGCTTTGGATTTCAGAAGAATGCTCAGCTCTTCCCTGCACTTTTCCCTGGTGTGAGGTTTTCCTACTGGTAAGTGAATAGTCCAATTCAGCTTGACCCCAGCAGAAATTTTAGTTGAGATATTAAGCAGACATAGTCATCCTCTCAAAAAGTTAAAATAGCTTCATTTGATTTGCATATCTAAGAGGAAAGCAGCCATTTAATTTCTCAGAAAGACATTAAGTGATGTTTCTCTTGGATTCCTGTCTGCTTAGGAGGGTTGCTTGCAGTGTGTTTTCCAAACAGGTTTAAAATAGTAGGAATGAGAAGGACTTTTGAGCTGCATGCAGCCTGGTCCTTAAAAATTATAATAATAATAAATGTCTGATCCTGAAATCTTTGCCATACAAGTAGTTGTTGTTTATGTGAGCAAACCTACTGATTTTAAGGATTTATTAGAGAAAGGATTGCTCCTGTGAATGAACTCTGCCAGCTGCAAGCCTTTGAAGACTACATGCTACAGGCACAGCTGGTGTGAGATATTTTAGTCTGGCCAAAGAGCCAAGAGGATGACAAATGATGTTCAGAAAATAAAGGAGTTCTTTGAGAGTCCCACAACTTCTGTTTTCCCCACTCCTAAACTCTTTCAGCAAAGAAAATGTTTTACCTCAGTCTCCATTAATGGCTCTAAGACAGCTCTAAACTCTCTAGCATGGCTGTGGGAACTCTGTACCACAAGCAGGGACATCAGCAGATGTCCTGCTCAAAACTTCCCTGGCTGTTTCTTTTCCTTCCAGCCTGCCACATTTCTCTATTTTGCCCTGAAGGGGTCTGCTCATACTCATTTGGGGGGCTGGCTTCTGACTCTGCTTCTGGTAGGCTTGTTACTTTGAACACCAGTCCTTGCCTCAGATCACAGTTTATATATCTACATCATTTTCTACATCCTACTGCCAGAATATTTGTAGACAAAAAGTGCTCAGTATTTAATGGTAATGTATTATTAGTTTTTTCAGCTCTGTAGACAAATTTAGTCTTCCAGTGCATTTTCTTTAAGGAATTGTAGCAGTTTTAGAACTTTACCAAAGCTGGAATAAAATCTAAGGCCACATGCATCAGCCAGGTCTCCAGTATCAGCATTATAAGATTCAAGACCTCTTTGATATGGTTGGGTGTAGATGAGATAATGGTAGTTTATTTGACATCATCTGAAACAGGTGGTTCTAAAAAGGACACCTGTACTAAAATAAATGCTAGCTTGAAGTGAATTTGCTTGTGTTCCTAGACCTTCCCTGATATCAATATACCAGAGACTCACCTTGCTGGAGGATTCTTTATGTATCTGAATGCCTAAAAGGAGATATGATTTTGGGATGTAACCTGATGATGTCCTCGTAATGAAGGGAGTGAATTGCACAGGGGAAGAAGGGTATCACATCAATCTCGCATCAGTCTCTGCATTTCATAGGTAGAAATCCAGTGCTTCCACCTCTATACTCTGGTGGTAGCTTTTTTTCAGAGGGTTCACGAAGTAGTGTAAGGATTTAGTGTTTGGATTCAAACTGTAACAGAGAAGTTTGTTTTAATATCTACAGAATGATGTGCCTTGTGTTTTTCTGCCTCTCTACTGAGCCCCCAAAAGATGTAAGCCTGTTATATATGCCACTGTGCAGGCTTGTCCTCGAGAGTGATAGATAGTAAGTCATGCTTACTTGTCTGCGATGCTAGCAATGTGCTTGGGATGGCCACTGCCGAGTCTGGCAACGCCATCCAGGACATACCATGGTTTCTTGGCATGAGTAAAAAAAAATAATTATGCAAAACCAGAGGCATCTAGGAAAAATAATTTTGATCAGACAAACTTGATTGGTGAAGCAAGTATTCAAGAAGTTCCTCCTTTGTCCTCTGGGACAGGATGCTTTATGAGAGCTACTGGAGAGCAAGTGGCTTAAAGATTTAAGTAGAAGTCAAACAAAATTATTGTTAGGAGACTTATTTATTTATTTAGTAGCATACAGTAATAGGCCAGAATTGCAACAGTGAGTGCCTGTAAAAATGTGTATAAATAGACCTTTCACACTAGTGCCCTGACTCTTGTGTTTCTCAGCATTGCTCACCTTGGGCAACCACAAATCACTGTTAGGGATTGCATTGTCACTAGCAGAAAATCACCAACTCTTAAATCACTGACCTTGACTCTGGTATTATTATTTACTACTTAGAAAGTAAGTAATAAAGTCTCCCTTAACTGAGATGACCTGCCGTGCAAGCTGACAAGCTCCTCCCCAAGGCCCAAAGAGTACCAACTGATAGGAAGATGCAACTTAGCAGGTCAAACAAACGTGAGGTCAGCTTTATGCCCTAAGTCAATAAGGTTTTATTTGCTGACTGACAGGAGTCTTACAACCTACTCTGAGATCACCCAGCATCACTCCTTTCATTTATGTAGGAATAAAGAAAAAAATTATGCATTGTATCCCTGTTGTGTCTAGTTATAATGATGGAGAATGTCTCCAGCTGACCAAGGTGTCCTCATTAATGATTGTTCTATATTTAGCCCTTGCAGAGACCATGTGCCCTCAGTTTAATCAAAGACCTGGTAGTCATGGTAACGACACAGAGCATCTGGATGTATACGATTTGCCAAACACTGTAATAAAGTGCAAGATAGAACACACAACAGTGTTAGGTGAATGAATGTATTGTTCTTTTCTACTACAGATTTTGAAGTGTATATAAGAGCTCCCTAGCCCTAAATGCTAGATGGTTTTGCAGAAAAAGAGCCCTATTAACACAGGTGACAATTACTAATCTCTTTTTTGTTTTGTTTTGTTTCTTAATTTCATTTTGCAGGTGTATCAGCATTCATATACGGCATACTATGTCCTCAGCAAAATACCTCATGGGTAAGCAATTTTTCAATGTCTTCATTTTAAAACTCAGCCATTAAGAATTCTGCAAAATAATGTGTATTGTGACAAATGGTTTCCTGTGACAGCCCTTTGCAATGGTCTGGCATTCAGCTGCAGCATCCACTGAGCTGTATGTTGTACAAAAGATGACATAGTCTGGAAACAGAAGTACTCAGCTTCCCCGGAGAGTCAGACTACATGAATTTCATATTCCAGTTTTCAAGTTTTTGGCTAGAATATAGATGTGTTGGTGTCTGGCTGGGAGCCGTGGCTGGCCACTCACCAGAGCACTGTCAGAGGATCTATCCAGGGGTTTTTAGTCCCTTAAATTTGGTCAGAATTGAAGCATTGCCCTTCAGTTTTGGGTCTCCTGGCAGATTCCCTTGGTACAAATGCTCCTTCTAGCATCTCATCTGAAGGCAGATAGACCAGTAGTCTGTTCCCAGGATCCCAATGCTGCTTAGATATATGCATTCATAATTATACTGAAGCTACAAGCCTTTGGGTTTATAGTTTATCTTTTCAGAGAGTGTGAGGTAAGTGCAAACAAACAAGAACATCACCTAGGCTTTACACAGCATTTCTAATCTTAATGAAAGCATACTGCTTTACTTAAAGCACGTAGTATGAAAGGTTATGTAGCATTACAAGTAATAAACTCCCATCACACAATTGCTCTTCATTTAGGTCCCCCGATCCACTGGAGGTCCTGAGGTAGGCTCAGTGTTTAACATAGGCATCAGTTAGCTTGAGGGGATCCTTCTTTAGCTTTGATTAGTTGCAGTTTTTTAAATCCTCCTTTCTCAGCTTTGTCTTTGTGGCGCTGCCGGTTACCTGCATCTCATCTCACCTGTCTTGTTTCTCTAGAGTTTAGCCCATAGTTTCTACCTGCTTTTCCCTTAAAAGGTACTGGTTTTTATATACTTTAAGGACTGGCTGAACTCATCAGGATGGGACACCACCATTCCAACAAGATGTGTGTAAGCGTATGATGATACATGGTGTTTCAGAGTGACATTTCCATAGCACCAGTGGAAATGCATAAGTTGCACAGCAAAATTCCTCAAATCATTCTCAGTAAATACAAAGCTAAAAGCCAGGAAGCTGATGCCAGGTTGTATGTTTTAAGTATCATATTGGTGATAACTGTGCGGGAACGGTAAAAAGCGACAATATAGTTGTGCTCTGCCATTTCTGTAGAACTCTGGTTATAAAACATATAATTTCAGTATCTGCTATGCTTCTTCACTAAGTTGTCATTTCTGTATGGCTAAAGAGGTAGTAGATGGTTTGGATCCTTGCAATAGCTGGGAAAACGTGCAAAGTTTAAAAAAATCTGCCTGGTTTATACACAGGGTGATCATAGGATCACCAGATAACTCAGGCTGGAAAGGTTTTTCCAAGGTCCAGCCTCCTGCTGAAAGCAGGAGCTTTGAGTTCAGAGCTTTATCTAGTTGGGTTTTGAAAACCTGCAGGGATGGGGACTGCGCAGCCTTGCTGGGCAACCTGTCCCACTGCCTGACTGTCCTCACAGGGAGAAAGTTTCTCCTTATATCCAGTCTGAACCTCCCCTTTCAGCTTATGTCCGCTCTCTCTCACTCATACCACTGTATCAAAGGGATTACTGTGTCTCTGACTTAGGAAAACACTGGGGCAGGTCCTAAAGTCCTGTTGATTTCTGCATCCATGGGCCAGGTGCCTGCCCCTGAGAGAAGGTGGGATCCTGGCCATACCTGTGTGCTCGCTGTTTCCTACTGCTCTTTGTAGGCAGCTCCCGCTATGCCTGTGTACAGTGGAGCAGCAGCCTTCCCACTGGGCAGTCCTCAGGGGACCTCACTCTTTAACACAGGAATGATGTTTTATGGGCAAAATTCCTAGAAGTCAGACATTGCAACACCTACATTTTCGAGGCCCATGCCCTCTTTCCAATCCAGTTTCTCTGGTACAGTAACCAGTGGATTTAACAGTAGAGAAGTACAGATTCAATGGCAAGATATAAACACATCTCTCAGCATTTTTCCCCATAAAAATACTAGTTACATTCAGGTGTTCCTCAAGGATGTGTCTCAGCACATACACACACACACACACACACACACACACACACACACACACAAAACCACAGAAAAAACAAAACCAAACCAAAACAAACCCCAAACAACAAGAAGCTGAAATAACTTTCTTTGGCTTCTACCCAGCAACAGAGAAACAATACTTTGTACAAAAATTCTGTATTAGAGATATGCATGTTTTAAAATTTGTGAGCCCTGGAGCCTGTGAAGCCTGCTTCCCTACAGCTTGGATCTTGTGATTGACTCACCACAAAAAATCATGAGCTCGAGGTTAAGTTGTTTCCATGTGCAGTTGGAACATGGGAATTAGGAGATTCTCACCATCATCTATGTCAAAGCTCTGGTGTCCCAGTGTGACACGCTTCAGACTTCTTCAGTCTCTCTCTTTCCTTCCCTGCCTCAATCTGGTCTTCGTTTTTTGCTTTTCTTTTCTTTTTTTTTTTTTTTTTAGGAACTTATTGGATTTATTTAATTTTTGAAAACTCCATCTTTCAGGTATCATATCTGAAATTAGTTTGTGGGATGAAAGGGAGCAACAGGGAGAAAAAGCATTTGACTGACAGCACAGTTCTATTCCAGACAAAACAAAGGTGGAATAAGTAGAAGTATCATGCACAGTATGTATTAGAAATGCTAAAAAGCAGCAATACAGTGGTCCAGGCAGTTTGCTACTACTGCATGATCTTTCTTCATCCCTGACAACAAGCTTCTTGTTCCCCACAGCTTCAACTATATTGCATATTCAGCTGTGTTTCACCTTGCTCTGCGTGTTTGGCTGAGCAGTGGTGCAGGCAGTTGGAGCGTTGGATGTGTCAGAGGAGAAGTATCCAGTATAAGGGAAAGATTTGGAAAGTGAGAGGATGCCATAAGGCACATAGGTGCGCCAGGCATTGGTGTCCCCACAGCATGGTATAGTGATGGATCAGGCAACCACTGGCAGGAGGAGGGTTGGAAGGATTGCTGCATTTCATGTTGGTACAGGTATGGCTTACAAAGTGGTTTAGGCTGTAGGTACATATACAGCCATTGCAAACCATACTGTACAGTAGCAATTTCTTCATGGAAAGGGTAGTCAAGCATTGGAACAGGCTGCCCAGAGAGGTGGTGGAGTCACCATCCTTGGAAGTGTTCAAAAAACAGGTAGATGTGGCACTTCGGGACATGGTTTAGTCCAGTCTGCCCTTGATTGGTTTAGTGTGGATTTGGTAGTGTAGGTTAATGGTTGGACTGGATGATCTTAAAGGTCCTTTCCAACCTAAACGATTCTATGATTCTATGATTCTAATTGCATTGACCTTTCAGGTGATCATAGTGCATGTGAGTGGTGGGAAGGGTGGTACATTACCGTTTCCCTGGAATATGGGCATTTATTGTTCCTTTGGAGTTCTGCGTATATTTTACGGTGGTGCATGAAGAGAGAGGACAGGTGTAGCAGGTGAACATGATGTAACAGGTGATGAAATACATCAACTGAAAGTAAAGCCTCAGTTGGATGAAGCAGTAAAAATCTCTTCATCACGTATTTCATATTTAAGACAGGAATATCGCTCTGATGAAGATTGTTAAGGGCAGGACCAAGCACACTGACACAACACAAGGTTCAGTTTGGTTTGACGTTCCAGGTCCTTTCGTGATGACAAAATTTGCAACCCACAGACAGCATCCCTGCCCTCCACCTGATGATAACACAGTGACAAAAGCCTTTGGCACTGACCAACAACCCCTTTGCCATTTCTACAAGCTGTTTTCATGCATTAGTCCTCTTCTGCAAATAGGCACCAGCTTTACACCCCATCAACGAGTGCCAGTGGCACTTCAGCATACCTCCAAATCAGCAGCACTGCTGGTGAACAAACTCACTCCCCTCCACAATATCCCTCCTGCTCATTAGACACTCGCTCCTGGAAACAGGCTGTGACAGGGTGACTTTCCCTGTGCTCTCTCTACCCTGTTCCTCATCCTCAGCTGTGATCTGCCTCATCAGGAAGGCCAGGCAGTTTAGGCTTTGTACCCACCTTACTGCACTCCTGCTGAGGCTAACTAATAAGGAAGCCAATTAATCTAATCTGTGGCATCACTTTTTAAATAATGTGACATTAATCTGTCAGCAAAAATTGCTCTTTAAAGGGAAATTTCTAATTATTTTTGCCATGTTCTGCAGGCTCCTCAGATTCAGGCTGTGTCTGAAGTCAAAAGGGGCTCATACCAGCATTTTCCAGATTTCATTCCAAGCTCTCCATAAGTTTGACAAGCCAGTTCGGGCACGTCCTTAGCATATATGTTCACCAATGGTATTTTATACAGGGTGCATGCAGGACTGCAACATTTTTTGTGAGAGCTCTTGTGGAAGTAAACTCCCCACATAAGGAGTAGCAGCACGGTTTCGCTGTCTATATGACAACTAATATATGCCAATGACATAGACTCAAAGGATCTTATTAAAAAAATGAAAATAAGCCCAAGGTTTATTTATATGCAGGGATATTTACTGCACAGATTTCATTTCTCCTTTTTTGTTATTTCAGCCTTCTCACAGCCTCTTGGTAAACTTGGCGTAGAAACCCCTACCGTCTTTGCTACATTTGCCTTCTGTTTTCAACGGCCCGTGCTTTTCATTTTTCACAGGGGGAGCCGGCTAAGATCCGCAGTTCTCATTTTCTTGGGCTGAGGTGTGTAGGGAGGTTATGTTCAGTTCAGCTTTCCTGCATGGCACCCATTGTTCTCCTGCTGTTCACCCAAAAATGAGATGCTGGCGCCGGGTGCCATCTAGTGGAACGCGCCCCTGCGCTCGCAACTCACGTTCCCTGGCATGAACAGCTCTGTACCGTCCCATCTGCTTTCCCCTGATCGGCGCCGCTTTTCAGATATATCTGCTGATAACTGCTTACAGCTGTCTGCATTATAAATATTTTTGCAAAGCTCCTCTCATAACCCCACGGTTGCACTTGCCGCATTGTAATTGCCAGCTAGTTGTAATTTATAGGTACTGTGATAGCATCTGCAGGTCTGGATGTGGAACAGGGAGCTCTCGTGCAAGGTGCTGGGAAACAGTGGAACACAAAAACCATATACAGTTATTAATATTATTTTGTCTAACTTTGGAAAATAAAAATTTAGCAATACAATGTACGCAACAACCTGCTTATGAAATCCAGCCACTGAAAATTGTTTTATTCTTTTATGGGTTTTAATAATGGTGCTCCTACTGAGTCCAGTATGGATGATCTTAGTCATTCACATCCTTCACTGAAATAAGGGAAAAAGCTTAGTTTGTTCAGGCTTTTCATGGTCAGGACACGACTGACCAGAGCGTTCCCCAACCTTGTTGCAGGATTTCCCTCACCCGCGTTGAGGTCATTTCACATCAGTGCATGCTGCTGGACCACTGGTTTGGTCTGGCACTGCAGGTCCTAAGCGAGAGCTAATTTTGGATTGATATCCAAGGGGATACCTCTATTTTTAACTTTTTGCTGTGGCCAGCAGCAATGTTACACTGTGTAACAGTTCTGTGTTGTGTTTGCATTTCCCAAAATAAAGCCCAGCATAAAACATACATTTCCTCAGCCCCCCTAGTGCTCATCCAGTTCTGCATGAACCATTTCCCTCTGAGCACAGCTAAGTGGCAGGGATTAGTGCTGACCCCCTCATATGAGCTCTGAGCACGGTGTTAGCACATCCAGCTGGGCCATGTCAATGGCAGCTTCCAAATATACTTATATGTACTTATAAGAACGTGGTAAGCAGATCAGAGGAGCAGTTGTGGCACTGAGTTCAGCTCTTCCCTGCCTACACTGCGGAGGGTCTGTAAAATACTGCACGCATCCCCCACGCTGCACTCCCAGGTAACTTCAAAAGAAGTCCCATGAGTGGAGTGAGTGCAAAATATGCATTGGAGATCCACAGAAGTGATAACAGGAGGAGGAACTGAGCCTGTGCTTCATTGTCAGTAAGTTTTCAAAGTGATGTCTGTAGATCTCTCTGCAGAGCTCTCACTAATATTCCTGTCTCCTTCTTTTACACAAGCTACTGGCAGGAAAGAGGTTAAAGTTAATTAAAGAAAACTTAATCAGATTTGTACCTACCCTATTGGTTAATATTTTGAACGACAACAAGGTTTTCCTTGCCCAATGCTCCCATTTCCATGTTCACTGTAAAAGGAAAATGTGTTTCTTTATTTAAAATCATGGTTAAAAAAACTTCAGGGAACAGGCTCTGTCCATTTGACCAACACTGTTCTATTTTATTTTGTTCTGGCCTGTTATGCCCCTTCTCTGTACCATTAAAGAAACTGCCGTGCCTCAGTGTCCCCATCTGCAAAGCAAGGAGAGAAATACTGCGTACCTGACAGACACAATGTGATAATTACTGTAGAGAGTGCTGCACAAATTCACTCTTTAACATTTATAAACTTGTACTAGAGTCCACATTTTATTTTAAGAGGAAAAAGTACTGTAATTAATAGAGTCTGTTTTCAGCTAATTAAATTTTACTTAGAGGAGCTGGATATTTTCCCCCTACAATGGTATGTAGAAGTGGAAACAAACCTTTATAAGAAGGTATGTAAAACCAAATAACAATGTGAAATTTGTTAAATAAGTACAAAAATGTATTCTGCAGTTCATGAAGATTCTTCTATTGCTACTTCTTCTCTTTCCTCCCTCTTTCCCAATTATCATTACATAGTTCTTATCATCGTTTTGAGCTTGTTTATACAGTTAATTAAGGCACCTCTGCTGCATAGTGTGGTGGCTTTTATGCCAGACTATAAATAACAACATCTTCATGATGTGATATGCTTTTTCAGTTGTATTTTGACAACAGAAGGCTGGCCCTTGGAATAGTTAAACTTGATAGCTTGATTGTGGAGCCTGACCATAAATCCTCTGAAGTGGATAGGAATCTTTCAGTTGAGTTTACTGGTATTTGGCTCAAGACCTGATGGAGCTGTTTGGCTTCTTGCTTTTCATAATCATCTGAATTAAACACTTTGTAAATCACTGGAACAGTGGTTAAATCACTTACGGGCTTATTGCTTGTAAATACATTTTGTACCTCTTTAAAAAAAAGAGCCCGCATTTTATTAAACAAAGCTGTTATTTGAGCACCACTCACGTCCAAGCAGTGGCAAGTTGAAAGCAGCTCAGCTTCGGGAGGCAGTTCAGGCAGGACTCTCGGCTGTGCCGGTGGGAGGAAATCCACTTCAGCAGCTCAACACCATATCATTTCCCCCGGGAGTTGCCATTTGCTTGCCCATGTTGGTCACCGCATAGCATTTTTTATGTGAAATGTTCCTTTCATGTGTAGGCAAAGCAATTTTTACCACATGCTTCTCTCTTCTAGAACCAGTTGTGATGTGGGTGGACATCTTAGAAACCATGTATAGCCATAATAATAATGAATAGTCCCCTGATGGGAGGATTTGATATTACGAATTAGAGTAATGACTGCTGAGACTAAAAAAAAAAAAAAAAAGTCTTGGGTAATTAATAGTTAGGTGCAGATGTTAGCAGTTGGCAGAGAAAAGCCCGGCAACCAACCTGCTTATGTTACAGAAAAGGTCAATAGCTTATGGCTCATCAGGGAAAAAAAAAGGAAAGAAGAAATATTTGAAGCAAACTCTCCCATAGTGTTTGTCTGAGGCAGCATCCCCTGAAATGGAGGCAGGGCTCCTATTAAATTCTGTTCTTGAATAAAATGTGCTTCGCTGGTGAGAAACTTATCTGGCTTTGGAAATGTTCACGTCTCAGCACAAATGAACCTCCTCCACTTCCCAGGCTGTGGTCAGCCTCCAAACCATAGACGCTGCCGCAGGGTACATGCACATCCCAAAGCTGACCACTGCCAAAACTTGGCATGTTGGCAAGGGTTTTCCTCCTTATTCATATTCAACGAGGTTAAGTTAGTACGCAGACTTTTGACAGAAAAGGGAAATAAAGGTGGATGAAAGAGAATGTATAAAATGATGGTGCATAGCACCGAATAGGCAACTAACTACAGCCTGTACAATTGCTGTTTCCATGCATCACCTTCTCAGAAATAAAATTGTTCTGTAGGCTAATTTTCATAGTGGGCATTGGGATGCTCTTGTCCTAATATTCAAGGTTCTAGGGCGTTTTCCACTAAAATAGGAGCAAGAAACATGTGTTTCCCCAGGGGACCGTTTTTGCTCCGCTGCTGTCGGTCTGTGGAGACACCCTGCAGCCTGGGCCTTGATTATTTCTTGCTGTGGTTGGGTGATAAATTCTTTCAGCCTACTTAAACTCTCAATGCATTGTTGTTTGATTACACAGCACAAAGAATGTGCACCGCATGTTACAAAACACAGGCTCATTTTTTTGTGGAGACCTGAAAAAAGCCAGTTTTGAGGACCCAAACCTGCAAGATTATGGGCATTTCCTCACTGTCATGGGGTTTTTATGGGGCCTGGGCTCAGGTTATATAGTCAGGGCTATATAGAGATCTGTGCCCAGTTACTGGGAACTATATAGTGATCTGTGCCCCACCTCTGAGGAATATATGGCAGTCTGTGCCATAGCACTTGTGTGCCTCAGCAGTGTCCTGGGGCTCCCTTTCGTCCTTGCTATCTGGTTCTGTGGCCACTTCACAGGTAGGCACTAACCAAATTTAATAGGCTGAAAATCTCTTGTTATCCCAAAATAGGCATCCTGCCCCCTTGGGGAGCTCAGAACACATGGGGCAGAAGGGAATGGGAAAATTTAGGAAATGCAGGAAAGGACCTTTGGGTAGAGAAAGGATGCTACAGCCAAGGCTTTCCTTGATACAGTAACCACTGAGAAAGACTCTTTATGGCAAAGGTGATATAATCTCAGGCTGATAGCCCAGACTGTCACACCAGCCCTGATGTCTCTTCACTCCTTACCCTAACCCTCCACTTACTGAATGCCCCACTACAAATCTGAGGAGATAAGACAGGAATAGAAGAAAGATACAGAGAATACTGAGTCATTCTGGTTTTGTCTGAAACCCCGTAACACAAACTGTTAGATTAGTTTAGAGCACAAGTCCAAGAATCAATCTCTTGCCCCAATTAAAAGTGTGACCTAGCATCCAGTGAAGTCATATTGTAACAAGGCACTTCTGCTGGCTCTGGTAGTAGTAGATCACAGCTGTATCTCATTTTATGTACTAATAATCCCATATTGCTCTCTGCAGGCACCACATCATGGTGCCATATTTTTATTAGGGCTTGGAAGTCAGACAAGGTCAGCTGGATAGAAAATGTTAAGGTTTCATCACAAACATCCTTTCCTGGACACTGGCAGAGTCACTCTGAAGAACCATGTACAATCATCCAGGGTTCATTATTGTTAAGATCTTCCCAGTTCATTCTTAAACATCTCAGTGCTTACTGGGTTGTTTCTCTTCAACCTGTATTTTTTTTGGCCCGTATTTTGGATAGCTGATCTTTGGATAAATTCTGACTAGCTTTCTTGATAGCATTCAAATATTTAGATTTTCATTTTTCCATGCCTCTGTTGTAGAAAAATAGACTTGAAATCCCAATAAATCCAGTGCCTTACCTCATGCCCTGAGTAGCTCTAAGATCAGAGCTGGCTGAGAAACCTCTATAGGGTAAGAGAAAATTACATGAGTGAGAGAAAATTACTTTTAAGTGGTTGTGTTTATCACCTGAATGCTATCGCCTCCCATTGTCTCTTTAGGGGACAAAATATGACTCCAGGAACAAAAGTTCTTTAAAAAAATGCAGTAAAAATTCACTCTGTCATCTATGATTTAGAGGGGTCACATGAGAAACATGATAATGTCATCATTTTAAAAATAATGCTACCAGTATCTAAGGTCCATTTTCACTGTTTGCTTACTCAGGGAAACCTAGAGATTTTGATCAATGGCTTGCAGTCCTCCAGCCTACGTTACCGTGACTCCTAGCCATGTACCAGTCTCCAATGCATTTTTAAATCAGTTTTTGTAGACCTTCACTAGAAAGGCAAGCCTGTGCCATCATTTTACATAATTTCCAATGGAAGTGGGTGGCTCCTTTTCTGGCAAGTGATTGATTTTTTAAGTGGTATTAGTATTGTGCAGGATTTTATAGGCCCAGTACCAAATATTACATTGATGGATGCTTTGCAGACACAGGTAGACTATAATCAGAAAGTCCTCTGAGCTCATATTGTTGGCTTGAATCTGACTGGATTGTCAGATTAGGAACAAATGTTTTAGATTCTCTTGCTTTTTGTCTTTTATGCTCTAAATCCGTAGAATTCATTCATCTTGGACAAAATGGCTGGTGAGCTGTTGTTTTTAAGAACCGCTGAATGATCTGATGCGTATCTGTAGTTGAAATAAATAAGTTCAAATTGCTTTTATTACCTCCTTCTATTTTTGTTGACTGAAAAGTGCTGTAAGGAAAATATGTGTGTGTGTGTGTATGTGCATTAAATATTTAGTAGCGGATGAGCCTAGATGAATGGAAGAACCTTCCCCATCTATTTAAGCACCTTTATTAGAATTCCAGGAGGATTCTTTTCATTGCATCTTCTGACAGTCTGATTTCTTGATTATCTGTTCTGGCAAGTCTTTGATTCCCATTTGTATTGTATTTTATTCTGTCTCACTATGAGTCTCTGCAGGGCTGTGTATCTCCTGGGAAGGACTTTTCTTAATGGCACCTGTCTCCTCTTCTCCTTGGTGAATATTGAAGTAAACAAGTAATTTAATTGTTTAAGAATGTGGTTTTGCTTCTCAAGAAATGGCATTCCTGCTTGTTGAAAATCTTTCCCTCTTTCCCTGAGTCCTTATCTATAATTCTCTGTACATTTATGAACACATATGTTTTACACGCTTTTATTTCTTTTTGCAAATTTCCTCCAGTGCAGTTTTTTTCTCATCATGCATCAAAACCTCTTAAATATTATGAAGTTTTGAGTTCTTTATAACCCCTCCAGATCTATTCTCTACGTGGTGGTTTATATCTCTTTTTTTCTTTCCTTCTTTCTAAAGAAGAAGAAATCTGTCTAAGCTGCTGTCTGATTTTATGCTATTAGAAATAGATGTGAAGACACCAAGTTCTGGTGCTGAAACAGATAGCGTAGATAGATAGATAGTTTTTTATAGTTAACCATGAAAAGTCTTAAAGTACTGTGAGCTGATGTGCTTAGGGCTGTTGTCTTTCAAAATATTCAGTGCTGGTTTGATGCAAATAGCAGGAGGGGATATTTCTGCATTCCCCACATTTTTTTTAACTATCCTTATTTCTTCAACTTCTTTGTATATACTACTGAAATCTTCATATACTTTCTACATTTTCAAAAATTATGGCATAGTTAAGCAAGGGGATTCAAAGTTTTTCTTAATAACTCGCTCCAGCTCATATACATAGTTTTGGTTATTTGTTTAGAGGATGGACATGTCAGAGCAGCCTTTGGTAAAAATTGTTGCATTTTTGCTCACATTCGCAGCATGTGCAAAGAATGTCCATACAAATCCTATTGGTCTGTATTTAAAATAAAAATTAGAAGTTATTAAAACAGACCCTAGAAGAACGCCCATACCATAGCCCAGACTTTGACTGCTTTTTTCAGTTTCAGACTTTTTTAGTCTGGCATTGTAAAATATTTTTCTTGAAGTAAAAGGATCCTCTCAGGCAATTAGAGTGGAAAATTTCTATTGTTTTTTAAGTTTCTTTTGAAGAACTTAATATAGAACAGTTTGTCATGTTTGTGCTCAGGGGGAGACTCAGTGCCATGAAGTCTCTGAGGGAAACTGGCCTTCTTTAGAATAGGGGAAAATGTCAGGAGAGGGAACACATAGATATAAAAAATTCAGCAAAGCCAATACAATCTCTTTAAAACTAGTTCCTCATTAATCACAGTATTTTTTATGGTCAAAACCAGGCAACCTGCTATGATTGATTAGTTTGTTTTATTCTACATGTATGTTCTGAGCTAAATTACAAGCAAAAATTATTTGGCAGACAGCACGCTAATTGCACTCAGGAACTTTCCTTATTTAGAAATTTTGAGGGGAGACTTCTTGGCAGAAATCTTCATCTACATTAGCAAATTTCACGATTTACTACTTCCATAATGTTTTGTGAACATTGTGCTGAAATCATGCCCATGTCTGCGGCACTTTAACAACCCCAGCTCCAGACAATGTCATCTTAACGTGGAAGAGTTTATGCAGCACCTGCTCCATCTTCTGTCTGGCCTAAAATAATATTATTATTCCCTTCTTTCCTGGGCTTTAAAATCAATCATTTTAAGAGGTGAGAGAAATAACAGCAACCCCTTAATAAGGCCTTGCTATTTCTTTGGCTGGAAATGAAGATTAAGGTTCTTTTCTGTAAGGAAATAGTGAAAATGGTGTGAGGAGGCAGTGAACCTATTTCCTCATGCAAACCAGTAAGAGGAGATGTACAGGCTGCCTTCAGAATAGCCCATTTCCGAGCCAGCATCCTGCACAAATGAGCTCACAAGGGGAAGGCTCAGATCCAACCAAGGCCTAATTATGAGGGTCTGTGAGGAGCACTGGCTCTTTGGAGAGGCTGAGATGACCCATATCATTGAATGAGTCAAGGAAAATACAGAAGGATTTTAAGCAGGCTGTTTTGGAAGAGAAGCAAGGGTGTAGCTATGGAGCACTATAGCTTATCAGCAATAACATACCTCCCAGAAGGAGCTGACCGGCATGAGATCCCGCTTATGCAGCACTTGGAAAAGGGACGAGTGCTCCTGGGGTATCGGTGTGCATTTGGTCTGACTCCCTTAAGGGATTTTTACCAAGGAGAACTAAGGGTCCAGAATAGTATGAGATAATTGGATATGTGTTTGATAGCTGCTCTCCAAACAGGTTTTTCAGTTTGAGGATCACTAAGAGCTTTGCTGGGGAGAGTGGTAGAGGGTTGTGGCCATTGCACCTGGAGCAGTTGTGTAGACAACTCCTCGTCCTCCCTCTATAGGTGATACAAGGGGTTTGTAACAGGGTTGCTTGGGGCTGCCAGCGAGTGAGTGTCCACATCTATTCTACCACAGACCATGCACCCAGTGCAGCCTGAGTAAGCGTGTAGGAATCTGGTCTTTCATGGTAGGGTTCACAAGTAGATGAACTCCATTTTCATGCCACCTTCAGGCTTGCTGACAGCCTGGTCTCCCCTGGCCACTGCTACATAGCCTATCTCCAGCTCTTTTCTACAGTTTCTCTGAAGTCTGCTAGATCAGGCTTGGCAAGGAGGGATGTATTCTCAGTCCCTGTGCATGTGACACTGAAGTTTCCTACAGGTGAGGGAATGAATGTTGCTACTCTAGGGAAGAGGATTCTCTTCAGAAGAGGTGAGGAATAAACCAAAATCTACCAAGAGGAAAATGTTCACCTCTGAGAGGTGTTTGTGGGGGGAAACCTGGCTCTTAGATTGCTTTCATAGCCCATGGTAGAAAAGAATAACTCAGAGCATGAGGATGGATGGATGGCTACCGCCTACCTTCCAAGGTCTACATCACAACCTGGACATGCGTGCTGTTACGTGTTGAATATAGAGACAGTTTATGGTAGCTACGTTTGTAAATGAGGTCCTTCCAGACAATATGCAATTCCATCAGTCAGCCTTTCAATCCTCATATTTATCAAAAGATTTCAAGGCAAAACTCCAAGATTTTGCTACAAAAGAAATTTCCCAGCCATTCTGAACAACTTAAGGAGCTCGGGAGATACAATTCTATTTTTCCTCAACCATATCAGAGAAAGGGAAGGTGACTGCTTTTTTGTCTGCAGCAGAGCTCTTTCCTGGTAGACCGAATGGAGGGCTTTTCCTTCTGCCTTATCAGGTACCAAAGCTGGTTTATGCAGCATTTCTCATTGTGTTAAAGTTTTCCTCTTCTAAAAGATGATGCAGTGAGCAGACCTGACAGGACTAGTCTACCCGTGATTGGTTTAGAGTAGACTTGGTAGTGTAGGTTAATGGTTGGACTGGATGATCTTAAAGGTCTTTTCCAACCTAAACGATTCTATGATTCTATGATTCTATGACTTGTCTGGGCTCTGGTCTGAATTATTGGCTGTAATTGGTATGTCTGTCCCTTAACTCCACCTGTGTTATCTGAAGCATTACAGGTTTGAATTCTTACAATTGTGTAACCTGTTTATTTGGGGATGATATTTCCCCCTCTATTTATAATATCTTGCTCCTCTTCTCTCTCCTCACCTCTCTCTTGGGTGAAAAAACCCAAGAAGTAGATAATTCATTTGACAAAAAAATTAAGTACTTTGGTTTTTCTCCCATAAGAGGCTTTTGTTTGGTTCACTAGTTTTCTCTCTTCCTCCTGCACTCAGAGGTTACTCTCTGTTGAGATAATCAAGATAGCTAATCAAAGAGGTTGAGTCTTAACAGGAATAGCTGGCTTGAAACTTAAGTAGCTAATGCATACAAGCTTGAAAAGATCCAGAAAAGGTTGTAGAGCTAATCTTTCTGGAATGGGAATTTTGTGGCTGCTGTTAGTAGGAGTTCAGTATGACACTTACCTGTTCTCTTATCCATACCTTACAAAAATGACTTTAGGCTACCCATAAAGACACCTTCTGGTTAAAAACCTTGAGAAGAAAAGATATAATTTCACTCCACCAGCAGCAGCTGTGGGTGATACTTTGCCTGTGGAGCCAAAAGCTGTCTGGGCACCATTCAGACTTGAAGGGTCAGTGCTCAACAAACCCCTCTTGCCCCTCCATATTCCTAATGGATCCCATCTGCATCAAACCTGTCATCTTGAGCACTTTAATGTTTAATCAGCTCCATGGACCTCTTCACAGGGGCCTTGCAGACATTGTGGCTTATGGTTTATAATCACTGACACATACCTTCTAGCAGGAGAGCAGAAGTTGCTGTTCCAACTGCAGGAGCTATGGAAGGGGGAAACTGCAGAGATCGGTGTCCTCACATAGCTTTTGCCCTGATTCTAGCTGGTCTTTGGCTAGGAGTTCACAGGAAAAGCTAGTTTTTTCACATTGGAAAGACTGCACAAAATCAATTTCTAAACACTCCTCTTGCTGCTGTCTGTGGACTTGCTACAACAGCCCCAGTGCAGTGGGAATGTGCAGCCAAAGGAGTTCTTGCCTGAAAGGGCAGAGCCGGAGTGTAACTGTGGTACAGCACCAGGTCACAAAACAGGCAATAAAGATAATTCAGTTAGTGTCTAATTATTGCATTTAGTTTTGTTCTGTTTTGAAACTATGGTCTGGCAAACATTGCCTTTAATGAAGAAATAAACTCTGTACAAGTAGAGAAGGCCTTTTTCTTAAAGGCTAGGCAGGCTTTGGCTCTTTTCGCTGGTTTTGGGTGATGTTGGCCTCAAATTGCCTTGTTATTCCTATCTGTAGACCAGTGATGATAATGCCCTTACTTTTTAAAGCAGTTTGAGATCTGCTAATGAGGTATACTGTATACAAGCTTTATTAGTGTTCTTGTCTGTAGAATATTACTATACACAGAGATGTAGCAATGTGACTTCAGAATATGTAATGTAATTATTTATGCTGAGTATAAATACTGTCAAGGCAATGATGTCTGTGCTATCATAAAATAACATTATGCTGCTCTGACATTTAGCAAAAAAGCCTCCTTTTTCTATATTGCATTTTCTATGTCTCACTGATCTTCTGCTACAAAATGAAGGTAATGGATGAAAGAACAAGAAAAGCATTTTGATTTTATTTTCTTAAAAAATTAGATATGTAGTATTAATAGGAGCTTTTCCCTTGAAAACCCGACTGCATATCAGTTGTTATACAGTTGCTGAACTTTCCTGCAGTCATTTTCAAAGGAAAATTATCAGGTGGAAAAGCCATAGGGTGAAGAAGATGAAATGATATTTTTCTTATGGCAGTATGATTCAAAAATATAATTATTGTTTATCCTTTGTGGACATCATCAGTGTTGATAAATATAATTACTTTGTTTGCCATCCCTTGACTAATTCTTAAGGCTTAGGCAGTCAGCAGTGGAACGAATGTGTTTAACTTTGTATTAATAAGAAACAGAAATTGTCAGTTAAATATTTGATCTTACCAGCACTTGCTAGTGGTATAGTGCTTACCTTACAGTAAAACAATCTACTGAAATCTGTCACTAAATATTAGATGATTCCAGCTGAAAGATGCTTTACAAGGTCATGGTGGATTTCAAAAACTGGTGTGCACCAGCTTAAATAAGGACATTCCTGAAGCTGAAATTTTATTTTTCTCTTTTTGCAGGGATCCCCAGAATTTGGATCCCCCTGAGGTCAGCAATGCAAAGCTTCAGTATGCTGGTTGGGGTCCAAAAGGGCAACAGCTGGTAAGAGAAAGAATAAGTGTGCAAATGAATTTAGAGACCATGCTGCTATTGTTTGGAAGTAAAGAAAGGATAATTCTTTATTGACTAGTTTCTTGAAACCTGTGTGGTAGCTTCTAGCATCTTTATTGGGATTGTTTTATCATGTACTTTATCTAGAAAGTTCCCAAATACATAAATTTACTGCAAAGTAATTGCGTCTAAAAATGCAGAGAAAGTACACTTTATGAAAGCTCTTTCAGAGGATGCACCTGCTTCTCCCAGTGTTGGACACAGGACAGGATATAGACATAATAGACAGCACGATTTACTTAGCATATCATTGCTTCACGAGGGTGTCTTCAGACTTGCAAACTTGGCACTAGGGATATTTTAATATTAGCAGCCCTGTTTGGAGAATGCATCTCTCTAGAACAGAATTGCCCTGAATTTGCCCTGTTCCAAAATGGACAAAAGTAGAAGTGTACTCTGAAAAGTTTTCAGAGCAGGCTTTAAAAAAGCCCACTCGTCAGGGATTCATTGTGTTTCATGGAGCCTTTCATACTGCAACAATCCTGAAATCTCCAGTGTTTTTTCCCTCAGCCACTGCCATCTTGGATTTGCCCGTTTTTTAGAGCACGTATTTCCTGGCCAGATCCCCTGGCTTCATTTCCTGGTGCAAATCCAATATTAAGATTTTCCATATGCCAAACACTCTCTTTCTACTGTAACAAGAAAAGAAGAAGTGGCAACTTCTTTTTTTATAGGGAATTTTTATACCAAAAATGAGCTTTAAAAGATCATTATCTGAGAAAATCTGGCATATGTCTCCTGTCCCCAGTGCTCTCTTGGGGATTTTTTGTCTGTGTCCTTAACTAGATTGTTTTCAAATTTTATGATTTAAAAAACAGCAGCAGAAAACATTATCATTGCCAGTCTGCAAATCAGGTTGAAGGAAACGTAACAGATACAGGAGCAGGAAAGGCTCCTCTGCTCCATCAGGAAAATTGGGTTTGAGAGAGTCATCGACCTCAAATCTGATAGGAGTGGAGATGCAGCAGCCTGTACCTCCATGCGAAATGACTTCTGAGGAGCTCATTTTTTCTCATTGCACACATGTACATGCCCCACTTTCATCCTCTAACGTGTCATTTCAGATTCCTTAGTCTGCTGCCCAACCGATCACTGCTGAGCAGTTTGTACCGATTCACAAGAGATTGGGGTCTGATGCTGATCAAACTCTTTCTTTTATATTAATTTGTGAAGACTGCTGTGTTCTCCTCATTGCACTTCTGGTCAGCTGATAATGTGCAATCAGTTGATAACACACTATGTTCAACAAACAGAGACTGCCTTTAGGACGTGGCAAAGAAAGCAAAAACAGACCAGCATTTTTTTTCTTCAATGTTCACTGGCTTTTTCTATTTTAAGTCTAACAGACTGAGCTTCACAATGTATAGCGAAGGCTACATCTGCTAATTGAAAGCTAATATCGAGTTGCGTTAGTCATTTTCAACATTTCACAAGTGAATCTTCCTTTCTTTAATACAGTTTTGCTGTGAATTTGCATACCTTGAGTCACAGCATGTTAGTGATTCCCATTCATGTTAGTTTTACCAAGCTGAATGGGTGTACTTAACTTCCATCTTAGAAAGAAGATTTACTTTTTTTCTTACCAAAGTCAAGACGACCAGTTTACTTCCTCCATTGCCTTCTCTAGTAATGTAACATAACTATACAGAAAGGAAAAATATTCATATCAAAATGGATGAATTATATATACAGCAGGACAGTACATACAGTCCAGGAGAAGAAAAATCTTCTTTACTCCCTGCTTTATCCTTTAATGCTGAAGTAAATGATACCACTTTCCACCAATTTTTATTAAGGAATACACATTGAAAACTTAATTCTGTAAGAATTCCCTAAGACATCAAGTTTAGTACATGTGCCTTCCATGGGATGCATGGCAGATTTTTTTTAAAGTAACTTCAAATATTCCTGTTACTCTTGAATTCCATATGAATCTTGGAAATATCTTGCAACAGTGGATTTGTTCTGTACATTTCTTTTTTCTTCCAAATAAGTAAATCTGTTGGCCTGTAATTCAGCTGTATTCCCTGTTCTTGCATTTGGAATTAGGGTAGGTGAGGAGAACCTGACTGGTAGTTTAACGCGTTATCTTGCTTGCCTCTAACATGTGCCTTTTTGCTCTTTTCCTTGCCAGTCATTTACCTTAAAATAAAATTATAGCTGTAGTTTATAAAATAAGCAGGCTTTTACATGCATCAATATAGTATATTTATAGCTAATGATCAGCAGAGAAGTGCCAGAGAAAAAAAGAAGCTTTTTTTTTAAAAAAAAGAAAGCATTAGAAATGAGGTAGAGAAAATATACAATGCTCACTGTTCTATATTTCAGGACTAATTGAGTTACTCAGAATATAATTGCCAGTGAAATACATGTCTCTCTGTGGGGACAACATCGAGTGCAAAGGCAGAGAAAAATTAAAGTATATTTAAACTTGATGTTGTGAATGTGTTTGCTAAATGTAGGCTGGGTTGTGTTGCAGGAGAGGGAGGGAAAAAATGTCAAGTGGGATAGAAAGGAGTAATGTGCTGGGAACTACATATCAGCTCCCCTGGTTCTAGGTGGTTACAGGGCCAAACACTTTTTAGAGTATTTTAGGGTGGTCCTACAACTGCACTAAGGCACATGAGCGTGTGCCAGCTCCGGTACTGCTCACAGCAGTTCCCCTCTGTTCACAGTTTGCAACCCGACTTCATGCTGCCTCTCCCAGGAAAGGTGGGAGCAAAGGGTGGGTGGGTTTTGCATCATCTTGAAGATACCCCAATTTTCAGGAAATATAAAGGTTTCCCCTTGAAATCTCCTGGGTTGTTCTTTGGCAGCACAAAGGAGAGGCAGGGCAGCAAAGTAAGAGGGTTTGGTTCTGAAATTTTTTATTCCCTTTGTAGCTTCTATTTCATCCTTCCTAGGGGAACTTCTGGTCGCCGTCTCCAACCTCTTTCTCTCTTGCATGTCTAATCATTCAAAAAAGAAACAAATCTGAAACAGAAGCAGCCTGAATGATCTACATTCTTTGCAATTAAAAATAACCAGTGGAACTTTCCCAGGAGCAATTTTCTATTTATCTTGTTTTCTTTTGTCCTTACTCATTAAATTATATGCCAATTTTTAGATGATGAACTCCTCCAAGCATGGTTCTTGACTTCTTACTAGCCTGCAGAATGCCACACATGCCAACAGAGCTGTATAAATAATGGCAGATACTGGATCTGAGAAAATCTGTCAGAGATCAGAATGCAAAAAAGCCCTCACTTCTGGCACCTCCAAAAAATGCTTCAACCTTTCTCAGATCTCAGCCAAAGTCTTAACGAATTAAGTCTTCCTAAGCTGTTGGAAGAATTGGGCCCTGATCAGTATGAGCTCCTGAGTCAATAGAAAGAGAGCCACTGACTTTAGTGCAAGAGGGAACACATTTCCTAAATGTGGCTGGTATTAAAGGGCTCATTCCTCTTACTTGTCCTACGACACGAGCAATCATTTATGCCTTTGTAGAATGAGTGAAAAATACTGTTAAATTGGAATAGCAGTGTGATATATTCACTTGTAAATGACTGTAAAATGTCTATGAAAAAAATCCATCCTTTCCATGGTGCACCCAACAGCCCAAAGTCCCCCTTAGCATTCAATGGCATCATCCCACTGGCCTTCAGCATGGTGCTTGGTGGTTTTCAGTGAATAGGCTGTATTATTCTCAAACAGTTTGTGTGATACGTTCTAGCAATATGAGGATGTTGGTGGCACGATAGGACTGCAAAAAAGTGTTAGGCTGTATCTTTGCCCTGTTCTGTGTATGCTTATCTTTGTAAAAATCTTCACTCCTTAGATTTCCTCTCTTTTTCTGATCTTGCCATTTATGACTCAACAGCTACCCACTTCTGGAGTTTCAATTCTGCCACAAAAAAGCTTCTGTTAATTGATCTTATTGCAATATTTTACCAGTTTCATCATGTTACATCTTTTAGAACAAGGTTGTGCCCACGTGCAGAGGGCTCACATGAGGTTACTGTATATTTACCCCGATAGTATCTATGCAAATGTTAATAGTTACTATGACCATGAACTCAGTTTTCATAAAATTTGTGTGGCTTACAGGCTTGGACTGTTCTATTTATCAAAAAAATAAGCACAGTGTGAAGAGGTTTCCTTTGCTGGTTTGCTTGGCAACATGGCTGAAGTCAGGGAGTGCTTCAGGAGCAAGAGACCGTCTAATGCCTATCTGTAGCTGAAATGCTCAAGGAATCCAAAAAAACTGAAGTTTTCAGGAGGCTTTTATCTAAGTTATCCCCAAATGAGCACATCCAGGTTCAAAATATTTGCTTTAGGGACAAGCTAGGTATATACATGGGCCCTATTGTGAAAAGGAAGGAGCAAGCAGTAGGACTGCTCTCATAATGTGAAGTGAATATTTGCCTGCGCTGACAGCACGGACGTACAGTTCACAGGCGTTGTTAAACTCCAGTTTCAAAAGCAGAAGAACTTCTGCCGTGCTGCTATTTTCCTTTTTTTTTAAATCAGAATCTGCAACAGCCCTGACAGATACTAATGATAACAGTGACACAGCAGATGCTGGGGGAAGCAGTTCTGCACAACTTTAGAGGCAGCAGTTATAATTCAAAAAAATCTCCCTCATAGATCATAGTATTTATTCCTCAGCAAAGACAAACATTTTTTTGAGGTTCTCCTGGCCAGTCAGTCTTCTACTGTTTCCACTGTTTCTTTAAAGTACCAAAAACATACAGGAAGAGGTTTATAGTTGCTGGAAATTTTGTATGCTCTTGCACTTACTGCAACCCTGCAGAATGGTCAAAATGGGTTTCTCCTGCACTGATAGCAAATAAACCTTTTCCAGTGGCAACTTCTGGAGCAGGAACTACCTTTTATGCTTGTAGATTCTGCAGCAATCAAGTGTATAATTGGTTCTAAAGTAATAGAAGTTACGTTTCACAGCAGGTGCCCAAGCTGCGTTAAGAAATCTCTATTTCAGTGAAATGCAAATGCCAGGAAGAAGTCAGTCTTTCAGCCCCTACCATGTTAGAGGTTTGCAGGTGCCCTCAAACAATGAATGCTAACGCTGGTAAGCAGCTTATTGTCATAGATATTACTGTCTAAAAAGTGCAATACAATTGAGAGAAATATTGGAATTCATTCATATTTAAAACATTTGAATGATAGATCCTGCTGCGCAGTGCCAGAACCTATCCATCTCATTTGTTGTTAGCAATTTTTTTTTTCACGCTGTAGCATAATGTTTCGCTAACTAGGATATCTAGATGCAAAAAGCTGGTTAAGTGATGACACCTGGAACTAAACTGGAGTGACTCCTCTAATTAGCAGGTTTTTCCTTGCCTGAATTCGTGCCTGTCATGCCAGCTTAGTTCCAGGCAGAAGGGCGGCATAGATATCAAGTGAGGAGGGCCATTTTCACAGGAGGTACTGAATCATCTGCTGCTTTTCCCAATCCAGCAGGGCTTTTGAACTGCTGTGTGTATAATTGCTGTAGGTCTATTTGTCTCCACCATTATTTCATAGATTTTTTACATCATTATTTTCAAGCTGCTGTTCTCTCACCTTTTCTTTTTGAAATGACATCTGAATCAATATTTAGCTGTGGTCTGCTGTATGCAATTATTCTGGCTTGGTTACCTTGCTAGTCGCAAGGAAGAAACCTCCCCCCACCCCCACCCCTTCCTAATGTCTATATAAGCCTTATTTAAGCATGGTGGGAGATATTCGGACAGCTTTTTACATGGTTCCTGCATTCTGGGAAAAGCAAGAGTTTCAGAATAATGATGTGCTGTCTCCCCCTCATCCCCTTTTCCAGTGTCAGAATACAAATTCTTTAAGGAAACCCCCGTAAAACATGTTACACATACACTGAATACCGGGACATGTTATCTGTTTGGGGGTTTCCTTTCCCCTCTCCCCCCATTTTATTCAAAGAATTCCACTGGAAAAGTGTTGTGTTTGGTTTTTCCTTTGATGCTCTGCTCTTTAGTTACAGTGGTCATAGTGTCCTACTTTTATTTTTGCACATCCTTGTCATTTCCTTTGTCATCAGTGGCCCTGGCGTGTTTGGTCCTCGTTCACCAAAGGGAAGCTTTGGCACAGTGTTACGAGCTCTGCTGAGAATGGTTGTGTCCCTTCCCATCTCAGCATTCTTGGTGCTGCATTTTCATCAGTGGCAAAAGAGCAAGATACTTAAGAAAATTAAAGATGCTACAATAAATGTTACTGAAAAAAGATATAGGTGATTTTACTGTAAATAAGATGTTGCTCTTTTTGTGGGCGTGAAAGATTTCAGAGGCAAAAAACCGAAATTGATTATTTGCCATAGAAGTTGTACCAATAAATCAGAAAAAAAGTTATTGCTTTTACATCCAAATGTGAGAGACGTAGGTTGATGTAGTGTTTAAGGCATTTCCCCTGGAGGTGAGACACTGCCATAGGCTTCCTCTGTGACTTCATATATGTCACTTTGTTTTCTGGTTAAGTTACAGCATGAAGACGGCAATGTATTCCTACCTTACAGCAGACTTACAGAATTAATATATTAAATCTTGTGGACATTCACACTCTGCATTAAGGAAACTGAGTATGTGCCTACAAGAAATGCATGCATTGATGGACTTGCTAGCTCAGAGCGATTTACATCTATACTTGCACTATATGGCAAGTACTGAATTCTCTTCCTTTTTCTGTTCCACATTTTGTTATATGCTACTGCAGTTGCACAGAGTGTAAAATTCCTAACAATACAACACACTACAGTAGGGTCAGTTCCACTGAAAATAATTCCCTCCTATTACAGAGACCTAAAATGCTGATATTCCTTTAATTTCAATTGTGCTTTATGGATATTGAACATGTATCCTTTGTTAAGGGCATTTTTCATTTCAGAGATCTAACAGCTAGAAGTATCTGCTTTAGGTCTGTGCATAAGGGTTTCTGGCATCTTACAAAACCGTGGTTGTTGATGATGTCCATTGAAATAAGAGCTTATGAAAAGTGTTGTTCTTGGAAAGCTGCTATTTTGTGCCATGAAAATAGTTACCTTTTACTTTAGATAGCAGCAGTCATTGGTGAGTGTATGTTTAAGTGCCAGTTGTTAGGATGCTGCAAGCAGGACTAAGCAGTGCCATCTAAGGGACTGTGGACTTACAGAGTCCTCACCTTCGTTTGTGGTGGTGGTCTCACCTTCCCCAGAAACTGCCATTCATCAGTACCATGAGAAAGCTTCAGGAACAATTCTGTTAGCTCCACTGTTCAGCTGCTGGAATAGATGTTGATGGTTTCTATTACTAAACATTGTACTGAGGAATATTGCACTGAATAGCTCACTGTCTGAGGTCAGATGTGTACCTCGAGGAACCCTGAATCCCAGTTGCCAGTTTCTTTATGCTGACAAGTAATCTGTGTGCTCTCCTTAGGCAGATATTCATCCTATAACACAATAAAATATTTAAAATGAAACACTGTATCATCTCACATTAAATAATCTAATTTATAGTGATGCCCTACATAACCATCAGTGATATTAGGTTACAGAATACAAGATAATCCATCAAGCAGAACTTAAAAGCAGAATCAGAGTTCCATACTAAACGGTACATTTACTGATACATTCTTTAATATAACAAGGCAGTTATAAATTAAAATAACCCCATTAGAATCCAGGGCAAGGAAATCCAAGCAGACATGGTTCTCTTTGTTGAGGTGAAATAAACCCTCTTTTCTTCCCTGAAGAACAGAAAATAGGACAGCATATTTTTCTTGACATATTTTTAAATCTCCAGAATCATGATAATTGCTTATTTGGCTGGACTCTGGCAGATTCTAGGTGTGATTAGAACCTGCAAGTGTTGTGGACTAGGCTGCTCACAGAATACAAATGGAAATGCACTGCGTTTGTGATGATGCAATGTCAGAAATGTAGAGAAGCTTGTAGAAACCTGAGAAGAATATTAATGCACTTAAGGACTTAAGCTGGCAGAAGCAAGACAAAAAAATCTTTTCTGTGCCCAATTTAAAAGGAAAAAAGTTTTGGAATGTGTCTCCAGATCACAGAATTCAGTCATTACTGCTAGAGCCCATTACATGGGACTTTATCTGGAGTATCAGTTTTGCCAATTTTGGATTGTGTCTAAAGACCTTAAAAACCACAGGATCTTACAAACTCTTCTGCTTCCAAAGGGAGCTTTAACATTTCTTGGAGAAAAGGTCTCCAGACTTTACTGAATACTGTAGACACACCACAAACATGATTTAGTAAGAATGATAATCTTAGAAAAACCTTAACTGTTCCTAACAAGGAATTGCAATAATAGGCTTTATAGAACATGCTTAATAGCTAAGTAATATTACTTGCAGCAGATCTGTATTTTCCCTAGACTTCCTTTTGCTGCCGATGTACCTATAGAAGCCATTCTTACTGCCTTTCATGTCCCTCACTGAATTCAGCTCCAAACGAGCTTTGGTTTTCCAAACCCCATCCATACACAATCAGACAGTGTCTCTATATTCCTCCCACGTCACCTGTCCCTACCTATCGTACACTCCCTTGTAACGTTTGAGTTGTGTCAGGAGCAACATGCTCATCCATGCATGCCTCCTGTCTCCTTTGCTTTGTTTCATACACATCAGGATGGACTGTTCTGAAGCTTGGAGGAGGTGATACCTGAAAATCCAACAACTTTCCTAGACCTCTTTTCTCTCCAGGGCTGTATCTCATGGGATTCTCCTAAGCAAGTCCCTGAACAGGCCAAATTCTGCTCTGCTGAAGTCCAGGGCTTAACACTTTTTGCTGTGATCTTTCCTCTCATTATCCTGGACTTCATCACCTCATGGTGTGTGCAGCTGAGGCTGCCCCCAGCTTTCACTTTCCTCTGCAGTTTCTCCTTATTTGAAAGTGTGAGGTCCAGCAGAGCATCTCCCTTCATCAGCTCCTTGATCACCTGTGTCAGGAAGTTGTCATCAATGCCACAGACCTCCTGGGTTGCTTGTACCCAGGTTGTTGTTCCTCCAGCAGGTAATGGTTAAGGTCCCCCATGAGGACCAGGGCATTTGAATGTGAGGTTTCTTCCAGCTGTATGAAGAAAGCCTCATCTACTTCTTCCTGACCAGCCAGCTGGTCACAGACACTCGCCACAACACCATCCACATTGGTCTGCCTGCTAATCCTGACCTATAAGCTCTCATCTGGCTCTTCATGTCTCACTGACCTCCATGCATCTCTGCTGCTCTCCCATGTAAAGGGAAACTCCCCCTTCTCGGCATCCTGGCCTGTCCTTCCTAAAGAGTCTGTATCCATCCATCACAGCCCTGCAGTCGTATGAGCTGTCCCACCACATCTCTGTGATCCTGTTGAGATTGTAGCTCTACAACTGCACACAAACCTTAACTGCTCCTGTTTATTCGCCACACTGCATGCATTAGTGTACAGGCACCAGAGAGGCACCCAGATGTGATGGTTTCCCAGGAAAAGTATGGAAGCTTTCCCCATGGAGTTGTGTGCTCAGCTTCTCCTCATTTTTGTGCATTGTTTGAGGTGGGCCTTCTTCACCCCTGTTCACCAGATTCTCTCTTGTCCACATCTCCCTTTTCTTGCCAGCCTGGTCTACCACTTCTTTGCCCGACTGTGGGCCATCATCTCCCTCCTTGTTGCGGGTTTAAAGCTCTCCTCCCCAGGCAGGACAGAGCTCCCAGCCCCAGAAACAAGGCACTGAACCTGGTCTGTAGTGGCAGATCTGTCAGCAGAGCAGGACCCTTCCTCACGGTGCCTGAAGTCACCAGCTTCCAGACAGAAGTCTCCATTTACCAGCTCAATCAGCTTAGACTCTGCCTGCCCCTCCTTTCATGCAGGGTCTCAGAGAAGATCCTTCAACATCCTTTTTGACACCTCCGATGTTGCAGAGTCTTACGACCTTCTCCCACTGCTCCTTTACTTACTCCACCCACGCCCACCTCCTGCAGGCAAGGTGATCATCTCCCCCAGCCCCAGAGAGAAGTCACCCCCAGACCTGGAGAGCTACGTCCTCTCTCGGAAGCTCTTAAATGGGGCCTGGACACTGTCCATAGAAATAGAGAATATTGCTTTATTTCAAGACACGAAGCAATGCTTTTCCATTCTTTCTGAGTTTGTAGTCTCTTTGTTGATCACGTGCAATGAAGGCAAAATGAAGTGCTTAATGTTTATTTTAGAAGGGATATTAGCAATTTCCAAGATACATGGCTAAAATCAGGAGATTTGCACAATTTACATGTGGTGACTCTTCTGCACTTCCTTTCCTAGATATGTAATCAAAGCCACTGAAGGCAGCAGATTTTTCATTTGTCTTTTACAGTAACTCTGATGGTTTTCTTTTGCAGAATCAAATACATTTCCTTTCATTGCATTGATTTCCATGCAGTTAATCTCCTATGCTACTGATATGAGATGCGTACAAGCCTTCAATCTCCAATGAGAAGTCATGAATACTGGTTTTGAAGTGTTTATGGATCATCACAATTCCTACATGCATCAATCTGTACTGCTGTATTCTCTGGTTTTAGTGGTCCCTGGGGTGGTTTCAGCTTCTCTGTCCTGAAAGCCTTCCTGCAGAATGATTTTAAAACTGATGTATTTCTCACTTTGGTCTAAACACCACCTTTGCCCATCTTTGGGCAGGGTAAAGTTGAATTAAAGCAAGCCTTTTCTATTGGTTGCGTACCTTCAGAAACTGCTATGTCTTCTAAATCCTTGGCTTGGTAAGGAGTTAGCTTCTTTCTTTGAATTAAAGCAAAGATAAACCCTGGTATGAAAAACTGAAACTGTAGCCTTTTCTGTCAATAATTTATCAAGATGTGATTCTCTGCAATGTGTTGATCGTGTGGAAGAGTTTCATTGGTTCATCACTGGTTTTAATAGTGACATTTTGGGTTTGCATAGAAGAAAAGTTGATTTAAAAATTCTTTATCTCACTCCTCCATCATAATTGTTATCTGTCTCTTTCCTAAATTGTGAACATGAACCATTTGATGGAGAGAATGAAAATATTTTGAAGTTTTTTGTCTTACTTCTTTTTTCCCACCTGCTATCAAGCTATATTTAAATGGCAATAAGAAAAGCCTAATTAAAATACTAGCTCTTATTATGTAAGCTCACTGGTGAGAAGCAGTTTATGGTTTTATTACCCTTTTTGAAGAACTGATAAGAGTTGGCGTAATCATGGCATATGCATTAAGAACAACACTCATGACAGAATGCATTAATGGAAGCTTATTTGAACATCAAAGTTATCATCTGATGAGGTTTAAAAGAAGAAATAGGCAGAGTATTCATTAAATAATGCATAGTCAATCAGCAACAAGCTTTAGAACTGATTTTTAATTGATCACACATTTTTCTGCTGCAATTGATGTAAGAATGATAACTGCAAAATGCCAAGACCTTTCCAGTACAATGCTTGTTGGATTTCCTTCATATCCCAAAGTGAAAACACAATTATCATATCTGCTTCAAGATGGTGCATGGACAAGGATGGGCATGCTAATTCTGTGTAGTAAGGACAAGTTTTAACTTGGACAAAACAGCAAGGAATCTTTCTCTCATTGCAGTTTTTCATTTTCACAGTCCTCAGCTTCCAGGTTTCATATAGCAGTGGAAAAACAAAACTGGCTTGAGAAGGGCTATCTCCAAAACATTTGGATGGAATTAGAGAGCACTAGAAATGAAGGGGAGAAGGGAGAGGTCTTTCTGTGTGCATTTCCAGGAAGAGCTTGATCATGCTCAAAACTATTTGTGTTTGTGATCCGACATTTCCAAACCCCAGTTACGTGCTGTGACTCTGTTACAGACCTCAACTGGTTACTTAGCATATGAATAAAGAGGTAATACTTTTCTACTTCCTGGACATATTGGGAAGGTAAATCTGTATTTTTCTGAGGCTTTCAGACTAATGTGATGTGTAACACCATATAAATATGTAGATAGTTAATATACAGTTCAGCACAAAACTTTTCTATCATTGACACCCCAAAAAAAAGAATAGAAGTTAAAAATTTTTAAGGAAGCATCTTACACTGAAAAGTTTTTAAAAAGTCCATGATTAAACTGTGGGACTGTTGTGGTGGGTTGACCTTGGCTGGCTACCAGATGCCCACCAAGCCACTCTGTCACTCCCCCTCCTCAATGGGACTGGGGGACAAAATACTATGAAAAGCTCATGGGTCGAGATAAGGACAGGGAGACCACTCAGCAGTCACTGTCATGGGCAAAACAGACTCGACTTGGGGAAATTAATTTAATTTATTGCCAGTTAATTGTAACAGACTGGGATAATGAGAAATAAAACAAAACTAAACACCTTCCCTTCCCGCCACCCCTCCCTTCTTCCCAGGCTCAACTTCACTCCCGATTTCTCTACCTCCTCCTTGCCAGCACTGCAGGGGGACAGGGAATGGGGGTTGCAGTCAGTTCATAACGCTTCATCTCTGCCACTCCTTCCTCCTCACGCTCTTTCTTTGCTCCAGTGTGGGGTTCCTCTCACGGGAGACAGTCCTTCATGAACTTCTCCAACATGAATCCTTCCTAGGGGCTGCAGTTCTTCATGAACTGCTCCAGAGTGGGTCCCTTCCACAGGGTGCTGTCCTTCAGGAATGGACTGCTCCAGCATGGGTCCCCCATGGATCCTGCCAGAAATCCTGCTTCTGTGTGGATTCCACTTCATAGGCCACAGGTCCTGCCAGGAACCTGCTCCAGCTCAGGCTGTCCATGGCCTGCAGCTTCCTTCAGTGTGCATCCACCTGCTCTGGCATGGGGGCCTCCATGGGCTGCAGGGTGGATATTTGCTCCACGATGGAGCTCCATGGGCTGCAGGGGAACAACCTGCATCACCATGCTGAACTCTGCTCTGGTGCCTGGAGCACCTCCTCCCCCTCCTTCTTCACTGACCTTGGCATCTGCATGGCTGTTTCTCTCACATTTTCTCATTCCTCTCTTACATCTGTTGCACAGCTTTTTTAACCTTTTATAAATATATTGTCACAGAGGCACTACCAGTGTTGCTGATGGGCTCAGCTTTGACCAGCAGTGGGTCTGTCTTGGAACCGTCTGGAACAGGCTCTGTCCGACATGGGGGCAGCTCCTGGTGTCTTCTGACAGAAGCCACTCCTGCAGCCCTCTTTCCCCTGCTGCTACCAAAACCTTGCCATGTAAACCAAATACAAATGTTTGCATGCACTCTTGCTTGAAGAGATAATTGACAGAAAGTCGGTAGGGACCTTAAATTGCATGTAGATTGATTTCAGGGAGTTGAATCCCCATTTATATACCAGAGTGATGTCGTCCTGCACCATTCAAGGACTGCCTAACCTTACAGAAGTCGGGATTTGCCTCAAATAATTAACTTAATTTGCCCAGAAATATTCTGATAGGGCTTGTATGGTAAAATGGGTGGCTGTTGCTTAAGAAATGTGATGTGGTTGGGTTTTAGGTAGAAGAACCCAAGGACTTGGACATGGTTAGGACTATAAGCAACACCACTGAGGCCATAGTCATTGAACAGATGCTGCAGTCCTCGTTTTGGGGCTGTGCTGCCCTGCAGCAGGAGGAGAGGGCTTTCAGAGACTTTGAAGAGTGTGCACAAGGAAGCCAGAGTGTGGCTTATCAGTAGGGCTGGGAGGGAGGATGGTCTCTTCTCTAAGATTGTTTTCACCATGCATTTTATTTTTTTTTCCCCTTATTAGTCTACTGATGATCTAATTCAAATGCATGTTTGTGCTGCCATTACCCTCAAAGAGCTAATGGACCAGAGCTTGAGTGGATGAAGACATCTGACATTGCCTGTTTGTTGACTGTTTGTACTCAGTGGAAGTGGTAGATACCTAACTTGTATGAACTACATTGATGGCAGGGCAATGCACATTTTGGGTCTCTTCTCTCCCAGTCTTCACAAGCTTATAATAGTCTGCCTGATGTGAAATAATTACAGTAAGGATAATTTTATGGTTAAGGTATTGGAACAGAGCTCAAACTTGGGTTTGACTCATGGTTTCGCCAGTCTTCCTATGTGACATTTAAAATAGGATTTGGCTGCTTAAACATAGGTTTCTAGAGCACCTCACCTGAATAGTGTTAAAAGTATGTGGCCTCTAGATGCTACTCTGTGAGAGCAAAGGTTTCCCAGATGTCCTGTATCATATCTGCCAGATGTTTTAGACACATGAAGGGGCTTAAAATGGCTCTAGGTGCCTATGTTTGGGCAACTGAGTCTTGTCTTCAGTGTCCCTGTCTCTATTTCACATGTTGAATAGGGAAAATAGTACTTCTCTGTCTATTAAAATGATACACTGTTGGGGTAGGGACTGTCTTTTCTGTGCATTTGTGCAGCATCTACAGCAGTGAAGTCCATGGATAATTACCTTTACACAGATATTTTTTACTGATTCTGCAAAATAAATATAAGTATTTATGAGAGATGCACAGAATTATAAAATGAGTGTGTTATTTACTCTGCCAGAATACTGCCTCAGGTAAACTGGTTTGCCAGCAAAAGAGAAGACTTCTACATGGGGAAAAAAAATAAATTAAGGCTTTAACATTAAAAATAAAAAACAATGAAGTACATTTTGTTGGATGAGGAGTTGTTTTGTAGTTATATTTCCACACTCACTGAGTCTTCAATTTTGTGACTGTTTTTTCAGACTCCAAGGAACTTTGGGCTGATTTGGAATTTAAACAGGTGTCAAGGCAAGACTTTGTGCCTCTCTGTACATGAAGGCCAGTCCTTGTTGACCAAGCTCTCCATGTTAAATGGCCAAACTTCCATGTTAACTACTCTCTTGTAGCTGAAGTCTATGAGCTGACCTTGCAGTGTGAAAGACTGCCTTCTAACATGTAGGAAAGATTCACACTTCTATAATGTGCTAATAATTTAAAGTAATAAGCATCCAGGCATTAACATGTTTGGGCATGCTAAATTTGAGTGATGTCACTCATTCAGTTGACAAGTTATACATGTTAGAAATGATGGGGTAACAAGAACATACACGTAGAATGCCACCCTACAGTTGAAAAGTAAACAAAAACAGTAAAAATGCAGATTAATTCATATGAATTTATTTTCTCTTTGTCTGTGAAGACATAGGAAATTCACTCACCTCTTTGGTTGGAAGGAAGATGAGTTGAACAACTGGAAAAGGAGTTGTAGTATTCATCTGCCTAAAATAGTTGGTCACTGTGACTTTTGCAGTGGTCTTAAAGAGATTATTTTCATTAGATTCCTGAAAAGGTCCATAAGTTAATCCATTCAAAAGTAACAATATTTTAATTACTGCAGCATAATTAATTAATACCACTCTGGGTCAGTTTGGTAGAGAACATTACTTCAGAAGCCTTTAAGCAGTTGCAAAAACATTTTAAATGAATCCTCCTTAAATCAGTCGGTGTTGCTAAGGCTCTTGTATGTTTTAAGTGAATTAAGTTTACTTTGTTGTTAGTTTAAATATTTATCTTACTGTATAAATTTATCTCACTGGATAAATATTTAATCTTCGACTTAAAGTTCTCCTTCTGTCTCAAGCTTGTGGTCCAACCAGTCAGTATTTTTTCTCCAATATTAGTTGTGTCACACAAGGATATCAAATGTATTAGAACTGATTGCTTCAAATTGTGTTGCAAAGAGGTAGAGATTTCTTTCCAGTGCACATGAGTTAGTGGCGTGTTGATACCTGAGGCTAAAGGGGTTTTATCTTATGCTGAAAGTTTCAGGTGACATCCTGAGCCATGCAAAGCCAACAGCAAAATCCCCATTGATTTTTATTACCCTGGTAGTAAGTGAATTCTTTTAAAAAAAATTTTTTACCTAAGCCCCCTAGGACATTCCAGTTATCTTTGTTAAGAAGTATTTCTTTTTTTGAACCCTGTTATAACATCTAGCAGGAAGAGAGTGAAGTTCTTGTCTTCTGTTACATCCAGTGGCAAGGAGTTCCATGTGTTAATTCTGATTTCAGTGATTCAGAAATCTTCTTTGTGCTGCTTCAGTTATCTTTTATCTTGATTATGGTTGATGTTTCTAAGGCACAAGGCACTGTAGTTAGGAAGATACTTTTAAATGCTCTATGAGGTGCTGCAGTTTGGCTCTGAATTATATGGGAGACAGTTTGAAGTCAGAGCACTGTATTATTTTTCCATTGCAGCTACCAGATACCTCACGCAGCCTGATTAGTGCAATGAAGCTTTGAAAGACAAAACAATGAAGACAGAAAATATTGCATAAAGCAAAGGGCAGGAAAAAGTTGTCAATCCACCTTCTTTATTTTTCCTGTAAATTAATTTAAAATTTAATACAGTCCAAAATATTGCAAAACCTTCATTTGCTGGCAGAAGCTGGTCAAGGGAAGGGTTGCATCGCTTGAATAGCAGCACCACTTGATTGTGTGCCCGTCACAGAGGAGCCCCCACCCAAGCACCCCCAGCACGTTTAGCTCTTGGACACAAAGATTTGGATTTGTTTGGGCCCAAACTATCTTATTCTCTTTATTCTTCCTGACTTTTACCATAGAATCATTTAGGCTCCCCTCTGAGAAGGAGTTTAGAAAGCAAGGGGGTCTAGTCTGAACCTTGTGACTCAACGGGAGGGTCCCCTTTCACCCCTCCCCCCCCTTTTTGCCTTTATTCCATATATATGCAATGCTTTTATGAATCATCTTAACTTGTTGTGATTTAATTCTCTTTTATGCGCTTCTGTGTAGTAAGAGTAATAGAGTGAACCTTGCCATCTTCGAATCTGTAACTAAGTCACTGTTTGATCAATTTTGTCTAATCACTTTATTAATCATTGATGATTGAGTGCTATTAAAAATACTATAATCAAATTCTGCAATTCACTACAAGTAAATTCTAACTTTTACTAAATCAAACTGTGTAAAGTCACTCATTCATAGTGAATTGACATAATCAGCAGGATTCACAGACCTGCATTCATGACAAAAAGACCCTTAAGATTGTTGAGTCCAACTGTAAACCTGCCAAGTCCACCACTAAACCATGTCCCTAAGTGCCACATCTACACGTCTTTTAAATACCTCCAGGGATGGGGACTCAACCACTTCCCTGGGCAGCCTGTTCCAGTGCTTGACAACCCTTTTGGTGGAGAAATTCTTCCTAATAACCAATCTAAACCTCTCCTGGCACACCTTGAGGCTGTTTCCTCTCAACCTATTGCTCGTTACTTGGGAGAAGAGACCAACACCCACCTCACTACACCCTCCTTTCAGGTAGTTGTAGAGAGCGATAAGGTCTCCCCTCAGCCTCCTCTTCTCCAGACTAAACAACCCCAGTTCCCTCAGCCGCTCCTCACAAGGCCTGTGCTCCAGACCCTTCACCAGCCTTGTTGCCCTTCTCTGAACACGCTCCAGCACCTCAATGTCCTTCTTGTACTGAGGGGCCCAAAACTGAACACAATATTCAAGGTGCGGCCTCTCCAGCACCGAGTACAGGGGGACAATCACCTCCCTGCTCCTGCTGGCCACACTATTCCTGACACAAGCCAGGATGCTGTTGGCCTTTATGTAGCTTTAAGCTTCAGTAACCCTCCCATACGCAGACAAGTGAACACATAAAATTCTTTACTTGGCACCCCTCATCTGGCTCCTCTGCTTACTAAAAATCAAGGTAAGAAAGAGACTGTAATATCTTCCACGACATATTTTTTTACTTTCAGAAACTATTAATTGGATGCAGCTTTTCTTAGTTTAAAAACCCGTGCAGGCTAAAAGGAATAAAAGCAAGCTACAGTTTCAGTCATACTTTTTACCTTTAGGCAAACACGCTATAACTGCTGCCAAAATTAAATTAGTATTTATACTTTCTTCTGGAATCTTCCCAGCTCATCTTTAGGTGAAACACATACCATAATAGGATGTGAAACAGAAGGTGAAAGCAAATATTTTTCCCAACTCTATGTTTTCATGAGTGTAACTTGAGAAATTGCATTCTAGTATCGTGGTAAAGATACGTAACATTTGTTCCAATATCTTCAAGTGTATAAAAACCCACCTGTAAATTATATTAGCAGCTGGTCTTTCAGTCTAAATGACTTTCTGATGCCCTGTTCAGTACATCTTTGCAGTCTGAATGGAGTTTAAAAATATTTTAAAAACAAGAGCATTACTTTAAGCAGGATGCAGTTCACTTTGATGTGTGGAGGGGACAGGATCTGTGTCATCGATGACAGGAAAATACAGAAAAATGCATTTAACCAGATGATAAAGACTGATGCCATGGAGCAATAATTTTTAAATGATTGGCTAAAATTTTGCTCGCTGATCAGCACTTAAGCACCTACATGAACAGCCTGATTCCCAAAACCATTCTCATAGCAGTAGCTCTAATGACTCGCATGACATTAGCTTTAAAAAAAACCAGGAGGCTTATTTGAGAGTCTTATGTTAGGCTCCTTTCCTGACAATCTTGGATTGAAATTTTTATGATTCATAAGAATTTTATATTTATATATTCTTCTTCAGGATGGAATTGCTTTCCCACAGACAGCACCAGCTGTGTGAGCAGGCGTTTGCAGAGGCAGGCTTAGGTACCCAATGGTGATCCTTGGTGTGGACCTGCCCTTGCCCTCCTGAGGAGCTGCAAGGTCCCATGACGTTTTGATCACGTAATCTTTCAGCAACCTGAGTCCACTAGATTTTTGCAACAGGAGGGGAGAGGTTTCCAAAGACAGGCTGGGGGTTATGACAGTTGCATCCATGCTGGCAGGGAGGTGAGACCCCATGGGTGCCTTTGTCCCATCCACCCTGGTTCCTGTAGGAAGGTGACCTGGGGCCCAGGGCAGGGCGGGAGGTCTAGCACACCCCTTTGGGTCTTTGGAGCATGCGCACCTGCTCCCCAGCCAAAACACCAGCCTCCTTGTGCTTTGTTAGCCAATGTGCTACAGTCACATAGAATGATGCCTATTCAATAGCACATGTTGTCTTGTTACATTAAAAACTGCATTAAAAACTGGATTCAGGTTTATTTAATAGGTTGCCAGCTGTGTTTTAAGGAAGCAGGAGCAGCTGGAAACAACCAAGAAGCTATTTATCCAGTAGCCAGTTCAGTCACCACAGAGCATCAACATCAGCTCTGCAAACTGCTACTGGGTCCTGGACCACTTTCTCAAAATCCTGAGTGATGGCACTCTTCATTTCATGCCCTCTAACCACACCGTTCAATTCCTGAAATGAAGACAGGAGGGAGAAAAATAAAGCTTGTATCAGAGGACCAAGGCTTCAGTTTGTTGTAAATTAACATCTTTCTATTAGTTGATGGCATTGCAAGCAAGCTGCGGAAACCCTGTTTTGACAAACGATGCTATAAAAATGTGATATGTGATTTTGTACTGCCAATTATTGTAAAAGCAAAATGCAACATGTTATAATGGAGCCACTGCTTAATGCTGTTCTCTTTTTCTTTTTCCCTTCAAATCAGATATTTATCTTTGAGAATAACATCTATTACTGTGCCCATGTGGGGAAACAAGCCATCCGAGTGGTCTCCACAGGAAAGGAAGGTGTTATTTTCAATGGGCTCAGCGACTGGCTGTATGAAGGTAGGACACGACATTTAGTGCAGCAGTTAGTTATGAGTTTAAGTTACACTTTCGAGTTACAGAACTGGCTGCAATTAGATGTTCAGCATTGCATTTCTGGGGACTGGTGGACCACGGAGCTGAAAATCTGCTATTCTAACAGTTGTCTGAAGTGCTGGACTGGAAATAATGTGAAATGATGTAAGAATTCTTTTTTCAGGCTGTTTTTCTTTCCCTTAGTCCAAAGGTAATAAATCACCACGCTTTAATGAACAGAACTGCTTCATTATTTAATGGCACCTGCAATCACTCATAGACGTGCCAGTTTTCAAATCACAGAAAAGGCCAGAAATGGGGAGGGAAAGGGGTTTTATTTTAAAGGAAGACATGAGGAAACAATTTTACTTGATTGGTTGTTTTCCACAGCACTAGGTGGGCCCTGGAAGCTGCCCAGATCTTGCTACCTAAAAATTTTCTAAAAGCAGACAGGTCCTCACAGTAATTGGCTTCTTTCCCTTGAAAATGGCCCTGATGGGGTAGAGGGTCATTGCTAGAGCACTGCTTTTCTTTGGTCCTTTCAGCTGGCAAATGGCCATTTAGGTGTCTGTGAGCAGCTGCTTGCAAAATCTCACCTGCTCACTAGCTTAGGAAAGGATCCAGCCATCCTCAGTTCTTTTGGGGGATGTTATAACTTTTTAAGCTAGTATTTTATCAGACTTAAAATTAATATATTTATATCATATATGTATATAACATGTACACAACATGCATCCCTCTCTCTGTTGCTGGATAATGCTGCCAGCAGTTCCTTTTCACAAGGATCCTAGTTTTGGGACTCTGTGACAGAGTTTCCCTCTAAAGTCACACTTTCTCCTGCATGTCCCAGCACAGTCCCAAGCTTTTCTTACATGTATCTGGACACTTCTTTCTGTAGAGGTATTAACTGTGCTCTGTTGTCTGCTCCCAGTTTCCTTGAGACTTAATGGAACAGAAGAGGTTGCAAAATGCCATTCACTGTTAATTGGTGTAAAAATATGCACCACTCCTTAAATTACTCTGTATCACAGCGAAGCTGGGGCTGTTGGACTAAAAAATGAGGGAATTAAAATAAATTATTTTGTTTGCCAATCCCAGAGAAGCTTGTCCCATATATGAGTGTACAAACTCATCAACAACATCAGTGGAAAAATCTGATAGCAGTTAAGATTACTTTTGATATTTAAATGTGTGTTTACACTGTACCACAGAATATTTGCAAGTGAATGTCCTCCTTGTGAAGCACTTTGTAACCAGAGGAGTGGCTAAGAAGTTACAAAATGCTAATTTTCTTTCATTTTTCCTTATTTATTAAATTGTCGCTGAAGTTGTGGGCAGGCCCGTTTGACTCCGTAGGTCAAATGTGCATATTAGTACCCGTATTTTGCTGATAAACATCACTTAGTACATAAGGTCTTCTCATAGAGTCTCGCAAACAGCACCGTGCTGAGAGGAGTTTGTCAAGCCGGTGAACTCCAAGCAGACCGGCAAGCCCATGATGACACTTGTTTTGCTGACGCATATTTTTATTCAATTACGGGATTGCTTGGGCAATTTGTTGGCTGACATTGACTTTCAGGTTTGTCCTTTATAATGAACTTTCTTGTTAACTTTATGTTAATGTACTGGGATAAGAAATGAATGTATGATCAAATACAGTCTGGTTATACCAAGCCAGGTTCTGTAACCTCTCTGAGCAGCATGTACAGAGTAGGACCATTGAACCTGCTATTCACTGGGAGTACGTTTGGCAGAAATTAGGACGTAGCATCCTTTTGGAAATGTCACTGTGCATCCAAGGACAGTTTACACTGAAATAAAAACTTCTCTTACTTCACAAGCAAAGTGTAGGTGGACCCATAGGAAAACCTGCGATATAAATGTTCCCAAGTGATGCGGTGCAGAATCAAAAATCAAATCCAGAGCTGGACTGTGTAAGCTGAGTATCTTTTGCACTACGTCACTTGTGCGGTCCTCACGGAGGTAAACCTGGGACCGGAGTCAGGACTCAGGATTCATGGCAGATGCTTGAACAAGCTGTGGGGGCACAGGATCGGATGCGTCTGCAGTGTTCAGATGTCAGCTCTCTGCACGCATGGAAAGATGGAGCAGGATCCGAGAAGAAATTGGGTATTGTGTGGCAGAAAATGGGTAAGGACCACTGGGAGATGGATGACACCTCCCCACCAGAGTCCATGGGAATTCAGGCATCCTTGTCAGTGGGGCTGAAGTTTTACCTTAGCAGCAGCTGGGATGCTCTGCCGACACATTGTTACTGGCACCATTATTTTTCCAAATTCTCTCCTTTTCTTGGGTGCCTCCTCTTCGGTGGAATAAACTGGAACAACAATTTAAATCCAAACTTACCTGAATGAAATTGCTTGAAATCTGGGCAAAGATTGAAATTTACCACCTCAGGGCTATTTTTCCTCTTCCCCCATTCCCACGGATGTTTGTAGACATGTCTTCCCCACCTCCCCAGCGGAGCTGGGTGGGATGTTCAGACCCATATTTGTTTGCACTGCCACTGTCTCAGCGAGCTACCAAGATGGATGCTGAGCATATGTAAAAATCTAATTCCATCTGTGCAGCCATCATCATCAGATAGTCTGCAAAGGAGCTGTGAGAAACGCTGCAACGGGATCACAGAGAGTTCAGCGCACTCCTCTTCCCTCGCGTGCTCTTTTTGCTGCTGAAGTTCACCACCTCCGGCAGCGGCAACCGAGCCTCCCCGCAGCGCCTGCCGGGTTACTGTGACAGCTCATGACCTGCTTCTCACTTTCCCTAAATGTAATGCAAAAATAAAAAACCCCCCACCCAACAACCCTTGGTGTTTTCTATTTAAGGAAGCCAATTTTTAAGGTCTTTTATTGTAATCGGCAAGAGCACATCAACAAAAATCCCCCCCACCCTTTCCAAGAGCTGTTTGCACAGTGCGTTATGCAGATGGCACTCCCAGCAGTGCCACCATTTGGGGTAACTCCTGACATTTCATATGAATGGTAGACCCAGAGGGCACACTTTTCTTCATAACATGATTGCTTTTGTCACGATAGAATAGATGCACGGTACTATTAATCACTGTTTTTTACTAAGTCCAGAAGCAGAGCAGATCTAGAGTAGATTTGACAGGCTTTTTGCCCTGGAAAAATGCAGAAGTTCATTTCAATTCAAGTTAAGCTCTGCTTTTGTAAATCTGCCAAAGGGGAAAAAATTTCTTCAAGGTATTTATGCTGATCTGTAGACTTTTGATAATATAGTGAAAAACATTTCAAATCAATCAGAGCTTAATCTACTTAGCTGGAAGGTTATAGATTGATACATAGATTACTGTAACATGAAAGCATAGATTAAACATGGTTTTTATTACTAAAATAAGCATTGACAATGTTTTCATAGTCTGACTTAACATTTTCAGAGCTGTGCCTGATAGATGCTTATACTAAAATGGAGTGATATCCTATAAAAAAGATTTTAAAGTCCTGCAGCTGAAACCAGCTAAGCATTTAAATGCGAAGCACTAGGAAGGAGTGTTTTATATTTCAGATTGCTGTATGATTGTTGTTCATCTGAGAATATGTTTTAGCAACAATGAGGCTGAAAGATAATTTTAAAACAAGTGGTGGTATAGCACCAAGTACTTTCAAAGCGATAGGATAAGAGTATTTATATGTTCTTTATATATATAGCACTTTAATAAAAGTAACGTATATTTTAACAAGTAAAGTGCAGGTAAAATTCATTTCATTTAAGCACTTTGTTATAGAGCTCTTCAACAGAAATGAATTCTGTCACGGTGTAATTAAAGTATCTTCATTTGCTACCAGGCACTTGGAGAGACTGTACAGATGTTGTGAGAAAGGCGGGCAGTGAGGGGCTCTGCCAGAGGTCACCTATGTGATCCTGCTAAGTGACAAAAAGGAGGTTGCGCTGTCCCTGAGTTGCAGTTTGGAAGCATATTGATTTTCGGATTGTGTGATGCTGAATTCTGGGGAATGGGGCAGGAGAACCTCCCTCTGTGCTGGCACACTGCTGCCAGACCTGGGACACCCCAGCAGGGTAAGTCAGGGCCACTTTACATGGCTCCGCTGAGCAGGACATGGACATTTTCTGGGCTGCACTGCTATGAAGTCCTGGTGTGACTTCCTTTGAGCAAGTCTGCCTTCACAGATAGAGGTAGACAACTTATGGAGTTATGCTCTGCTGCAAAGTGCGCACTTGGAAATCATGGGGGACAGGATGCGACATGGTGGTGTGTGCTCCTGTCACCGGAGGGAGGGGAAGGAAGCATTTTCACCTATAGATGGCCCTATCCCATCCACAGAGTGTGAAACAGGGATTTCCTTGTGTTTTGTTGCATGTGTCCTCAGATGTAAGCTTAGTCCCTTAGAAGCTATTTGGCAACTTGGTCTGCGGGACACATTTTTGGTTTTTAGGGACTTTGGTTGCAAAAGGGAGAATTGCACGTGAGTTACCCCCTCATCTCATGTCACTGTCAGAGCGATCAGAAGGGTTTGTCCTGTAAGTCTCTAAAGACCATCTCAAAGTGAACATCCCCATTCCAGACTTAGTCCTGACACTGTAGCTGTGAGGTCTCATCTGGACATCTCCTCATCCTCACATCAGAGAGAAGCACATCTGGCAGCCAAGCACCAGCCCCAGCTCATATCACACGTGTTTAAAACTCTTAAGCAATATGAGCTACACCTAGCCAACATTTAAAATTGATACTCTGCTCTGTTGAGCTTAATGCACAGCGGTGTTGCTATGCTTTATTTTTTGGCTAGGGAGTGAGAGGACGAGTGACAAACCCCCTGTTTTTCAGCGATGATTCGTATGCCTTATTAATCTTCATCCTGCCTGCATCTTATGTTATCACCAACAGATCCTCTTATGTGACTTCGCAGTGACACCTGGTGGGAGAGGCCAGGATGTCATCGTCATTAAGACAATGAAACTGCAGAATTTTTTTGCTGCAAGATCTATGAAAGGCTCCCAGTTTCCCCTCACATACATTTCCCTGAAACTCTCTCTGAGCTTATGGGAGCTACACATCCAAAGCTACTGGCTGATTCATGCTAATAGTGGTTCTGTTCCTTTTCTAGACTTTATAAAGAGAGGAAAGAGAACACAGTAATAAAGAAAAATCTTTTCCATAATTTAATCACCATCTCACAAAAATCAGAGGGTATATTTAGAACTTGTATGGCTGGTCTCAGAAGTGCAGTGCCTGGTAGCAGCTGCCAAATCAAATAGCAGCTATTTTGAGCAGTATCTTTTATGCCTATAGTATTTCAAGCAACAGAAGTAGATATGTCTCTTAAGTTTAGAAGTATTAATCCTGGGACTCTGGAAATGGTCCTAATATTGGGAAAATGCTAGATAAGTCTGCTGAAACAGTGCCTTACTTAATTTGTCCATGTGCTCAATTTTTCGTTGTATAATATGAGAACGCTGAACTTCTGCTTGGAAACAGGAAATTTGATGATCAAATTATACCTGAATTTGAAAAGGGACATTCATAATTAGGCTGAAAGCAAGTAACTCCTAAAATTCTTGTTCAGTGTCACCAGAGAAGGATATCGGATATCCTACTATTTCACAGTGTAGGGCTAACCTTTCCCAGTAATTAGTAGCTCCAAGACCTGGTGGGGGAGGATGAGATGAATAATTAGACTGAGTCATCACTGAATTTTTTTAGATACTCTGGATAAATAAATCTCTTGCCAAAAGAATGCTAAAGCCAGGGCTCCAGACAGTAAAAGGGGCCAGCCCTAATGGGACTACAAATGATTCCTTTTTGACAAGATGTGTGAAGAATCACTGGGACAGTGAATACAGATTTTAATTTGTTTTTAAGAACTTTCACATTCTCACTCACAAAGAAATATTTCATGGACATGGATAAATTTGCAGTTCTACACATCTTCTATGGAGTGAAGGGGGGTAGGAAAACACTTGGAACTGGGAAATGGCCTCAGATAGTATGACAAATGCACCCCCAGTCTGAAAATCACTCATTTGTCCTCAAATACATGCTGATGTTATTCAGGGCTTTTGGGGAAGCTGCATGGAATCTGTACCTCATTTTTGCGCTTGCTCAAGTGAAGTAGCAAAGCCAGTGTGGTACTTCAGTGACATTGTCACCATATTGAAATAGAATAGAAAAATAGAATCATAGAATTGTTTACGTTGGAAAAGACCTTTAAGATCATCAAGTCCAATCATTAACCTAACACTACCAAGTCCACCACTAAACCAATTAAGTATAGAGTAATAATTAATTTCATGTTTCCTGGCTTGGTGGCAGGATTATTTTTTAATGGAAGTAAAACTAGAATAGACCCATTAAGGTTGGAAAGAACCTCTAAGATCATCAGTCCAACCGTGAACCCAACACCACCATGCTTACTAAACCACATCCCAAAGTGCCATGTCTACAGATTTTTTAAACACCTCCAGGGATGGTGACTCCACCACCTCTCTGGGCAGCCTGTTCCAATGCTTGACTACTCTTTCTGTGAAGACATTTTTCCTAACATCCAATCTAAACCTCCCCTGATGCAACTTGAGGCCATTTCCTCTCATCCTAGAATAGAAGCTTTCCTCTGTTTTGCATGTTGGACATCATTCAGTGTTGCCCATTCAGTACATGCAGCTGTTGTGTAGCACTTGGGGCCATACAATTCCCAGTTAACTATTATTTAGCTGCCTATTGAAAATGTAGGTGACTATTTATATTGGTGCACCTTTATTTGCATGTTCATTTATACCAAATGTGCACAAAATCTGCCCATTTCAGTTGCAGTCAAAATAAGAATGAAGAGCAGCTCTTGGCCTCAGCTACATGTTTGAAGTGGGTATTTTCACCGTACACAATTCTGTGGCAAGGAAAATAAACTAGATGCAACATTATTTTCCCTTATTCATGTTAAAGCAGAGGAAAAGAGAGCCTTAAATTTCACCAGATCATGTCATGAAAGGATTGGTAGAAGTTCCCTCACCTTCTTGCTTTGGCGGAGGTTCCCCTATCATAGGGAAGCTCACATTATAGATCGCATCACCAGGAACAGGCTTCTGGCCCTTCTCAGTTGTCTAAGGTCAGGGAAAATTGAACCATTTACAATGCACATTGTGAATGCCTGCCTAGAAATCAGCAAGCTCCTGAAAACTTTAAAATGTGCTGTTAACTGGACGGGCTTCAAAATCCAGCACTGCACCACAGTAAACCTTGCCAGCTCTAGCCCAGTCTTTAACCTTCCCTTTCTGCAGAAGGTTGTTTGGAAGGGGGCTGCCAGCCAAACCCAACACCTGCCATCCTCTAGTTTTTGGATTGCCATCATTCAGGCTTCAGGATGGCTTTTGGAAGGAAAACAGAATATTATTTACTGTGGTCATTGGTCTCCTTGGGGCAGTGGAAGGAAGCCAGATGTCATTCCTGATATCGAAGTCACCCAGCAGCTGCCAGCACTCTAAGTCAAGAGGTGTTCAGCAAGTGAAGTTGTTTGTGTTTGCCCTGAAGCTTGCACTCTTCTTTCACAGAGTTCCCATTTAAAAGTGCATTTCTTCAGGAAAAGCTCTGAGCCTTGATGCTTCTCTTGGCATCACGCTTGGAGGCAGGACCTCGATGCTAGCCAGTTCAGGCCAATAAGGGAAAAGAAAATTCTCCTTTCTAGAATTACTGTGCTTCCAGATATAATGCCAGCCTGGTCACAGTCAGAGGGAAGACTTTGGATAAGTCTGAACTGTTTTTATAATATTTTAGGTAGTTTCTTATAGTTCCATGCAGTCTCTTGCAATTCATTCTTTGCTGGATGAAATTGTTTCTTTGTTGGATAAAATCATCCGATCATTGTTGGATGATTTCTATATACTTGCAGTAATAGTAAAAATAAAAATGTCATACTCTGCTGTTGCCAGTATTTTAATCTTTTAAGATAAGGCAACACTCATCTGCATTGCAACAAATTGTGAGTGACTCGTTCAGGTCTGGTTGGCTATGTGATTAAAGAGATTATTGAAATTTATGTGAAGCTTTTCCTGAAAATAGATTTGCAGTCTATATAGCAAACATGAGAGCACAAATTGTGTTCAGTTACAGCAGTTTAAATCCAGACTAAGTCTTTTGATCTCTGCAGATTTAGTTGAGATGTGTAACTCCCTGAAAAATTTAACCAGCTGCTGTGGTAGAATCTCTTCTTTTTTCCACTGCTATTTCACTGCCACTGCTTTGTCAGGGATACAGTTACCTCTTAAGTTACCTTATGTGAGGAAAGAGCTACCCAGTTTGCAACCAAATTAAACCCAGTTAGTTAGCTACTGTTCTGCTTAAGCAAGAGTATGTGAATAAAGACTAAAAAGTTGACAAATAAAATACGTAGAAGAGTATCGGAGTATGAAAGTAGCACCTGGTAGGTATCTGAAAATAGATATGGTATCGCTGAGTCAAATATTTCCAAAAAATGGTGTATTAAAAGTTATATAACAGAGATATTATGGTTTTCTGCTTGCACATGAGTTCTATTTCTCTGCACCAAATTCATTACAGTAGCCTTGGGTTAAGTACTCTATTGGAGATCTGTGTCCCCATTTTCTGATTATGCTGGTATTTTTAATAACCAATTAGTATACTAGCACTTTAAATATTGCAGAATAGATTTTGACCTATACCATGCTAATCTGAAGTCTGGAATAACTCCACAGAAGCTAATCATGGTGCTCTGGATCTGCACCAGGATGCTGAATGCAAGGGTCTTGCTGTAATATTCATGCTTTATGTCCACTAGCAGGGTTGCAAAGGAAATACCTTAAACTGACATTATTCCCAGAAAAAAAGAGTGTGAATGTTAGAGAGTATCTGCAAATTCACTCAAATTTGAGAGCTATGTTTTTGCTCCATAAAATCATATCTATGGTTTGACGTGATAAAACACAGAGAATACATTTAGGTGATCAGGTTCACTGTGGATAACAGAAAAATGCATCGTTTCTGTGTTGGTAGAATGGAGCTTGGGGGCTGTGACATGCATGAGAGTCTTCCAGGCTGTAGAATGTTGTAGAAGATTAAAGAATTGGGTTAAATTGCATGAAAACTATGTACATTAATATTGGGGGAAAATATATCTGTTAGGGCATGTTGCCCAGGGATACTGTAGGGATCTCTGTCCTGGGGGATTTTTAAGAGTGAATTAGACAGATTTTTGTCATAGGTTTTTGAGATAAACATCAATCCTATTTCAGTGCAAGGAGGGGCTTAGAAGATTTCTTTGGGCTTCTTCTAGACCTACAATTATATGATTTTATGTATAGTTTTGATGGGTTTTTCTGATCTCTTTGCAGTTAGACATGTTGGCTCTGAGATTACAAAGTCACTGTAAGAGCTTTTGCAATATCCCTTCAGAAGTTACAGAATACCTGTTTTTATATACAACAGGGTAAATACACGTAAACTGCTTGTACAAGACAGGTGTAGGGAATGGAGCTCTCTATCATGATAAACTCACATTTTTCTCATTATTGCCCTGAGGGAAATAGGTGGGCTTCTTATTCTGAAGGTGTCCATGATTTTTTTGTTGAAAAACATGTCTTAAAGGAAACAAACCAAGCTTAATACTTTAATATCAAGAAGTGATTAAAAGGACAGAAAGAACAACCAAATTGAAAGATAGCTGTAGAAATTTTATGTTAGTGCATAATCAATTTGACCTGAAAAGTAAATTTCTGTATTTTTTTTCTTGACATACCAGTTCTTCATTGGTGCAGCCTTGCTTATGGAAATTCAGGGTCCAGTGCAAAAACTACAGGCTGTTTAAATAGCCATCCTCCTTGTCTCGCTGCTCCTCAGCCTGAATAAAGAGTATCTGCCGTAAGAAATAAAAAAAGCAAAAATAAATGTACTCTGCGCCAATTAGAACAAGTGACAGCTACATGAAAGGGATGAAAATTCTGCTGAGATATGTTATTCTCACTAGAGAGTTGGCCTATCCATTAGTGTATAGTAGTAGGCAAATCAAAAGAATATCAGAAATAATGACAGAAGTCAGCTCATAATTTGTGTATGTCAGCTCTCCTAATGAAAAAAAAAAAAAAGGCAAAAAAAGCAAACTGAAGTGCAGTTAAAAACTACAACTCCAAATCCTAATATCAGTTGGAAACACTCAGAAGTCAGAGCGGGTCTTTGCCTGGAAAAGCAGAGGAGGCAATGACCTGTGAAGCGCAAAGGGCGCGTTACTGCCGAGGGCTGGCTGGGGAGCAGGGGTGCCCCCGCAGAGCTGAAGTCCGTTGTTTCCTCCAGCAGAACAGGCAGGAGGTTAAATCTTTGTATGTGAAAAGAGACCTTCAGTATTCCTATCTGTGCTGCTTGTGCTTGATGTTGCATGAGGAATGATAACCAACACGCTCGGGTCCTGGTACTGGGAAAACAAGACTCTTCTTTTGCACCAGTGTTTCGAGCTGCCAGCTCTTCACTGGACAGTGTGAAGACCTTTAGTACATGAGGGATATGGGTGTTAGTCTGCAAGGTATTTTTCAAACTGGGGACAAGAAGCCCAGTGGTGACTGCAATGTTGACACCAGCCAGGACATGAGGTGACTGTACCTGGATTTTGCTCTGGATCTGGAGAACTGAAGAGCTAGGGCAGATCTTCAAGGCAATCAGGTTGACATACCAGCAGTTTCTAAAAGATAAAGCATCCAGGGATTATATCACCCTCAACACTCAATTAGTTTATGTTGCTATAAGTAACGACCATATGGCGTAACTTCTGCACCAGCTGTTTTCCAGTCTTCAGTGGGTACAGGTCTACAGGGGAAACTATGCCACAGAGTTAACAGTAATTAGAAAAGGGGAGGAAAATAGCATATTTTAAACGCGATCTTAAAACTTTTGGATAGGTAAGTAGTAAAATACAAGTGGCCAGGTATGCGTTGGCTGTTGCACGCCAGGCTGGCGATACCAGCTGTCTGCAAACGCCGTGTGTCTGCAGGCAGGGTGGGTTGCAGCAGTTACAGCTGCTCCTGGTCTGCAGTGGTGCAAAGCAGCCAGCGTGGGACAGCAGGAACGGAATGCAGGCGGACGGCAGGAACCTTTAATCATGTCCTGGCATCCTGGGATGTGGGCTGAGGACTGCAAGGACTGAGCAACATGGTAACTGGTGGGAGGTGTTTTCCTTCAAGCCCGTGGCAAACAACGGCAGGCGCTGGTCCAACCTGGCACCCTGCTTCTGCCTGCCTGCAGCCCTTGCCCACATCCACTGTGGTTTCTCGGGGTCTGGAGGTGGGGTGATACGTCAAGAGCCAGGTTTCATCGTCCGCCAAGGCAGAGCCAGACCAAAGCTACCGCAACAGGGTAAGACTGAGGAATAAACCAGTGTTTCCACGTCTGCTCAGCTCTGCAGCCTCCAGCAAGAACAGAAGCAACCACATATGTTTTCCCCAGCCTCCTTGCCTGCTTTCTGCTCTTTCTGTTACAAACTGGGTTTCCTACTTTGAGAAATATTTCCACTGCACAGCCAGGCCGTGTAGAGCTCGATTTGATGCTGTTCTTCCCAGTTCTTTTCTTCTAAAGGGGTCGTGGCCATTTCTGTGTTCACATGTGTCATCTTGGTGCTGAATGATCAGCCAGCTTGTGCTACTAGCTTAACAAGTATTGTTTGAATACCAGAAATTTATGATTAGACTACCTTCCCCGCCCCCCCCCCCCCCCCCCCGCTGCCTTTTTTTTTTCTGGATAATGACTGAAAATTTGTTGTGCCCTAAACCCCAACCACAAGAAGTTTTAAGACCATGAACGTTCTTGTACGTTGCTCTGCACTGGAAAATTTTAGTCTGTTGTTTTGAGTCACAATAAACAGCATGGCAAAACAAAATGCTGCTAAGAGCTAAATACTGTAATTTATTTTAATTATTTTAAATTCTTATTATTAATAAATTCCTTAATTGTGGATTTTGAAGGAATCTCTTTTCACTTCTAAAGGATTTTTGAGATTTTAATGAGTGGAAGCATCGTATAGTACCAAAGCATGCTATCCAGTGCTCTGTGTTTTTAACCACGAAATTTCTTATGATGTAGCTAGGTCTCCTAGATGGTTTTGCAGCTGTAGTGGCCATATGGATGTAAACTACACCAAGAAAACATTCACTCTTTGTCTCACCTGGTACTAATTATACAGTGAAGGGCATCCACTGCAGTCTGTCAGGCAGAGTATTGAATTCCAATCTATTAGCAGAAAAATATTTTCCATAATTCACACAAATGTGCCAGAAAGGTAGATGTAAAATTCACAATTACAATCTCACCTAGTATGTACAATACCTTGATTTATACATTAGAACCAGAGAAAAATTATACAGCTAAGCAGAAGTTGATACCTCTAACAAATGTACATGTTCCTTTAACTTCTCTGAGTTTTGCTTCAAGATTTTGTTTCTTTTTTGAGTGTTTCCACTGACTTGTATAGTACTGTATTCTTGAATATAACTAGTTAAGCCTTAAATCTGTGATGCCTGGGCAAGGGACTAGTGAATGATCCCTTTCTACTGAGACCTAGTAATAGTTATATTCCAGTCTGAGAAGTATCAACACTTTTTCAAAAATGCAGAAAAGAGGTTTACATCGTACTTTAGATCTAGGCTATCTCCACATACTGATTTAAAATGAAGTAGTAATGGATAGATTTTTTTTTTTTTCATTTTCTAAGTAGCACAGTCATTTAAAATGAAGACTACAAGTTTACTCCTTAGTGTGGTTTACAAAGGCCTGATCTCTCATGGATCATCTTTTCTTATGCATCTCTAATTCCTTTCCAGGCTGAATCTTTTATTGTTTTGGGGGGGGGGGGGGGGGGGGTGTATTGTTGTTATTGTTATGTACATATTCCAAATTTTTCTTTTTTGTTTTTCATGTATTATTTTTAAGCTGGTTTTAAGTCATTTGAGACTTCTTTTTTCCCAATTCCAATGAGGCAACAAAAGCAACACAGACTAAAGGAGAGAGGTACTATCTTGGAGGGAAAGAGTTAATACAGAAGGGCACATGAATGCGTGTTGGCAAAAAGGAATAATTCCACAGTGGTCCTCAAAACTTCATTAGAGATCAGAGAAACATGCAATATCACATTAGCCAAAAGAAAAACTCTTATATAACAGGGTTTAATGTCCTTAGAAATGTAGCAGAGTTTATTTGAAAAATAAACCCAACAATAGTCTATTAAATTTATAGAGGAAATGGAAAGCAGAAACTCAGAGGACTGTAATTGCCACCTACAAATATAATCATTAGAGTAAGTAAGAAGTAATGAAGGAGGAAATCAGAGGCTACTTACCTCCTTAGCAGGAAGGTGGAAGTTATATTGCCACCATGTGGTAAGCCTATGGAGAGCTACGAGCAGCTAGCTTCACTGTCAGGAGTCACACAGAATAGGAGTGCTGCAACCAGTCAGAAATCTGCATGATCTGCTGGAAAAATATAGTATGCAAATAGCATCGTGATTAGAAAAAAGCAATGAGAGATGAAATTCCATTTTACTTTTGATTGGTGTGTATGGCTGTTCTACGGTGGTGTGTTTGGGGGGGGGGGTTCTCTTGAATTTTAATTCAAAACTCTGTTACATAAAATATGCCATGGAAAAGTGAGCAGAGTGCAGAAAAGAATAATAAAAAAAAAAGTTCTGTTTTTAAAATGAAGTCATTTATAAGCTTTTATGAGTACAAAAATCCATCATTCTGTTGCATATCTTCTTGAAATCATCTCCAAAGTTTCTGCATGAATTTTGATTTTTCTAAAATTCTTCTGATAATCCTGGACACTTCCCAGTTCTATCACATTTAGAAATAAGAGCCTTAATGTCTCACAAGGAACTTTTTAGAGCACACTATATAGAAACATAATTATTTTTCCAACAGGAAGTCTTCCAGTTCTGCCTACAGCAAGATTTGGTATTCACGAAAGTGTGTCAGCTTGTTCTTCCCCCCCCAACTTTAGATCGTAATTCTTTGTGACATAACAACTGGTTGCTGTAGAAATTATTAGGATTCAAGAGCATGATTTCACAGCCTGAGTTGGATGAGCTTTTCACAATCCCCCTTTTTGATCAGATTAACGCTGGCCCCTGAGCTGACCTCCAGCCAAGGCGAGCCAGGCAAGCTTCTCCAGCACAACCCTCCCAGACCAGGGATTGCTGATGGTCTTGCTTTGGAGAGGTCTACCCTGCCCCGCTCCAAGATCCATTTCTTGTACTTCACTGTAGCGTGAACCTTTCTCTCGTCTCTAATGTGTATAACATCACTTGCACAGGGTTATTTGGGTGTCAGTGTAACAAAGTGCTTAAACTTCATTCTAAATACAGTGGTCACCTTTGTAAGAACAGCTCTCCTCCTTAGCACCCACACACTTGTTGCTAAAATACAAGAATGAGATTAAATGAGCATCACAGATGATGCTCAGCCATATTTCTTGGTACATGTCTAATTATGACCTTCAATGAGGCAATTATTCTGTCTTAATGCCTTTTGCAACCATCAATTAATAAAACTTCATATAATGTCCTGATATAACAGGAATTATTACCATCTTTTTAGAAACAGGCAAACTGAGGCACAGTTATTGACCTGGTTTTAGATGAGATGAGAGAAATTAGGACACAAAACTGAGGTGAGAGTCTCGTCTTTGTCCCTAGACACAAAATAAAATGCAGAGCATTGCACGAAAACCCAGATCTGGCTGTTCTCAGCACGTTCCTGGGATCACCTCCAGCACAGACCCCTGGTAGGTCTCCTTCAGGTTTGGTCACAGGGCATGAGGGATGCAGGACTGTAGAGACGTGTCCTTGTGAGTCACTGTGCAGGAAGGCTGGGCTGTCCCAAGTGATTTCAACAGGAGCAGGAGCCTTTCCAACCCATGGGGCACCCTACAAGCAGAAGGCAAACATCTGCTGTTAAAGCTGCCCCAGCTCTGCCAGGCTGTGACTTCTGTTCTGCATTGTGGAGGGGCTGATGGACTCTTACCTGACTTGCAAATCCCAGAAAATAGGAGCAAATCACTTCAGTCCTTCCCTTTTTATACATATGACTCACGAGCATTTGCCTCCTACATTAGTTTTGCTTTTCCTCAAAGTTGAGTCATTGTCTTGTATTTGATTTAAGAACAATAACAGAAAAAAAAAAAATCAGCATCAGTTGCTACTGTATAAGACTAGATCAAAAGCAATTCTTTAAAGGAGGCTTTCAAGATAGCCAGATTAAAGATTTGGGAAACTGGTAAGAAATAGAACTGAAGAAAAACAGCTCCTAAAAGCAAAACATTATGTTTTCATGCTATTTTGCTTTTAAAATTGAAGGCAACAGTCTGAAACAGACATTGAAATAAATCTTACTTGATGGGAATTATCTGGAGATCATTGTATTTATTGCATTTGGTTTGATTTTCTAGTCTCTGCCTCAGACTGTAGGCACAGAGATGACTTAACAGATTCAATATCTCATTTTAAAAATTAAACTTCACTAGATGATTGGACTGACCCATACTAACCCAGAGACTGTTATGTGTTATTCTGGAGTATCACCAGCAGGCTAGAAATCGTGAGAATAGGACAGGAGGTATGAGCTGTGTCCCCAATAGCTTAAGGATTTCAGGTGCGATAACTGAGGCTGTGCTGCCCCTCGGAGGCACGGCACAAAGTTGCAGCACACGAGGAGGGAAAGGATTAACTATGGTGCTTTAAAATAATCTTGGGGTTTTTTCTCCCTTCGCTCTACCGGTCTACCCCCAATGCCCTGTGTGTTGCCTGAAGGTCTATATGTGTGGAGGTTCTTGATAAGGGTGTCAAAGCCCTGTGATTTAATGCATCTTGGCCAGATTGTATCATGAGTGATGATACCCTAGAGAAATAATTTTCCAGCCAAAAGTAGGTATTTTAGGATCCTTCCTTGCTTTTCAGCTCTATTCTCTAATATTTAGCACCTGGAACAACTGCAGACGTATCATCATCTATTGATGATAAAAATAAACTGGTGGGATGGGAGGGTCAGCAGAAGGCTCAGGGAGTTGATGTGGTTATTGTCCAGCACTGTGGAGCAGGGACCAATTTGGGAATTTCTCTGTGGATTTCCCCATTTTAGCCATGTCAGTAAAGCTGCTGCTCTGGCTTATGGATACCATCGATAAACACCAGACCTGGAGCAGCGGTGGGAGAAGTTGGCATCCTGCTTGTACGACAAAGAAGACATTCACTTCTGCCCACACACAAACTCGAGGTTCTTTTAAAAACCCCTTTCTTGGGAATGATGGACTCAGTTAAAATGTTATGTTGTTTGAGTAGGAACACCACAAGTCTGTGTATGGGGCATCTCTTGTTTAAGAGCCCACCTATCTGGTTTTGACCTTCCTAGTGAGGAGAATTTGAACTGGATGCTGACCTGGTGAATGGTGAACCAGGGAAGTCTGGCATGCATCAGAAATGTTTCAGTGCTTTTGTGAGATTTAGAATGATACAAGACAGAACAATAACCCCAAGAAGGAGAAAAGATAACTTTAACGGGCTTGTTCTGGCTCTGTTAGCAGAGAGGATGTGGTGCCAGATGAGAGGTGGGAGTAGTAAGACAGAAGTGCAGACTTAACAGCAATTTTCTTCTAGTGTGAACTGCCATTTGGAAGTGTTGTAGTACATGATCTACTCATTACCGAGGCCCAAGATTATCTTTAATGAGCAGATCACACAGCACAATGCTGCTGAGTGGTGCCTCAGCCTGAAGGGAAGTTGCAGGACGAGTGGAGAAGCCAAGAGGTATGTTTTCCTCCATCCCATTGAGTCTGCAAAAGGGCCACTGCAGAATCCAGTCCTGGCACAGCTCCTTTCCTTGGCAGAAGAAGAAAGTGGTGACATGATGGACGTAGCGATGTTGCTCAAAGCCCAAGCACCATCTCTGACTAAGCATATTAGGGTCAAAACAGCCAACCTTTCTGTTCTTATCCCAGAACTGATGTTCTCCTGTATGAATTATTTGCTTACAGTGTATAGAAATTACAAATGCAAGTCCACTGAGTGCTTGGTAGTAAACAGCAGATCACAAAGCATCTGTCTGTGGTTCCAGCAAAATAACATTGCTGGGACATCCAGAGACTGTTCCTGACCAGCTCTGGCCCATGTTTGACCTGTTCTCCTCTAGCAGAAAGTATGCATTTGAAACCACAGCTGAGCTATGGTTTAGAGGAGAAACTAGCCCTTTGCCTTCAATGCAGCAGCTAAAATGTGCCTGAAGATCAAGAGTCATTTCTCCTGTCTGACTTCTTTTTTTAAGCTTGTAGTTTAGTTTAGTGGAAACAGTGTGCACTTTGCTGACCACTTGAAAAAGGAAAGAAAGCATAAAACAGTTGCTTGACTGCACAGTTTTCCTGGGTAAATGTCTATTTTTGGTTTCAAGTGGAAAATAATGGATCATGTAGTGCACTCACAGGTATGAAAGAAGTGGATTTGGCTCCTTTGAATACGTAAGTCCTTAGTGGACAAGGATAACACTACTACATTTCTTTATACTACATTGAAAAACAAGAACCGGATCCTTAGTATGTATCACTAGATACATTATTTATACCAGTTATGGATTTGGGCTTAAAACTGCACTAAGCCAACTCCCTGAGTACACAAGGCACAGAAAGATAATTTACAGGTAGTTAGTCAACCAGGTGGTTGCATTTCAAGCAGTATATCATGGTCCCTTTTTCAGTTAGTGAATGCAGATCTGCAAAACAGAAACCAGCTCCTTAAAGAAATGCTCTTCACACTGTAAAATAATAAAAATCGGTGTTATCATGATGTAAGCATGCTTTGAGTGTTTTCACATACTGGTGGAATCCTGCTAAGCCTGGTGAAGATGAAACCTCACACCTAACATGCCAACAACATAACTGGGTTTTACAGCCGCAGACTGGAGCACACAGTCTTCAGGGATTGGAGGGAATGGCAGAGAAATATCACTCTGAAGAAGCCCAAGGAGCAAATCACAGCCTCCCTCTCTGATGGGCGTTCCCACACACAGGTCTCTGTCCCCGCAGGAGCAGGGCAGAATACCCACCTCGGTGACTGCCGCAGCCATGTGTCATCGGTGAGAAGGGATGTTCAGCCAGCCCAGAGCTGCTGTGTTTTCCAGGGGAAAAGTTACCATGAAAAGATGAAAGGCATCCAAGGAAGCCTTAGAAACAAAGGACAATATCTATTAAGATTTGCATTTCTGAGTGTAACCCACATCTGAGTAACATGACTTAGAAAATGACTTCTTTTAATGATAAACAATAAAGGGCAAGGAGTACAACTCAGCAGTTCTGATCCTACTCAGCAAGGATGATGGTATTTTCTTCGCAATTTGATAATGTTTGCCATCTGAACATTTTGAGGCATTTCAAAACATTCATTTCATAGTCTGGTGGTGGGAAAGTACTTGCCAGCTGGGTATGTCCTATGGCCTGGCTGTGCCTAGTGCTGAGCAAATACCCCACAAAATCAGACCCAGTCCCCAGACTGCTGCAGGGAATAATGAGATATTGGTCAGCCGTGATCTCAACGCAGCAGCTCTGCTAACGTCATGGATGTCACAGTAAAAATATACTAGCAGAAAAAGGAGCTGCTACAATGAGACTTTTTTATGTGGGAGTTGTCCTCGATAGTAAATAGGAAGTGTTTAAGGGTAGAGCAGGCTATGAAGGCCTTGGAAATGAAGATTAGTCTACATTAGATATTGTGAGCTGTTAGGTAGATAAAAATGGAGCCATGTCCATCCTGCCAATAAATGCAACAGATAAAGAGGGGAAAGGGGGAGGGCATTTTTTTTCCAAAGCCACCCATAATCAGCAAAAAACAGCAAATGAAATTATCTTTGGTAGATGGGGATTTGTGGGGTATGGGTTATATTTGTTATCTGGTAGGTTATAAGCTTTATTATAATTTCCGGTATTTGCCTGCTACATCCTAAGGAACAATACAGGCTGGATCTAGTGCATAACTCTGTGCATGTCATTTATATGGTAATGGGGGAGTTTCCCCTCATCCCCAGTGATTTCTGCAAAATTCTACATGCTGGTTCTCAGTGTATTTAGCTTACTCCAGTGTAAATTAAAATGCACATTCATGATCTTAGAACAAAGCGGGCAAGAATTAATTAGTAATTTGATACTGTTCTGTAAAATGAAATTCAAAGTAATACTTATAATTTGCAGTTAATTAATCAGAGTTTTTTCCTTAAAATTCTTAATTGCTTTTCTATGATACTCATTTTCCATAAGTTTTTTTCCTACTAGCTTTAGATCCAATTATGCAGACCATTTGGTTTTGCTATAACTGCATGGCTCTGTGTGTATGTTTATATGTACATTTCTCTATGCATTTTGGTATATTTTCTTCAGAAATTTTTATATGCTGGTTTATTGGATGGGGGTTTTGTCAGCTGAAATTAAAAAGCTGAAAATAATGGAATTGGTGTACAACTATGAGAAACAAGATACAAGAGGGAATAGAAAACTCAAATCAATGCATCAAAATTGAAAAAAAAATCTAAATCTCTGGAATTCCATTGCCAGTATGAATAGTTAACCTCATCTGGTATTTAATTCACTATCCAATTAAAACTCTCATTAGAAGACTCTTGTTGTAGCTTTAAAGTAAAACCAGCAGTCGTTAGAGACACAAACTTTGGACTGTCCAAGGAAATTAAAATGGTCATAAATTAAAAAATAAAAATATTAATGAATATAGACATGTGGAGGTAGTGCCTGTGATGAGAAACACATCATGGACCAGACCTTTGCTGGGTAAGGCACTGAGTACTCTCCCCTTTCATGAGCAAGAGCTGGGTGATACCACCTTGCTCACCCTGCCGGTGCCCTTTCAGGGCCCTTGAAGGCCTTCGTGTTCATACCCCTCATGCTCTGTAAATGTGAAGAGAAACAATCACAGCATCTTTCTTTCCACTCCTTCCACCTCACTAGAAGAGAAGGTGTTTCCCTAATTTGTCTGTCCTTGTCTGGGCACATGCTTATTGCCTTAATATAAAGGGCTTTTAAGTGGTTATTGCAGAAATGTTCTTGTCCTGGTTTTGGCTGGGATAGAGTTAATTTTCTTCCTAGTAGCAGGCATAGTGCTGTGTTTGGGATTTAGTAGGAGAAGCATGCAGATAACACACTGATGTTTTAGTTGTTGCTAAGTACTGCTTATGCTAGTCAAGGACTTTTCAGCTTCCCATGCTCTGCCAGGTGCACAAGAAACTGGGAGGGGGCACAGCCAGAATAGTTGATCCAAACTGCCCAAAGGGCTATTCCATACCATATGGCGTCATGCCCAGTATATAAACTGGGGGGGGGGGGGTTGGCCAGGGAGCAGCGATCGCTGCTCGGGAACTGTCTGGGTATCGGTCGGCGGGTGGTGAGCAATTGCATTGTGCATCACTTGCTTTGTATATTATTATTATTATTGTTGTTGTTGTTGTTGTTATATTGTTATTATTATCATTACTATTTTACTTTATTTCAATTATTAAACTCTTCTTCTCTCAACCCAGGAGTGTTTCTCACTCTCGCTCCTCCGATTCTCTCCCCCATCCCATCGGGGTAGGGGGAGTGAGCGAGCGGCTGCGTGGTGCTGAGTTGCTGGCTGGGGCTAAACCATGACAGTTCTTCACTGCAAACTGATTTATGCTTTGCCAGCATCTCCCTATTGGGCATTCTGCATACACAAAACGTTGGAATTTATTTACTGTCTCACTTATGGGATTTTCTGGGCTGTGGATGTCAATCAGAGTTACACAGACTTGGTGCCCTTGTCCTAGGTGCAGGGTACCACGCGGCTTTCCCTCTTGTCATAGTGCAGCTGGAAACATCACCTGTACCCAAAGCATCTGTAACTATCTTCCGGGCATTAGTGGGGTTTAGCCTGAGGTCTGCAGCTCCCTGGAGAGAGGTGGAGTAATTCTAAGTGCTCCAAGGAAGGTGACTATGCAAGCTTTTGTCAGTAGGTTTCGAATTGCTACACAGTAGTCCACAGCTCAAAAATATTGAAAAAAAAGTATTTCCTAGTAGTAGAGATAAAAGAGATTTTGATGGGTGCACATTATCATACAGTATGTTTGGCTTTTCTGCCTGCTTACCTGAGGCCATAGTGGAGGTCCTTCCCCTTGCACCTGGGAAGAACAGAGTTTCTGTTCAACATGCAAGTGCCACCACTCTGATAAACACAGTCAAACCACACTGATCCACCAGTGGCATAACCTTATTATATGCCATTACCTTTATTAATAATAAATGTTTCTTATTTAATAAAAGTGTTTTTATGGAATATTGCTACAAGCTAATTTGAATTCTGGTTTTATCCTGCTCTCTTTTTTATTATTCCTGGGTAACTCTATTGATCTCAATACTTCTTCTGATTATTCAGTACTGTAAAAGCAGATTCATCCTCTGAGTCATTATTGAGCTAAATCTCTCAGTTAGCCAGATCCTGAATCACTGTTCAGGTTGAAACCTCTGGGAATATTGCCATAGTAGGGCAATATAAACTCTGAGTGGGTTTTAATGGCTGTTCAATGACTGTAGCAGTTTAAACTGGGTAAGAAATTTGGAGCTAAACTAAATTCAGTCAATGTGCTACAGTTCCCATTTTATAAAGCAGGGATGTATTTTGCAATATTAACTGACATTTATTAGCACCATGCTAGGTGACTAGCAGGTGCTGCTCAGGGTGAATAAATCATGCAAGTAATTCACATGAAAGACAGCTTGCGCAAGTGCTGATAGACGTCTATGGGGTTGAAGAATCAAGTTCTTTAATAGCAATGTCAGGCTGTTCAGTCTTCTTATCTCTCATATTTCTTTATGAAACATTAAAAGAGATTGCTTTTGGGCACTTGTGTTCTTGAACTATTGCAATCGTCTAATGAATTTTTGATAGTCAAATTCAGAGGGTTTTGTGATCACTAACTTTCTTGATACGTCTGTAGCTATTGAAATGGATCCCTTGTGTCAAGGTTGGCTGTCCATCTTCCTCCTATCATAAAACCCACAAATTAGTTGGGAAGAACCTGTAACTTTTAATTTAAAGGAAAGGTGAAGTGGGAGCTACTGGAGCAGGTTTGAATAGAGTAATAGCATATAATGAAAGCCTTGATTTTTCTCACTGCATTGCACAGATAAGCAAATTGTATTTCCAGCCATAGAAACCTGTGAAGTGGCAGGGGGAGGAAAAAAAAAACCCAATTTGACTATAAGGAGCCCTACTGCGTCCAGTCAATTGGGCAACATGAATTCTGTCTTGTCTAGGTCCTTAGCAATTGAAAAGGTACGATACGACCTTGCAATGAACATTTACTCACAGCAATGAGCTGCAGTGCAAATCACTCAGAAGACTTTTGCCAGCAAAAGTTTCTACAGATTTAGTGCCTGCAGCTAACAGGCTTTCATGGAGAGCTGACAACAGGCTGTGGGTTTATGTTTATGCCAGGTGATGGAAAAATACATTCTTATTATGCATTAGGGATATACAGCAGTGTGCCACAGCAGACAGGTTTTCTAAATGCATTTGCTTTTTGGAGTGAGTTAGAAACAGGAATATCTGATGATGTGATCTCTAAGTAATATTTCTACTTTCATAATTCAGTCCCCATTTTCATTATTACATCTGGACATCCTCACAGATCACAGACTTGCCTGTGTTGATGAAATGTCTACATATTGGTCTAGTCAGGATGGTCCAAGAGGTTTTTACTGTTGCTGTGACTGACTCACACCATGAAAGGAGGAAACCTGCTAATTGTTAGGAGCTATTGTGAGTGTTAATCATTAATGACTTTGAAAGCAAACAGATAAGGCTTGCTAAGGATGGTGCACAGGGAAGAAAAAGCCTGAAGCACAGAGAAGGGAAACTTCTGAAAAGAGCAGAAGGAGTATGTGGATGCAACTCAGTGTTGTTCTGCTGTGTTTGTCCAAAGAGGTGTATATCTTCCTTTATGTTTTGCAGTGCTTACTGCAAAACAGGCTTCAAAATACTGGTGTGCCCTCGGGATAGTATGGCATTGGGTATGGCACATGGTAGCCCTGTGTGCCTGCCTGCCTGCTGTGGTTGCTCTGGAGGGGGTGCCAGGCCTCCTGGGGAGCTGCTTAGTGCTCCTGGTGAAGACACAGGGTCCATGTGAGATCTGATTGACAACCCCTCTCCAAGGCTTTTTGCACCTCAGTTGGGTGAGTGTGTACATGGGTGAGTACAGCTGAGTGTGATCAGTGTGCTAGGACATGAAGATGGACTGGAGGAGCCCCACGCCCCACTGGCTGTTTCTAAATAGCTGAATTCTTCTCTTATTTGTGAGAACCCACCTGTACTTCTCAGATGACATCACACATGTGTGTGCATATAATTTGTTTGGTGGGTTTTTTCCAACGAATCCATTTGTATGAATGAGGGAGATGTTAAACATTCTTGATTTCTTAGTTATTACAGCCTGAGCCTGGCCTCCTATGTGTATTCTGGTAGGAGCTGCACAGATGTACCTGAGGACAGGATCAGGCCTGTAGTCAATACCACCAGCATTTTGAAGCCCCCAAGCACTCAGACAGCAAAGAAGGTCTGGCAGCTACTTGTCAATAACCTTTTAAACAACACCCCAATGCCCTGACTCATATAACAACCACAGGATCTTTTAGTGTTGGAAACACAACAAATTAGAAGAATCAATGGACCAGGAAGAAAAAAAAAAAAGAAAATACAAGCATTAAACCAGCAGTTTTGATGTGGGCAAGATGAGTGGCCTCAGAAAGTCTCTTCTGTCTGTGAGCATCTTGATGCCATCCTAACACAGACTCAGTCCTGCTCCTTGGGGAGAGTTGTCGTAAAGGTTGTCCTCAGAGAAACAATGGTGGGGATTGCTGGTAGTTGGGACTATGGATAAGGAGCCTGGGTTGGAGTGGTCAGGATTTGGCCAGGCTGGCTGGCAGAGACACCTCTGACGTGTGCACCGTGGCTCTGCTGGATGCTGTTCACTCTTTGTCCCTGTGTCATTCCCTCATGGGTCCTTGCCAGGTATCAGAGAGTATCCAAAGGTGACGTCTTCTCCTGGAGCATGGCAACTTGTGGTGGTGTTACACAGAGCCACCTTCATCTCACAGAAGCAAAGGTGGACCATGGCCCATTTGCCTTCAGATTTCATCTGGTTTGTGTTTGCCAAGCTTGGGTTTGCAGCACTTCTTGAGAGATGTGGAGGTAAGACATGACCTTGTTGACCATGCAGAACACATGAAGAGTCCCATAGGGTTGTCCTCAGCACCCAACTTGAACCAACCTGCTGAAATGAGCTTCTCTCCAGGCCCTCAACACGTGGGCACAGGGAGACAGAAAGCACTGGCCAAACCCTTGCCCGCTCTCTCAGCATAATATTCTGTGGGAGCAAGGGGCTGCAAGGCTGCCCGAGCAGAAAACAACATGTTTTCAAGCAGTTAAACCGCATGACTAAAGGGAAATTAATGACACTTGCAGCCCACATCTTCTCTGTGCTTGAGAAGGTGCAAATCTCCTGGCTGGGGTCCTTCCCCCAAGATGATGGGCTGCCACCTTCTTGTGGCTGCTGAACACATGGAAGCTCCTTGACTGCGTCTGTTCCACTCCACAGCTGCATAATGCATAATGCTCCACGTCTGCCATTGGGTGGTGAGCTTTTTGGATCAAGGATTTGATGCTTAAAACGTGCTCTCTAAAGCACGTCCTAAAAAATGCCATGGAAGCAAGTAATATTTCATTCTTCATAAGCTTGTTGCCTGTCAGTGGCGGAGGAGGCTGTGTGTTTTGAGTAGGAATAAAGGGTTACTGGGGTGAGTGTTGCAGCTCAAGTTTTCTTAAGGATCTCTTGGACGATGGCATGAAGACCTTGAGAATGGTGGTTGTCTGCATACAGGGACTGTGAGATGGGGCTGAGCCTGGAATTTGGGCTCAGCAAAAAACTTTTTTTTTTTTCCTACAAAAGATTGTTGAATTGTTTAGTGGCCCTGGAAAATGACTTGTTTTTTTTACCTGACTCAATTAGACAACTGTGAAAGAGGATTAATTGCACTGAAATCAACAGTGCTGCAGGGCTATTGCTGACATCAGCATAAATTTATGTCAACACAGGAAAATACAGATTGGATATAGTAATATAAAACAGTTGTACACTATTTGCATACACATAACTACTTTTACACCCATTTTATACCTATTACAATGACTTAATGGAAGTCAGTGTAGATCTACACTACAGCAACTGAGAGAAAAATTTTCTTGAGTATGTATGAAAGATGGCAGGGTGGTCTTCTAAAGCCATCCCTGAAACACATGTCAGTGAATGCCGATATGAACAATGTGTTTTCCCTAACCATGTAAAAATACTTGCTTTCAAACTATACAGTAGTAATCGATTTGGATGTGTGGTTGGTGGTTTGAGATGATCTAGTAATTGATTTTAAAACAGATGGCGGCTGTCAAATAAGCATTTGTATTTTTTTGATGTTTCTATGAGAACCCTTGGGGTTTTGCTATCTCTGAAGTCTTTGTTTTCTCTTTTCCTAGACCCCCTTTCTGTTCTCTGATCTCTCTTCCTCTTATGTTCTTTTGATGCTTCCCACTGACAAATTCTTTTGAGCTTTCTTTCCTAATGTAAGCCATGGCCTTTATGTTAGGCTTTAATTTCATTTTGTTTAAAATTCCTTTTTAGTAACAGTTTTAATAAAACAGCAAAATGTCCTCAGCACATGAAATACTTAATGATCTGAGCATCATCTACAATACATCACACAAACAAACCCATTGATTACATTTCCTGGAATTGCTGCACTTTACCACATCAGCAATAAATAACATAGAAGAGGAAGTTCCCTCTGTCAGACAAAATCTTGCATAATTCTTTGTGTAAAAATTAAAATATTCTGAAACTAATGGGTCTATTGACAGAAAACTAGATATGTTTGTGTGAGGGTGTGTGTGCATGTATCTATATCTACTCACAGGAGAATCAAACTATTTATTTTCCGTCTTTGTCTTCTGTGGGCACAACATTAATAATATTGTTTTGATTTCCTACTGAAGAAGAAAATGAAACGTCTGGAACAAGAAGAGAATTTTAATTGTATAAAAGAAATTGATTTATTTAGTAGGTAAAACCTCCTAAGTGCCTCTACCCATTACACCCTTCTTTTGACCTCCTGAGATGCAGAAAGCCTCTACTTTTCTAGATGCAGTTAAAAAAACCCTTTCTGCTCAGTCTCCAAGGACACCTCCTCAGCTGTTATAAATGGAAGTTACTTTTTTGAAGTTAATGACACTGCAGTTGTTAACTGCAGCTCATCTGTATAATACGAGGGGCTTCACCAAGGGTGGACATACTGTTCAGATTTCCAGAAGATCTGTTGTTTAACTGCAGTGCAGATCTATGAGTCATTTTTTCTTGGAAGAGAAAGGTTAGTTTCTTTGCATTCATTGTAATATTTTTCCTGGGCCTTCTTATTAGACATTAGCAGTTAAAGATTGAAAAGCTCTTAGGACCAGTTTTTCACTGACTTGCTCACTCCTGTAGAAGTGCTTTTGTGCCACTGCCAGTGGGGCTGTGTTGGTATGATTACCACTGCACTCCCAACGGGGGGTGGCAATGTGAACACGTGGGCATGGGCACATCTGGAGGGTGGCTGTGGAGTGACAGGATCCTTCCTTGCACAGAGGAGAAGCATGTGGGCAGCCAAAGGAAAGTGGCTGATCAGGGTGCTGTCTCCAGCTGTTTTCATTGTACATGGGAATTGGGGTACTGATGCTTGTAATGCATATAGCCTCGGTGGGTAAATTATACAGCTAACACAGCTATATGCCTCTGTTGACTGTGGAGACAGAAAAAGAAGTATATTTTTTCACTTGAAAATTATTTCTTTATTCCTTTTTCTCAGTTTTTCCTCCAGCAATCATACTCTTTTTTTTTTTTTTCTGGAAGTGATAGAAAGAGATTGCAATGGTACCTGCCAGAGGATTGGTCTGTCCAAGCATCCTTGTCTTCTTGTGCATGTCTCTGCTTCTGCTAACTCAAGCTTGCAAATTGCAAGTTATGTGTGGCGACTCCAAAAATTGGAAACAACCTCTAAGCTACCAACGGATTTCCCAGTCAGTCATTGGTGAAGTCTTCATCCTTTCCCTAACAGCAAGCCAGAACTTTTCCACCTTCAGCAGAAAGGCATGATTCACAAATACAACTCAGGATGGACAAAGGCTGCAGAAATAGTTAGATTTTTAAAAAAGCATGAAGAAACCCCCATGGCCATGCCATTTACATGTACTTATTAAGAAAGAGGGACTCTGCCAGTCTAGAACTCTGTGCAAGCCTGGGAGTTGGATTTGTCATGGAAGTGTCTGTAGAAATACCACAATGGCAGATTATAGTTCACAACATTAAAACCATCTGTGTGGATTTCCAAATGTGGTCCATGCGACGGTTTTTATCCAGAATCTGCTGGTTGCCACTGGGGTTGCAGAAGACAAAGCCCTGATGCTTTTCCCTGTATTGATTCTATAAGGGAAGGCAGAGGTCTGGACGTATTTCAGTGGAGTGTTCAGTGCTTAGACAGAGGTGGACATGAAAATGAATAGTGTTTGATTTCTATGGCCAAACCTCTGCTAAAGGTGCCATACAAGTATCAAAAGGAATAGCAAAAACCACTTGTGAAGATTCTTACAGAATTGCGGTGGATATTGTCCATGGAGGAAGGGGACAGATCATTTTTTGAAATCCCTTCCAGCCCTATTTCCTATGATTCCTTGAGAAGTTTATTACCTAAAGTAAGATACAAGTTGCCGTTTCATTGCTCTTGCAAGTACTGCTGTCATTAAGTCAATGTTTGAAACAAGCAGACTCTTTCCTTTTATATACATGCTGGGCCAGTTTTGGATAACACAACTAGCAGAAATGCCCATCCAATCTTCGATCCACTGTGCAGTCCTCTCAGGGATTGCCCCTATGGTATCATAGCCAAATGCTACATCCAAACCCAGATTCATCACATCCTGTTACGTGGCAGCTGAGAACAACAGCAAGGAACTTCTCCTTTTCGCTTCTTGATGGTGAGCAGGAAAGCATTTATCAAGAAACACATTCTCTGAAGAGATGGCATTCCTGCTGATGGCAGCCTGATTCACTCTGGGTGCTTTTCAGGTCTTGACACCAAAGACTACCACCTACATAATGCACTGAATGCAGCAACCTTTAGTTCAGCTCAGGGAAGATTCCTCTCATCACACCTCTGTTATTGCCTCCAGTTTCTTTTCTCATCCAGTGATATTAAAGCCCCTAAAACGGATACATACCCAGTTGTCACTCAATATACTCCAACCTAGGACTTCAAATGCTCCTCCTGAGGGTCTGCAAACTTAGAAGACTGTTTCACACAGCTTTGAAATGACTATTCAATCGAGTCTTATTCAGCTAGAAGAGGGATTAAAATACACATACTGTAACACTCCTTGAGCATAAACATTTTGTTGGATTACCAGCTGGCCAATATGTGTCTCCAGCAAGGAATCACTACTTATAAGCAAGGTCATCCAGCTGTTTCAGTGCTGTTCCATATTGAATGTGGTAATGTTGAATAAGCATTGACTTGCCTCAGACACTGTGCTTGAACCCAGCCACCGAGTCTGAACAGTCCTTGTTCAGTTAAGGCAATGGCACACTTCATTCTCGCTGTTTTAAGGGTTTGCACACCCCAATGTCATGGCTGGCAAGCAAAGCTGTGGAGAAAGAAGCAGCACAGAGCCACCAGCCACAGACTGTGAGGAATCTCTGCAGCATACTGACAGCATCCCTACATCAAGTAGCACCCAGAGACTGCAGGCTTTGAGGAAGAGAGCAAAAGTTTTGATCAAATATCACTTTATACTCTTAGCAAGGAGGTCATGAGGTATATGTGGAGGGGGGCTTCGGTGTTTAAGGAGAACCTGGTTTCTTATATATGTGAAGTGGGTTCTGAACTGACTTTAGAAAGACCCAGGAGTATTGAATGCAACTGATTTTCTGGCATGTGGTAAATGCAAGTGCAAAGAATAAAGTGTCCCCAAGAACAAATTGTCTGCAAATTGTGTTTTATTTTCAGCTGAAACTTTCTGCTATTAATGCATTTTATATTTCATAAGAATGTTCTCTAGTTTGCTAAAACTAACTGATCTCTCTAATAATGGCAAGGTCCTGGCTTTGTTTCAAGGCAAAGGTTCGCACAATTAAATCTCATTAACAGAGGACCACAAAACCTGCACTAAAACCTTTCCTCGTATGTGACCTTCAGCAGAACTGCTTCATTAAGTCTGAGATCTTGGAGAAAATGTTTGCTGAATAAAGTAATTCCTAATTAATGTTAAAATGTCAAGGATTCATCTGCCATCCATTTTTACTCCTTTTCCTTTATGCTCTTAATTATCTCTTTAATGAGCAACCAATAGAAAAGTCAAAAGCAGCATCTTTTAAATGTGCATACAACACGTGGGACAATGCAGCAAAGCAAATTTGCCAAACGTGTGCTTTCCCAAGTAATATCTGCAACTTCTTAGACATCTTTTCGAAACCTCACTTAGATGTTGCCATTAGGTATTGATTAACTAATTTGCTATTTGTAGAAGGCATAACTGTAGAGCGTGATTTTCCCTTGCACCCTTTCTAGTGTTACTTTGAGTTTTATCTTAAGCCATATGCAACTCTGGATTAACAAAGGTGTTCATTTGCTCTATGATGAATATAATTGTCTGTCTATTGTCCAAGGATCACTCATCCAAGATTTTTTTTAAAAGAAATAAAACAGTCTTTGGTGAGTTTCTACTCTTCAGACCAGAAGGACATTCTGGTTGGATCAAGGGGTCATCATAGGGTGATGTACAAACATGGTGGGTCTGAAAATTCTCATTTCTGTAATGACCAGTGATAACAGCAGATGTTGGAGCTGCTTGGACTTGTGTAGCAGGACTTCAGCAATGAAGGCTTAGAAACACTCTGCAGCCTCTTTAATTCTTATTCTCACATTAAAGTAATGAGACCTGTCTTCCTGCCCATCAATCTGTACAGCATATGCAAGTCCTTCTGCCATGGTTTAAATAGGAATGACTCATATGATATTAAGCCTCTTAATGAAAATGGATTACATTATTGCCTTTAGCAAAATGAGAGGTTTAAAAAGCCAGGTTAGTGTCTTCCAAATGTCAGTAACTGGAGACACTTTGGACAAAGAGTGAATTTTATAGCTTTTCTGGATATCTATAAGCTGAAGTCATCTTTGCAATGAAGGATAGTAAATGATAAGAAAATGTATTAGAAATTAGAAGTTCTCTGAATTTGTGTTTAATGAGAATTAGGTTCTGCCAGCCTTTGAAATAATTTCTTATGATGGCAGTCTTGTTTTCTCCTTACATACTTGAACTCTGACATGTTTTTATTGGCATCTTTCTGAGTACCTTTTCAATAGCAACTACATTATTCAAATCACAAAAAAAATTGTAAACCCAAAATTCAGTGGTAAAAAGGAACCGTCTCAGACCCTGTCTTTTTTTTTAAAATTGCTTTACAAAAGTGATTTTAAAAATGAAATAGGGATAAAAGTCAAGATGGTATCCAAGCCACAGACTCAAAACCTTGGTATCTGTAAAGTGTTACAAAGTTCCAGCATTGCATAACCTATAGAAAATTGCTATTTCTGTTTATTCCCAACTGGCAACAGATCTTAGGAAGACTTAAATTGTAGCTGAAGCACTTGTATCTAAGTAGAAACAGAGTTTGAATCCATTGATATGTGTCTGGTACAACTTTGTGAACTCTTTATGGAGGAGAACTAAATCTCAGTCATTGAAATTCTCCACTAGCCCCAAGGGAGCCTCAGTTATGCTACCATCGGGCAGGTAGGAACCCAAGCTCTGCCAACACGTACATGTGTTCTCATATCCATGCACAGGGGACATTATAGGAATAGCAGGGCCTTTTATGCTGTCATGAATATGTGTACTAATACGAATAATTTGATGTTTCTTGAGCAAGATAATTATGCTTAATAATCTATATATTCAGAGTAATTGTTATCAATTGTGTTAATTTGTGTATATGGCATAATTTAAGGAGTATTTTTAATTTATATTCCTGTGGCATCTTCCCTGTGCTGTGATTAGACTGGGATTTTCATATCTACACTGTTTCATTTATTGCTAACTAGTAATTTACGTCTAATAGCCTTTTTTTCTGTTCTCACCTTTTTTTTTTTTTTAATTAGAGGAGATCTTGAAGACTCATATTGCTCATTGGTGGTCTCCTGATGGCACCAGGTTAGCGTATGCAACAATTAATGCCTCCAGAGTCCCCACCATGGAGATCCCAGTATACACTGGCAGCCTTTACCCTACTGTTAAAACATATCATTATCCAAAGGTAAGGGAAAATAAAACAAACAGTCCTGTCATTCTATCAAAAAAAAAAAAAATCTTTTTTTTCCAGTAGGCTCAGACAGGAGTCTGTATAATAGTGCACATTCATAAGCAATGAAAATAAACAGATCTAAGGGAAGATCAGCTGTTCCCCAGTGAATGTGGTCTTCATCACTCTTTAGCTGCATTTGTAAAATTGCAGTTTTCTGATTCAAGTATTAGTCATTCTAAATATAATGAAAATAAAATTTTAAAATTCTTGCTTTGTACCCATACAAAACTAATGGTGCTTCCGCACTGGACAGGTGTCTGAGAGTTTGGAAGCCAGCATTACTACATTTAGATACAATTCCTTTTATATAGAAGGAAAATGTAGTATTTGGGCTTTCTTAGCATATCCAGAATGGCATAATGTCAGAGGAGATAGCCTAGTTTTGGAAACATGTTGTGACTGAGCATTATAAAGAACACAGTGAAAGAATGAAAAGGCTTAAGTGCCAATCTCTCCTTCATTGCAGAGACCTGTACAGCAGTTCTGCAGCAGGTACACAGCACCAGCGCAGCTCTCCCGCAGCATCGATACCCTGCTGCTGTTACTGCTGTAATTTTCTGCTATAAGACAGTACAGAGGTGTGCTGTGCTGCAGTCATTTCTTCCGGGTGTCTCACTTTATGCACTGATTACCTAAGACCTCACATGTTGGTCCAGATTGAACTATAATTTAACAGGAGAGATATCCACATTTATGCAGGTTTTGTGGAAGGTAACAGTGATTCAGCAGGGCATGCCCTTTCCTACAGTACAAAATGAATGAGTATTTTACTGTATCTACCATCATCCTGTTGGACAACCTTATATCAAAAGATACATAAAATAACAATACTTCAAGTTGCCATGAAAAGTAGCATTTTTTACCAAGGCTAGAGGTGTTCTAAGTAAAATTACCCCTTGGTTGTACCTACCAACCTCTCCACACTTCTGTGCCACATCCCTACGGTTGCAGTTTTCTTGTGAACAACTGCAGCAGTCCAGTCCGTAACCCCATGCAATGGGAACGCATTTTTATAATCCACGGGGACATAACAAATCAAAACCATTCTGTGTTGTATAAGATATGGTAATTCATTCTTATTTTAAAATCCAGGCTGGAATGGAAAATCCAACTATTTCTTTGCATGTGATTGGTCTGAACGGACCTACCCATGACCTGGAAATGACTCCCCCCGACGATCAGAGAATGAGGTAGGTGCTTTCTTGCCCTGGGATGCTGGACCCAGTTTCTGTCAGGGATTTAAATCAGTCCCTGGCCTTTTTCAAGATCATTTTAAAGTGCCTTTCTCTGCCAGTATCAAGGAATTTCATTTTCTGTAAATCTGTTTAAAATTTTCCAAATTATTTTTCTTCTTACATGTATTTTCATAGAAAACATTAAACATGAAACATTATTAGTTTTTTACTTGAAATCACTGTGGCCCAGACTAACTTCACTGTAAGGTTATTTTTAAAGAACTTCGCAAAATGTCCCAAAATCCATAACACATTCATTTCACATGTAATCACAGGCATTGTAAAGGGGATATTGTCTGCAGCCTGTATGAAAGACCATGAAGCAGAAACAGGGCAGCCCTATAAACAGAAACGTGCGCGTGCCTCAGGTGACATTATAGTGGGGTTCTGCTACAGGCCACTCAACCAGGAAGACAGAGTGGATGAGGCCCTCTATAGACAGATAGGAGCAGCCTCATGTTCACGAGACCTGGTCCTCATGGGGGACTTCATCCACCCCGATATCTGTTGGAGGGACAACACAGCAGGGCATAAGCAATCTGGGAGGCTCCTGGAACGCACTGATGATAACTTCCTTCTCCAAGTGATAGAGAAGCCAATGAGGGGAGATGCTATGCTGGTGTTCGTTCTCACTGACAAGAAGGGGCTGGTAGGAAATGTGAATCTCAAGGGAAGCCTTGGCTGCAGTGACAATGAAATGGTGGAGTTCAAGATCCTTAGGGCACCAAGGAGCGTGCACAGCAAGCTCACTACCCTGGCCTTCAGGAGAGCAGACTTTGGCCTCTTCAGGGATCTGCTTGGTAGAGTACCATGGGATAAAGCCCCAGAGGGAAGAGGGGCCCAAGAAAGCTAGTTAATATTCAAGGATCACCTCACCCAAGCTAAAGAGCGATGGTTCCACAAAGAGGAAGTCAGACAAAAAAGCCAGGAGGCCTGCATGGATGAACAAGTAGGTCCTGGACAAACTCAGACACAAAAAGGAAGTCTAGAGAGGGTTGAAGCAAGGACAGGTAGCCTGGGAGGAATACAGAGAAATTGTCGGAACAGCCAGGGATCAGGCTAGGAAAGCTAAAGCCCTGATAGAATTAAATCTGGCCAGGGATGTCAAGGGCAACAAGAAAAGCTTCTAGCAGTGAGTTGGTGATAAAAGGAAGACTAGGGAAAATGTGGGCCCTTTCTGGAGGGAAACGGAAGACCTGGTTACCTGGGATATGGAGAAGGCTGAGGTACTCAACCACTTTTTTGCCTCAGTCTTCACCAGCAAGTGTTCAAGCCACACCACCCAAGTTGTAGAAGGCAAAGGCAGGGACCGGGAGAATGTCCAAGTGGAGACAAGTGGTGTTCCTCAAGGGTCGGTATTGGGAGTGGTACCGTTTAACATCTTTGTCTGTGACATGGACAGTGGGACTGAGTGTACCTTCATCAAGTTTGCTGATGACACCAAGCTGTGTGGTGCAGTTGACATGCTGGAGGGAAGGGATGTCATCCAGAGGGACCTTGACAGGCTTGAGAGGTGGGCCTGTGCAAACCTCATGAAGTTCAACAAGGCCAAGTGCAAGGTCCTGCACATGGGTCAGGGCAATCCCAAGCACAAATACAGGCTGGGCAAAGAATAGATTGAGAGCAGCCCTGAGGAGAAGAGCTTGGGGGTGTTGGTGGATGAGAAGCTCGGCATGAGCCGGCAATGTGCACCTGCAGCTCAGAAAGCCAACCATATCCTGGGCTGCATCAAAAGAAGCGTGGCCAGCAGGTCAAGGGAGGTGATTTTCCGCCTCTACTCCACTCTGGTGAGACCCCACCTGGAGTACCGTGTTCAGCTGGGGCCCCCAACATAAGAAGGGCATGGACCTGTTGGAACAAGTCTGGAGGAGGGCCATGAAGATGATCAGAGGGCTGGAGCACCTCTCCTATGAAGACAGGCTGAGAGAGTTGGCGTTGTTCAACCTAGAGGAGAGAAGGCTCCAAGGAGAACTTGTAGCAGCCTTCAGTACCTAAAGGGGGCCTACAAGAAAGCTGGAGAGGGAGTTTTTACAAGGACATGTAGTGATAGGACAAGGCGTAATGGCTTTAAACTGAAAGAAGGTAGATTTACATTAGTTATAAGGAAGAAATTTTTTACTATGAGGGTCATGAGGCACTAGAACAGGTTGCACAGAGAAGTTGTGGATGCCTCATCCCTGGAAGTGTTCAAGGCCAGGCTGGATGGGGCTTTGAGCAGCCTGATCTAGTGAAAAGTGTCCCTGCCCATGGCAGGGGGGTTGGAACTAGATGATCTTTAAGGTCCCTTCCAACACAAACCATTGTATGATTCTATGACCCTATGATTCTATAATACAGCAAACACGAGCTGCTTCATGACATGAATATAGGAATGAAACCAGGCAGATATTCTGCAAATACATTGCCCAATCTTCATTAAAAATAATAAGGAAAGCTCTTTGCTGTGTTTAGGGCAGGTGTATTTTAGAAGTTGGCCTGCAATTCAGCCACCTACTTAGACACTCATTTCTAATTAAGTAAGTGCTTAAGTCTGCATTCAGCAAGAGTTTAAAAGTTTGGTTTGGACTTCAGCGTGTGGTCAAAGCTTGAGCTATGTTTATGGGTCTGTGAACACCTGAAAGGAAGATCATGTTGTTCAGGAGAGAGGAAGATTTAGTTAATGCATGGCACACCTCCCTGCAAAACTCAGAGATTAGAATCCAAATCCAGATTTCGGTAACTTTGATTTAAACTTGAAATAGCTTTATAGCAGGCCAAGAGAAATCAGACTCTGTTTCTACATCTAAAGTATCCATAGTGACCCCTCCAAATGTAATGCTGCAAGATCATCCCTCCCAAGCACATCACTTGTTCTTGTAGGAGCATCCAACCACAACCAACATGCATGCTCACCTTTTTTTACTGATTGCTAAATTAGATTGCTGGATCTGTAATTCCAGTGCCAATAAAGATAGAGGTACAGCACAGAGGTAATGAAACAGGGCAGCTTGGAGGGCAGGGGAGGGTGCAGGGATGATCTTCATTATGCATGGTAAATACATAAGGCCTGTGGGTAGGCTGTGTAGTCGTATGATGAGAGGATACTAAACCACTGGGATTATTTATGGTGGGAGTTGCCTTTCTTCACTAGGAAAGCTAGTGTCATCCTCAGAACATGTTTTCACTGAGTAACTCTAAAATACCCCAAATCCATTTCTGCAACAAAAGATGTTTGACCTTGACCAAACCAAATGGGCGTAACTGCACTTGCCTTTCAAAAAAACAACTTCAGATCTGTATACAGCAGGCAGCAATTCAGGATCACAGTATCCCCATCACAGTATCCCAACCACAGTATTAGAACTGTGGCTCCTGGACAATATCATTTTCCTGTTGCTAGCATACTCTGTAAACAGAGAGACTCAGAAACTTTTTAATTATGGTAATAACTTCAGGACTGCAAGATCCAAGTGTTGTTAACAAATTTGTCCTATGTGGTTATGGGTGGCTGTAATTTATTTGGTTGCAATCAATATTGTAAAATGATGCAAAATATATCATAATTAATTAGTCTCTGTATATTTCATCAAAACCACGGCAATTTCCATCCCTAGGGCATGATATAAGTAGTGCAGCTAGAGCAATAGGGGTGCATTTTCATTATGCATATGTTTTCTGAAATGAGAGGATTAGTGTGATAATGTTTCATTAAAATAGACAAGAGGGATGTACTGTACAGTTAGTTACAGGAGGGAGTTTCAAAGAAGCAGGGGAAGCTGGTGATAAGGATCGTCAAGCAGAGCAGTCCTATCTGAAACATTTCAATGTTCTCAATCTGTTCATGCAGATGATATATGGGCAGAGCGGTACTTCTTGGTGTTCTTTTTATCTGCAGCAAAGTGGTTTAGTACAATTAATAAAGCTGAGAATAAAGTGGAGATATGCCAGGGTCTTTTTTCTTTCAGAATTAAAGGAAGTCAGAAATTTTCCACAGAATTGGAATATTTTTCAGTTAAAAAAAAAAAAAAGAAGGCAAAGCTGATGATGGGAAAACATATTTTGGGGGAAAATGTACAATTCTGATAATTTTTCCTTTTTAAAAACCTTTCATTCTAAACATTTTTTTCCAAATTTTCACCAATACTATGCTTTTCTGTGAGAAAAAGAAAGTGAAGGGAAGGGGTGGCAATTGCAGGGGAAAAAAAAGAAAAGTATTATAACATTTAATGCCTGACAGGCATTTTTTATTTTGGTGAAAAGCATTGGACCCCAAGAGTTACATCAGCAGATGGTCAGAATTGGACCATGATCCAACTTACTTCTCACATCATATTTGCATCCCAGGTGGCAAATTAAAGAAAGATGTTATCTCCCCTGAGCGCAGAAATCATCACTGGTCCTTGCACAGGTCATGACCAAATAAATAATGGAGAAACTCAGACAACTCAAGTCTGGATCAGAGGCAGGAGCCGGCTGTGCCCCAGGGACCATGGGCTGGGACACTGGCTCTCACTTGGCCACATAATATATCACTGTCTGTTCTTTATGGCATTTATGGCTTTATTACTGTTGTCATACTTTAAGAATCTGTATTTTAGATCCATACCTCATATTTTAGATTCATACCTCCAGAAAGCAGGCAAGTAAAGTTAGGGTACAAATCAGGGTGCTACACAATAACCAGTCTCAGATGATTGCAAACCCAGCCACCAACATCTTTAGTGGGATGGGGAAATACATTGCAAATCTCAGCGTAACTGCACCCTTCCTGAAGGGGCTCAGACAAGTTATTCCTTTCCTTTGGGAGGGTGTAACCTGCTCTGAAGTGGATGCCTACAAACACAGTGGTCGGGTACCTACTGGCCTAGATTTCGCTCTATGGGAAGAAATGGGTTCTCCTTAAATCTGTTCCGTATAAAGTCTGCGACAGGTCAGGGAAAGGGCTTGGGAAATGCACTGACTCCCCGTTTCTCTGCACTGGCTGCTCAACCCGTGCAGCTGCCGGAGCTGCAGATGTTTGAAATGAACTGAGATGAATCACACCTTATTGTCTCATTTTCCTCTGAAAATGGGAAACATAAAACTTGGTTGCCCTGCAGAAGACATGTGAAGTGAAGTAAATTAAAGACTCCATACTACTCTGAGACTAGAATAATAACTATACAAGTATCTGCAGTTGTCTGCTGGCTGGGGTATCTTGGGGCTTGGTGGCCAGGAGAGGCTTCAGAGAGAAATTGAGACTCCATGCCCATCTCTGGGGTGGTAGGGAAGATAACGTTTGACCTAAAATAATAATTAAAAATTCCTGAGAAAGAACTGTGGCTCCTGTGTTCAAACAGCAAGAGGGATATAAAAATTAAATATATGTCCTTCAAACTTTAAATTGGGTTTATGGAAAAAATGCTCCAAGCCACAATATGTACTGAATTTACATTCCTTTTCTGGGGAGACTGAATCTGCTCAGTTAATTTTGGAGAGAAAGAAGAGATGGTTATACAGTTTAATTTTGCTTTGTTGTTTTTTCCTCTTAGGGCCTATGCTGTTGCTGATAAAGAGTAAAATTACAATTTTATTTCAGGCACTGAATTTTCAGACTGCTGTTGTCTCACCTGGAAGTATCCTTCCTTCCAGTGCAGTGGATGCAATCATTGAGGTCTTTTGTTATTTTTCCCCAGCCAAATTCATGCACTAAATATTACTGAAAACTACAAAATCAATTTCCAACTTGTTATTTTGCTAGACAAACGGGCCTTTGTTGCTTTTGCCTTTTCTCTTCAGTATATGCAGGAGCATTTGCCAGAACACAAAGTACTCTCCAGTGACACAGCACATTAATTCCAATGAGAGCAACAATTCCTTATACATATTTTATAGCAAACAAATGAACTAATAAATTTTTTATAGACTGTATGCTGTGAAAAGTCATATTATAATTTCAGGATGTCTTTGGCCCACATAGCCCAGCAGTATATTATACCATCATCAGCTTTGTCAGCTCAGCCAGAGTTTTACCCTACAGATTAAGTGGTGAAGCCCCGAATTGCTGCAGAGGTGGACATCTCTGAGTACCACTGCAGACTGGCTCTGAGAAGGCGACCATCAGTGTATTTATTCGTGATCCTGTATTTTCCAGGCCAGCCTAAGTGGTTCCTTTGCTCACTATTGCACAGGACTTTTCCTAAGGATATTGATTACAGGACCGTGAAGCCCACACTGGTGATTTACTCCAAGTATCACAACCTGAATACGTCCAACTATAGAGGGTGGTACAGGGAGTGTGGGATGGCGGTTTTGCCAATGCAAACTCACGTCTCTGCTGACGTCTTTATGGCAACCAGCTGTATCTGCTTTACAGAAACCCTGTGACTCTCTAAACTATATCCTTCTTGCTATTTTCCTTTTAATGTAACACTCGTGGATATTTTGGTGTGTAGTAGGCATATTTAGAGGCCATTAACTCTTCATAAGCATAAAGAATCCAACCATTGGCAGTGATGGGTCTGAGTCAGCCAGTTAGTGTGCTCAGAATGGAAATTGTTTGCAATTTCTTTTCCACCTGTGCATAAATTTGTAGCTCCAGGCATTTCAGGCCTTCTTGGAAGACTGAATAGCTTGAAAGATTCTTTATCTCTGCATTCATCTCTTCTTTGAAAATGACTTTCAGAAGTGGCAGATAAAGCACCTGCACAGCCCTAAAAATGTCATTTTTAGGGATTGAAATCCATACATAAGGAAGCCTAGACACATCAAGACCCAGCGTTCTTAATAACCAGAGATCTCTCCTGGACCGTTTGCCTGCAGCAGCCTCCGACTGCTCTGCCATGTGGCAATTCATTAGGATGTCAGCATTGTGATTTGTTTTATGGATGCCTGTGTTTGCAGGGACTACTATATAACCATGGTGAAATGGGCAACCAGCACCAAGGTGGCAGTAAACTGGCTGAACAGGGCCCAGAACGTGTCTATCCTGACGCTGTGCGATGCCACCACGGGAGTCTGCACAAAGGTAGGAGAGATGAGCCATCGGTTTTCGTAACCCACACAAGGAGAAAGTATTTCAGTTATTTTACCTGGCGACAAGTCAGCTGGCATGCATTTATTTAGGCAGACACAGAATATAAGCAATGTTTGCAATATTTACTTATTTTTTTTTAAACACCTTCTAGGAAGCCAGGAACACTCGAGGGGGGCGGGGGGTGTGAGAGAGTGATTACTTGTCTTGAAATTACTGTATACAGGCACAAGCACACACACACATCAACAGTTTGTAACCTGAATATCTTTGCAACATTCTAGTTTAATGGCATTATATATATATTTAATAGCATTAAAAATGGCTCATGCTTATCTAGCCACAATTTAGTTGTAGTTAATTAATCCCTTCTGTAGACACTAATGGTGTATTGATATAACCTGTGTAACTATTCGCACATACCATCTTTTCAGCTGGCATAGGTGTTTCCACAGAAGAAAATTGCTCTGATATATCCATCCCTTGAAAAAATGTTGCAATACCGTGCATAGAGCACAGTGCAGACTCTTTTCTTAACAACTTTCATTTCAACCTTTATTTATTTCTTAACAAGCTTTATTTCTTTGGGGAATAATATATCTTGTGGATTTATGTGTTTTGTCTGTATGAGTAAACTGCTTTCTTGAATGAGTGCATGCTTATTCATCAGAGAGGAAAGACAAGGAGAGCAGCCACTGGATTACACTCTTGAAGCACATATTTAAACAGTTTCTTGTATTTCTGAACAACTTTTCAGATTCAATCAAACTGCTTCCTGCACTGATAAGCAAAATGTAATACATGTGAAGTATGGTATTAATGATCTTCTTCTGTTTTAGAAACATGAAGATGAAAGTGAAGGCTGGCTGCACAGACAGGTAATAGTGATCTTCTCTTTGTGGTCAAGTTTCTGGTAGGTTTTTTTGTTTCATTATTTTTCCCCCAAAGAGAAAAACTGATTTCCAGACCTGAGAAAGATACTTGGAAGACGGCATGGTTTGTATTATAAAAAAGAGTTTCTCAGTAATAAACATGTTCTTTCTGAAGATGCCATCTTCTCTGGTAGGTCCCATAGTTCTTGGACTGCAATTTACTTGGATTTAAAAGAGGTGAAAAGCTGATGCTGCTGGAAATTCACCCACTGACTGTATCTGTGTAAGACTCATCAACCTTAGAGGTCATCCTTCATACCCTGCTTTGAGGTTGATGATGATTTTAAGCAGTATAGTGTCTGTTTTCTGGTCTTCTATACAGGAAAGAAAGGCACTGTTGAAAACAAAAGACCAAAGGTCATTTAATTAAGAGGGCCTGTGTCCATTCAGAGCCAAAATCATGCAGATAGGACTTTTAAGTCACTTAAGCTAAACTGACAAATTTTTCAATGTTACTATGCAGCTATTTGCAGAAGCAAGAAAGGTGAAAAATGAAATTAAATTGTCGATGGGGCAGTTAAAACAACAAGAGCTTATGTGGAGCACGGAATGCGGAGAAACTGCCTGATGGAGTTTAATATCCTGTTTTAACAGACAGCTGTGTCACATAATTCTTCTGACACTGTAACTTGTGTGTAATACTATTACTTTGTATGGCTATGTGCTCCCATCCTCCAAATGAAATAAAAGAAAGATGAAAATAAATGCTGAAAAAAAAAATAGATATATAAAATAGGATAGAAAACTTAAACCCACAGGAAATTTTGATTCATGGGATTTTTCTATTCTTTTTCTTTCTCCTTCTTTTTTTTTTTTTTTTTTTTTTTTTTTGGAAAAGGTGGGTTTTTTCCAAAGTATGTCTATATAAAACCTGTAGATTTCCAGCATGTAAATCTCTGGAAGATCATTTATAATGCTTCCCCAGGAGCCAGTTTGTGAAGTGACCTCAGATTTGATTAAGCTGTTCTTTAGAGAGAAGCTGCTGATACCAATTCAAGCACAACACTGAACTGTTTTTCATGGGATATGTGAATGCCAGACAGGGAGTAGCATGTCAGATAAAGATCTTGTACTATATTTCCTGAGTCCAGATTTAAAGTATTTCACATTTTTGTCACAGCTTGTTCAGAGGATCCAAGAACCTGTAGAAACCGCAGTATATCAGTTCACAGCAAGAACAATGATCTTCTCTGTTCCAGTGGCTGCCCTACAGCAATGGGCTATGTCTGATCCAGATAAAAATTGATTTTACAGAGGAAATAGATTTTGTGCTCCAAGCATTTCAAATAATCTTTTGCTGGTATACTCAGGTATAGAGTAAAAATGCTGCTGAAGTATTCCTTACATTCATAAGGACAGTGTTGGCTTGAGTAATAAACAAAAGCTTAAAAGACAAGCCAAGTCAAGAGAAAATTAACTTGCCCATATTTTGTATCTTTTTTAAAAAAAAAAAAGTACTTCACAGGATTCATTTATTTTATAAATCCCAGGATAGCTTTAATCCTTTCACTGCTATTTACTGGGGCCTCCATTAATGCAGTATAGGAGAACTTGTGTTTTTACACTGCTGTGGTTCTTTAGTCATTTACCTACTGCATGAAGAGGCATTAAAAGATGGTGCTTTGTCCTGAATAACTGTAGTAAATGATCTGCCAGTCTCTAATGGGCCTGCTCCAGGGAAATATGGTTTGTTTTACTGCATCTCCAAACATCATATACTTAGTTTGAGGTTAGAGAAGGATGTTCATTAGAGCCAAATATGTCAGACATCATTTGCTATGGACTTTGGAGACATTTGATAGTACTCTTCAAAAGCTTTTGTAAGAGTCTGAAGAATTATAGAGCTCTTTCGCCCATATTTCTGACAACAAAATTACATAAAATTCTAGTTTTGACTGAATATATGATTACTAGGATAATTGTATTTTCTATATTTACTTGTTACTCTATGACACATTAGTCTAGATAACTGGAAAGTTATTTTCATGGCATGCGTGTCTGACTATGAGAATGATGTGAGAATGTTAAATGCAGTGCAAGTCCCCTAACCTCTTTAAGGAGGAGATGAATTGCACATTAGGCACCTACTGAAGGAGCTCGGGAGTGTGACTCAGCTCAGGATGAAGACTCCTTGGTTGAGACATTTTAATATAAGTATATGCATATGAGCCAGGTGCCCAGTTCCCCTCAGCAGACAGCCAGTATGGTGAGCAAGTGTGGTCACACAGTCAATGGCCCTTGAGCACGATTCAGCCCACCCTGAAGAAGACACCCACTGCCTGGCTGGCCAACTCGTTCTGTATGCTCCATTGACCAGACCTCCTTTTGAGAATTACCCCCATTTTAAATCAATAGGACTGAGCAATCTAAATGTTTGCCTCGTTGTTTAAAATACCGCTTCAAAGTACTCCATACACCTAGTTTGAAAAGCACAAAGAGCTTTACCTTGTTCTTGGGAGTTTAAGTACATCTGGTCTTCCTGGAATAGGGGCAAACTTCACAGTAGGCTAGGAGCAGGAGACAAGGAGAGAAAAACATCAGTATCAGAAGATGCTCAACAGGGACATGAGGGAGTCTCCAAGGATGATAGGGTTGACTTTTTTCAGCTGTTTGAAATACTGGGAGTTCTGAGATAGAGCATATAACCCGTGAATTTGAATTTTGTTCATGTTGTAGTATTTTGGTAACTCAGTGAGATTTAATAGTCTGTGTATGGAAGGTCATAGTCAATGATCTTGTGTTCCCTTCTGGGCTTAAGTTTATGACTGAATTTTATTCAGGTCTAAAAACTTTGGAGAGCCTCTCTACAACATAGGCAAAATTTATTAATTAATAAATTACTCCAAGTATAATAAGAAATATACAGTGTTTACACAGGTTTTGCTAGAAAATATCTGTCACTCCTTCTCAGTTGACATGACGAGAATTTTCAACCCTTTTGCACAAATAAGAACAGGCACATGTTCAGCGAAGCTGCCTAGGGATTTGGGAAGTTTTTACTGCCTTTATTTATATATTTGCTTGTACACTTCTGAACATAAGATCCAGACTGAACTTTGCTCATACTTTTGCTTAAATTTACAAATTCTTTGAAACAGTAATTATAGCTGTAAACAATTTTGTTTCAATTTTTGTGAAGAAACCATTTTCTGATTGTGGCAGTGATGGTCATATATAGACAATGAGTCAGCAAGGGAAAAATAAGACAATTTCTGAGCACCTGCTGAGATAAACTTTACTGGCATTTTAAATTGGCTTATTTATTTAATTGTGAATGTGGCCTGAACAAATTTAATTATAAACCAGGGTGCAATTCCAATTCCACCAAAGGCTGTGGGTTTTGACATTGATGTTGGCAGGAGCAGGAGATTACAACAAAATTGTTTAGAGACATACAAACTCCAAAAGTGCCTGTGCGGGCTAGCCTCCCCTGATAACAGTTCCTTTGGGTTGAAGTCTTCTTTCCAGTCCTCCTATTTCTTTAATGTTTCAGATCACCTCAGTCTGAAAATAAAGACTTTTGGTCTGTCAAAAGGTTGAAACATTGAAAACCTCACACCATTTTTCTTTTACAACTCCCTTGTCTTAAAACTGACAGCATGATAACCCAGTACAGTAATGATTCTCTTACACGTAGTTAATAGGCAGTATGAAATGAGATTCTTTTAAATAAAAACAGAGCTCAGAGAACCTTACAAACAGGACTGACTGTTTCACTCTGTAAAGCCTTTTTGTCATTTAACAACCCCATAACTGATCTGAAGTTGCCCTAAAGACAAAGGATGAAGCAGAAACAGGACCCAAAGCCCCATAAATCAAATACCCAAATTCATCTGCCAGATCTAACAAAGCATCTTGTGGTTACAGCATCTTTGATGCTTAAATGAAGACTCCTGATTTCACCCAGTGGATGGGATTGATACCCAGAGCCATAGGCTCCTCTCCTCTTCAGCTGATGACCCTGTATTTTGGTGTCAGGTGCCCCAGCTTCAGAGATGGCCATTGGTGTGGTGCACCCAACCGTAGATGAGCATGGGGACAGGGATGGAGGATGAAGCTCAGCATTGCCTCAGGGGCTGAGTGTGGCAGGGAATGGAAAGAGATCTTCCCTCTGCGTCCAGATCCAGTGATGCTCAGTGATCCCTCTTCAATATGTCTGTAATATACTCTATCTTTGTTTTTTATTGTTATTCCTTGTTCCAGGACTTCATGCCCTTCTCTAAGACCTACAGAAGCTCAGACTGCCCTTAGTATTGTCCCTTCATGCATCCTGATTCTGCCAAACTTGGAATAAGCCTCTGAGGAACTCCTTGGTTTCTTCTTCTCCTGACCATTTGCAGATACACTGACCTGTGTTGCACAACTCTGAACTCCAGCAGTGATCCCTCCAGGAATCAGGGTGCCCTCCAGCAGCCTCCCATCATCTTATCTCTTCCACCAAAGCTGAAGTCTTTGGTGGGACTGTTTTGATACATAGCAATAAACAGGTTGCTGGAAATGGAGTTGCTGCTGCTTTCTTTTACGGATAGCGATGCAGGTTGGTTAGTCCCACCAATTCCTTCTCCAGCCACAGGGTCAACCTTTGTTTAATGATTATTCTTTCAACTCTGAGGATGACTGGATAGTCCTCAGCTCCAACCACCTGTTTCCTTCCACTTCTACCCTGGAGACAATTGCCCGTCACAGGTGAGCAGCTTTAGGTAGATCAGCTTCCCGAACCAGGCCACTGTCTGTTCACACAGGTCCCAGAAAGGCAAATGGGATCAGGGACCCACACTTACTTAGTCAGATTTAAGCTTCAATTTAAGCTGCTGTGGAATCATACAGGAGTTACCTTTTTTTTTTTTTTTTTTCCCTTATACCTGAGTCTGAGAGCACTGAGTGATTGCTACATGTAGCTGACATGAGGACAGCTCCGTCCTTCATCTGCACAAAGCAGAGGATTTCTGGAAACTGGCCTTGACTGTTTGGGTAGAATTCATTTGTCTAAATACAGAGATCTAGCTGAGCAAAAAGACAAGAAGAGCCATAAGGACTTCAGAAATGCCCTACCGAGTCTCATCACTGCTTCCTCTGCTCCATCATTCTGTCTTTAGCAGGCACAGCAGCTGATGGTATTTAAGGACAGTGTGGGAGCTGGCTGCTTTCTGCAGTCCAGTCCTCTCATATTTCACCACCATCTACAATAAAAAGATTACAGACATTTGAGACTATATCCATGTCTATTCCTTTTAGGATCTGTTAATGAATCATGAGTTTTATTCAATCCCTTTTTGCACCTTCTAATACCACCTGCTTCCATAAGCCTTCTGGGGCAAAAACTTCCAGAAATTCCCTACCTGCTGCACAGGAAAAGTATTTTCTTTTACCAGCATTAAACTGATCTCTTATTTTCAAGGAGGGCTATTCTGTTCTAGTGTTGTGGGATTCAGTCAGTAATAGTCAGTCAAAGGCTCAAACTGTTTGTATCACATGAAGAGTATTTTAATTACATGCCCAGTGTAGCTCCCTACAGTATAAAATCCTGTTCAAAAAGCCTTTCAGCCTGATGTCCCTGCCATTTGCCATCCAGGATAAGTCACCATCTCTGTCAGGGTTTTAAAAAAAGTTCTGGTTTTATTAATGCATTGTCTTTCCGGCAACAGGAACGTGCAAACAGGCTGCCTCATAAAATCAGCCGAGCGCTAAAGCCTCGCATCTGTCATTCATGCCGTGTACCTCCTTCCCCTGTAACGCTGAATGAACCTCAAACTAATCTGCACAATGCCTGCTCTTCCTGGCAGAGACATATTGCTGGAATATATAATGCAGTAGGCGCAGATATAGAAATGTAGGGTGAACTCATTGCTATTTACCTCAGTAAAGGAAAACCTGTTGAGCAGAAGGTTTGCCCAAGTTATCATAGTTGTTTTTCAATGAGTTTTTTCCCGTCATGAAAGACATTTGGAAGTAATATAGAGTTTCACGTTTCAAGTTCCAGAACAATGTCAGAAACAAATGAAACCATTATGTCACAGAGCTGCAAAAAGCTGTAAATGGATATATTTTAAAATATACTGAAAACATAAGCGAGAAAAAATAAAAGGAAAAGACAAACAGTTTGAATACCTAATATAGTGTTGATAAATCTGATAAACAGTGGAATAGAATTAATCAGTAAAGAACTGGGAGCAAAGGAACATACAGTAAGAATAATATGTTAAATTATATATGAGAAATAAAAATGTTTATGTCTTTGCTGTAGGTGTTTGCATTAGCCATAAGTATCCCTGTGCAATCAAGTTCTTGCAGGTTCAATATGGTATCTTGACATGTGCCAAGCAGAAAGCCAGTGTGTTTGATAAACACTGCACCAAAGGAGGACCCAGAAGAGGCTGCATAACGGTTTTCCTGTTGGCTGCCCTTGAAGAAGAAGGAACCATGAAGCTGGACCAGGGCAGGCAGGGCTCAGCTGGTCCCCAGAAAAGTCTGATATCACAGGAGAGGTTCAGCTCTTGTTTTAGTCCCAACTATTCAAGATGCAGAGTAGAGGAGCTTCATCTAGCCAGTTCCCTTGGTACAATGCTACTGTGTCACACCATATGGACCATCCTTCTGCTTTCCCTTGTAAACTGCTGTTCAACTATTTCCTGCAGTGTAGGCTTCCCATGTGCCTCGGGGTTCCTGTACAAAAGGAAAACGAAGACCCTTCCAGGACATCCTTGGTTGCCATATGTGGTCTTTGATTTCCTTCTGCTGAGTCTCTTCCATCTCTGGTTGAAAGTTTTAGTCACTCAATAAAAGTCAATCATCATGTTCACCTGGGAGCTCTGTGTCAAAGACAGTTTTGCAAGACATCCTTCCCTTCGTAAATAATTCAGTGAAATAAGCATTTGTAAGAGAGTAGGAAAGACAGCAGTTAGATGCTGTTAGTTGTGTTTCCTCGAGGACAGGAATAGATCAGTTCTTCCAGCAGAGTAAACAGCATTTGTCATACTTATGAAATGGTTCAAACCATTTCTAAAGGCTTTATTCTAACTGCCCCACGCAGTCAGCTGTATATATGCACTTTTTGCTTTGCCAATTGGAATTTACTTCATAGCCAAGGGTGTCTCCTTACTGCCTGTCTCCCCGTCTTCCCACGGCTGAAAGGTGTCTGCTTTACTGAGAGCACAGAAGCAATAATTTTCAAAACTTTCTCCAGTTTTCAGTGGGTTTTTAGTTTACCTCAGGTTACTGTTAAAGAGAACTCTCTATTTCAGTGTGAATTAATTCCACAGTGTTTTGCAGCGCTGAGCAATTTTAAATACAATAACAGTAATACAACCCTTAAATTTGCTGCTTACAGAATGAAGAGCCGATTTTTTCCAAGGATGGTCGGAAGTTTTTCTTTGTCCGAGCCATTCCCCAGGGAGGACGCGGGAAGTTCTACCACATCGCCATGTCGTCATCACAGGTGACTCACTCACTGCCTCTGCTTTGGGTCTCACCTGCAGCAGAAAGCAATAAAAAGTAGCATCTGCTCATACTGGCAAGACCGGAGGGTACAAACATAGAATGTGGGTCTTATGCATAAAAGAAAACCTTCAACGATGGTTTATTGGGCATAGATAACATGAATTTCCAAACAAGATACTTAAAAGAAAGAGGTCAACCAACGGTCTCTTTCCGAGCAATATCATTGCTTTGTTTTGTTTTTTTAATGCCTTCTTAGATGTACGTAAATAAGTAAATCGTTGTACTGCCATAAAGGATTAATCAGAAGCTTGTGGGCACGCTGAATTAGAGAAAGGGGTTTGAATTTGTTCTGTGCGGAATTCATCCCATTATCTTCAGTGGAGTTATGGTGCAGATGATTCTGACTCTATTATTTCTGTGCCTGCAGATTCACAGAAATAGCAGGGGGGAGGGGTGGAAATTGCAGTTGCGTGGTTTATTTTTAATAGGTAATGGAGTCAAAATAGCTCCCTTTTTCAGCAGAGAAGATTTGCTCGGATATCTTCTAAGAAAGAAGAAATCTAATTCTCTTTTTTTTCTGGCAGCCCAACAGTAGCAGCGATAACTTACAGTCTATTACATCTGGCGATTGGGATGTGACAAAGATATTGGCATATGATGAAAAGAGGCATAAAATGTAAGTAAACTTTGGTCTGACAAATCAGTCTTCCCTTGTTTAGCCCTGGACTATAAGGTTAGTTACAATGGTGTTGTGTATGCATCTGAAATGTATGAGCATAGGGAGGTGGGGATGAGGCAGGAGGAGAAGCTGTCTCCATTTTGACTTAACCTCTCACACCGTTCCATATATCTTCTCTTATTTAGGTTTTCTCTGCACAGTTCAAACATTTCTTTCTGTGACTATTAAATACATTTGTGTAGATGAGTGATTTCTCCTGCTGCATATTAACCTCTGAAGCCTATTTTCATTGACCACCTAGACAGTTTTAGAAAGAACCCTTTATTGACCTGCAAAAATAGCAGTGCATTAGAAAAAAGTATTTAGTTAGAATACAAAAAAAAACCCCACCTGTCTTCACACTTGCCCTTTACACTTGTAAAATAACTTCTGTAGATGTTTACCTTTTAAAGTACATTTCAAGACATTATGTAACAGAATGTTTGGAAGGCTTTCTGGAATGAAATACCATATAGATTCCTTTCCCAGCAAAGTTTCAGCTGGGTACAAGGCTCTCACCTCTCATTTTCTTAAGGTCACTGAACAGCTGAGTAAAAAGCCTCCAGAATATGATAAACTTTGAATGATCGTTAAGAGCATGATGCTCCTTCAAGGTTTTGAATGCCCTCAATTACCAATGACTTCAGTACAATATAAGCTCTTGGCAGAGCTAAGTAGCAAACTAGCACCAAAGTCTTATTTGCATTTTACCTGTCCAGTCAAGCAGAAAATACCATGTACGATTTGTGCAATCAAAATGTACATCTAGGCAAGTGCAGCTCATTGGAAGCAGATTGGCTGGGCTGAATATCATAGAATCATAGAATGCTTTGGGTTGGAAGGGACCTTGAGAGATCATCAAGCCCAACCCCCCTGCAGTAAGCAAGGACTGAACCTGTCCTGCCTGACACGTTATTCATCCCAGGGACGCTACATTTGCTCCTGTAGTCTGTCATTATTCACATGAAATGCTTCTGGGGGATCAATCTGGACCCTGCACATTGGACTGAGGTTGGCCACCTCCAGCAGCGTGGACTGATTCAAGGTCAAGAGAACTACCTCACTGTGGCCCTCAGAAGCTGTCACCGCACACCAGGGCTTTCGTTGTTTAGTCAGAAAGAGTTCACCGCAGTCTCAGCACAAAACAAGGGTGACAAAGTATTCTTCAACTTTGTACTCTCTCTTGCCTGAAAGTCCAACTCCCTTTTTCAAAGAGGACGTTTCAGTGGATTTTGCATCAGACCCTGGTTAACTATGTATCAGGGCGAAGAACAAGAAGTGGTCAAATAAGTAAAAACTGGTTCTAGAGAAAAAAAAAGAAAGGTGTTTAAAGGAAGTTCTAAGCCATAAATCTTGAGGTTAAAATGTGAAGGTCTTTCACTTAATCACTTGATCCTTTTTGATCTGCTGACATGACCAGTCTAGGACCCAAACATTTCCATGCTTGTTTTAACTGCGGTGCAGCCTACGGCGTACTTGCTTGAGCCTCTGCAGTGATGTGTCCCTCTGTATGTTTTTCTAATTCAGTTTCAACTTCCCTTGCCGTTAAAAAATCAGGAAAATGGTGATGTGAATGAAGATGTTTTTGTATGAGATACTTGTAAACACCCTTCTAGTGATACAATTGCCTTTAATTTTTCCCCCCCCCAGTTATTTCCACAGCACAGAAGATTTGCCAAGGAGGCGACATTTATACAGGTATGTGCTTTCTAACTTCACATACAGAATTTCCCTTTTTTTTCAATCTTATGCGAATCATTACATAAACAATTGCAATAGAAACAGTTTCTTATGTGTTTGTCTTTAATGGCATTGCAAGATCTTGCCATGTATCACTGGGATAGACAGAACAGCATAACAATAGTGAGCAAAATGCTTGACATTTGGAAATGTTTTACATTTAGTAATTTTCTCATTTTATTTCAAATTTTAAATTGGTCTCAAGATTGTTAAACTGTCACAAAACTTTCCAACAGAACTGCTTAACATTTGAAAGAATTCAGAATTACATAAACTAATGTTATAAACTAGTTTTATACTTGTAGACAGCAGTTTTCATGGAAATTTGATAGCACCTCACCTCTTTACAAAATTGAAAAGAAATAACAATATGTTATGTTTGCAAATGTTTTTCTGCAATTCCAGATGACTTTAGTATGCTCCGTAACTGTATGATGAGTAGAAGGCTGGTTTATAGTAAACTATCGGTAGTGTGAAGTATTGTGGGAGCAGATTACAAACGGGAGAAAACCCAGACTTTTAAATAATAATTTTGGAATCATTTTTCCATTTGTCCTATTTTTCTTCTCAATGACCCTGCTGTCATCCCAGCATCTGCAACAAAAGGCAGAGCTGGTGATAGCATCAGTTGATAAGGGACAGTCAGTAGGTTTTCCTTCTCTAACATGATGTCATACCTTTTTTTCCTCAGTGGGAAGGAAACTAGAGCGAACTAAATTACCTGTAATTGAATTATTTTTGCCTTTTGAGATCTCTATGCCTGTTCACTGCACTCCACAGTTTTTTGAGAGTAGCTCAGCTCAGTGTTTATTTTCTTGAAGAAAAAAAAAATCAAAATTATATTGACCATTCATTTCTATTGTAGCAAAAACACTCATCTGCTTTACAGTAATACTGGAAATATCTACTAGTTAATATTCTTGAAGCATTTTGAAGTTTCAAAATGCTATAGCGGTGCAAAATTTTATTTATTATTTGCTAATAATCTGTAATTCATTCTTCAACTTACAGTAGACTCTTACAAAATGCTTCTGAGCATATGGACAGGCCATGTTAGCTTCTTCAAAAACAGACCCCTGAACACAATCTTTCCTTTCTACTTGCAAGTTGTAAGAGCAACTATTTAAACCACCAAAAAGGTGAGGTAGCTGCTAGCAAATCAGACCAGTGAGGCAACCAGTAAGAAACTTAAAGAAAGCAATTCCAGCTCTTTATTGTCTGTTATAATGTGAGTAGGTGTAGAAATACTGCTCCATTGTTTCATGCCTTCATTCACAGAGTTATGACTTCCTCTTGTGGAATTGCAACCATCATTTTCTTTTAAAAACTATACCTTCCTTCATAACCACCTGACCTTGCAAAAAAAGACATCACTATCCTTTTATATATTCTTCATTCAGGAAAAAAAAAAAAAAAAAAGCCATTACTGCTATTTAAACTCAACCAAATGGAAATGCTTTGTCTCTTACTAATGTTGGACACATTATATTTATGTTCTTGTTCTGCAGTACAGTAAGGTTCAAATAATGTTGCTTCCAGTTAACATTTGCTCAGTGACCTTCACGGACTTGTATTAACTTTTTCAGCGCAAGCACAAATGGAAACTTCAACAGGCAGTGTCTGTCTTGTGATCTGATTGAAAACTGTACTTATTTTAGTGCATCCTTCAGTCACAATCTGGAATACTTCCTACTGACATGTGAAGGTATGTTGGGTTTTGTTATTGCAGTTGTTGTGCCTAAGGATAGGATTTAGAGCCGGCATTGGTATCTTTAGGTATCCTGTGTACCTGTGGGCAGCTTGGAAAGACTGGCCATAAATATCTGGGTCACTTTGCTTTTAAAGACTTTCTCTTAACGTTGTTTTTTTCTTTTGTGTATTTTTATTTTTAACTAGAAAGCAGATGTGTGCCACCTTTTTCTGTGCATATCTGACTATTAAAGATAGAGGTACATTCCTTGAGCCACTCCAAGCATCCTTAAGTTAAAGTAACAGCAAAATCTAGAAGAGATAAAACATCAGAAAGTTTGTGAGAGATAAACCAGTGAGGTGGGATTAACCATGGGTGACTGGGACTGAGTTCCAAATGCATCCACTCGTATCAGTACTGTGAGCGGGGTGATTCAAAGTAAATAAGTTGCAATGAAAAGACAGTTTGCCAAGCAAAGGCAGTTTGCAGAAAGCTACCTAATGGACAATGTGAGTACAGAATATCTAGTGTTTCACTGCTCATTCATCATAAATTTCCCTTAGCTTGGAGCAATCGATAGGTCTGACAGATTTCTAGTGTTGAAAATGCCTTACATTATCCAAAGGGCTAAGGATAGAGGGCATTTCAGGACAAGAGTGGTAAAAGTCAGCTTTCTCCACTCTGTTAAGAATAAATGCAGAACTCCATAGCATTTAAACCTATGTAATTTAATTCTGCTCAATTATCCAAAATTGCACGTACAATGCGTGCACGCAGAACTGGATTGCAGCCCCCCATGGTAAGCGTTATTCTTACTGGTCGTCCACTGCTGTGATTGAAACTGCTCAAATGGCTGCACACCCTCCAAAGCAACTATTGCAAAGCAGCAAGCCAACAAGAAATGCCTCATTTTCAACAGCTCAGGAGAAAACGAACATGTGTGTAACATAACAAAAGTAGCTGTTGTGTATGCTGTTGTAGAGCAGCTCTAAGTACTCTCTCTGCTGAACATCAGCGGTCTGTTTAGAGATGCATGGGCTGCCCCTCCTCTGACTGGCAAATATTCATTGGTGCCAGTAACTGTTTGTGGTGAACACCAAGGATAAAGAAGTATCTGAGATGGCAAAATGGAAAATAACCAGCATAATCGAGGTAAAGTGGGGAAGTAGAATGGTTAACATGATACCGAGCAAAACATCTGGACATAGACATTTGTAAAAACCTGTTCTGCCCCAAGGAGGAAAGACAGACTGTATTTTGCGGGCATTTATAGGTATTCTAAAAAAATAGCTTGCAATACAGTACAGTGAAATAGCATTGACATCACAATGGATTAATTAACTTAGTGGACTACATGTAAATCTCTGAATCTATAATTATGGCAGACATATGCAGAGAAGTGTCATTTCCCACTAAACATTCAGTTCTGTAGTGAATGTTGTTAAGTTTATGATGTTTGTCTCTTTACAAGAAAAGCCCTGTATATTTTTCTCCTGTTTTCATTTCAAGAAAAGCTGTCAATAGCTACTAGAGACAGTGTCCATTTCCTTTGCACCAAGATAACTGGTTTACCATAATTAGAAACATTTGTGAATTACAAGATTAAGGTTTCTAAAGGGTCTTATCAACAGTTACGAGGTGATATGTTTGTATTACATTATGTCTTATTCACAAAACACCTGCAGGGATACCTGAAGAGATTAATGAGTTTTATTAGTGTGTACATTAATCCAAGTATACAAGATAATGATTTTGCGTAACAAACTGTGGGCCAGATTCTCAGGTGCTGCAAACAATACCTCCATTATAAGGTCATTAGAGTTAGATCTGTTTACATCTGCTGAACATATCTTTCTCTGAATTTTCATTATACGGGACTAAATTCTCAAACTGTAATTTCAGTGTAGCACAAATACAGCGCAGCTTGAACTATGGAGCAAATGTCTATGTCTCCACTCAGATACCTTTGCAAAAAATATATACATGAGAAAATATGGAGATCTTGGTAGGATTTCCATTTTCAATGATTTTATAAAAATATCAGTCCATTACATTTGGTGGAGTTATTACTTATTTAAATAACTGAAAGTAAAAGGTCTTTCAACTTCTTTGTTTTCAAGCAGTTTAGAGGAACAACACTTCTTTTTAGCACTTTTTGTGTAGGATCCATCTAACTTCAGATATCTGCTATGGGTACATTTACAGCAGAGACAACTTGCTTTGGTTCCTGTTACAGCTGCTGTGGGTCAGGTCAGTGGAAACATCTGCTCTGGCTGAAATGCAGACTTTTGGATAAAAGCAATCATCGCCTCAAGACTTGGTTATACAACTAGGGAAGAGCTGTTTTGGTTTGATGGAGAATCACTTGGATCCACTAATAGGAGACTTCCTTTTCCACAGGCTGCTTAGCTAGAGCTTGTCCTTGCCTCACTTCCTCAGGGTATTATTTTATTGCTCATAAGCAATCATACTCTGGTATCTTCTTGATTGGCAGGAAATCCTATTTATTCATTGTCATGGTTTAACCCCAACCGGCAACTAAGCGCCACACAGGTGCTTGCTCACCCTCCCCTCCCAGTGGGTTGGGGAGAGAATTGGGAGGGCCAAAGTAAGAAAATTCATGGGTTGAGATAAGAACAGTTGAATAATTGAAATAAAATAAAATAATAATAATTATTATTATTAAAAGGAAAAAAAAAAACAAGAAGAGGAACAAAACCCAGGAAAAATAAGTGATGCAACTGCTCACCACCCAATGCCCAGCCAGTCCCAAAGCAGCGATTGCTGCCCTCCAGCCAGCTGCCCCCAGTTTCTATACTGAGCGTGATATCACATGGTATGGAATAGCCCTTGGGTCAGTTTGGGTCAGCTGTCCTGGCTGTGCCCCCTCCCAGCTTCTTGTGCACCTGGCAGAGCATGGGAAGCTGAAAACGTCCTTGACTAGTGCAAGCACTGCTTGGCAACAACTAAAACGTCAGTGTGTTAGCAGCGTTATTCTCATGCTAAATCCAAACCACAGCACTATACCAGCTACTAGGAAGAAAATTAACTCTATCACAGCGGAAACCAGAACATTCATATACACATATAACACATAGACAGAAAAGCTACTTGAATGAGGATATATCAAGGAACCCTGCTTCGCCTGCAGTTGATCAAGCAGGTAGAGCAGCAGCAGCCCACCAGAGTGGACAAGAGTTTGTCTTACAACGTCTGCTACCCAAGGGTTTCTGCCAGGAGTCCCCACCTCTGCTTCCCCAGAAAAATCGCAGTTGGAGTCAATGTTAATGACCAGACAGTGGCAGACAGTACCTATTGCTGTTTGGTGCTTTCTTCTCCATCTACGTTGTATAAAAGCACCCAGAGCTCAGGTCTTGCCGTATACTCTGTGACTGCCTACAAAAGTGTGTGTTTGTAGCAGTAACTGGTGTATGACTTTATGTCAGACCCATTTGTATCTTCGAAGGTAGCTAAAGATAAATTATTTTACTCTGATCAAGCCTGTAATAATTTAAAAAATTGTATTTTCTCAGCTGTCCACAGGACAAATACGTGGCCAAATATTTATGGCTTGTAAACAATTCTGTACTTACACTTAGAGACTAACCTCTGCCATACCTGAGTTTCACTCTATCCTTTCATTAACTTGCTTTGTGATCTTCAGTTGCAAACTTCTCTGAGTTTAGAGACACAGACACAACTGCAGCTCAGCTTAACCTCTCTAAAATGGATGGCAAGGTTTGTGAGATTTGATTAAGGAACCAATGCTTATAAAGTACTCTGTGATACTTAAATGAAAGGCAATGGAAAGGGAAAAGGTGTATCTCTAAAAAAAAAAAAAAACCAAACCTGAAGAAAGGTCTGGCATTGCTTATTTGATCCCAAAGGTCAAGAGTTGGAAGTTTTCTAGTCACTGCTTTGGTACCTTAGAGGCAGCATATAATTGTCTTAAAGGACTTTTTGCTGCCCCGCAGACTATGCTTAACAGCAGTGCCACCTGGCACAGACTGAAATGAGAGAAGTATGCTATAATAAAAGGTAACCTCTCTTTCAAGAGGACAATGTAATACTTACTGTCAGGAGGCAATATTTATTGCAATCACTCAGTCCCAGAAGGCTAGTTACCTTATTTTTCATCTAATTTTATATGCTTATGACTGAATTACTGTAGCAGGATCTAAGGAAACACAATGCTTTGCAGGCTGCTGTTAGATTATCTCCCCTAAACACTATCAAAAAAGCAATATGTGCTGGAGCAAGGTCACTCCTACTGTCATTTTCATCATAAAATATGGGCTTACACTTCTGTTTCCTCTCATAAACCAGCACAGGCACTGCCACTGATTCTCTCTAAGATAAACAGAAAGAATATCTAGATGGAAGGGGTTTGCTACTTTATATATAAATTTAATTGAGGATGGGGTTTTCTCATCTGGAATGGGATGTAAAATTCAATTGCATAGAGAAAAGGGTAAGAAATCACAAGTTTTGTCTGTAGAAAGCAATTTATTCCTGTTTGTTTAGTGAGGTTCAAACATGTACGGTGCAAGGCAGAATGACACTGGGCCAGTAAAGCACTAAAGCCCATTTTTAGGTCATAGCTCCTTCTCCTCTGAAGGATAAAGCCTTATCAATGACTACCACTGCAGTCAGCTGTGTTTTAGTATTTCCGTTTCAAATAGATGCACCTTGTCTTCAGTGACTCCTTCCCTCACTCCCTAATGTAACCTGACAGCACTATTAAAACTTGAGTCCTAATGAGGTTGTTCATGGAGGAAGAAAGGACGTGCAACCATTTCTGTTGCAAGAACTTGTACTCTGACACACCGTGTAGCAGGTTTGGTTAAAGCATCTTCACTGATAAAAAATCGGTGACGTCACTGTGACTTTTGCTTGAACACACAGAACTGGCAAAGATTTTCTGGATCCTGGAGTTCAAGTCACTTCTATTGCAGACAGTGGCATCGTAGCAGCCTTTACATTAGTTGGTCAGTCTCCACCAACGGACCTCAGCCATAAGCTGATCTTGGCCAGCTCAATGCACTTGGGGACGTGTGAGGTTCCCCACAAAGGGTTAACGACTTCTAGCTTTGAGACAAGAGGAATAGTGAGGAAGACCTCTGACACGTGCATACATTACTGCAATTAATGCCACTTAATACATGATGAAAACGATAGGAGGGTGTTGTTCATGGAATGCCTACCAGCCTGCTAATTAAAATTCTTTGTAATCATGCATTATCAGGAACGGATTAATCATTTTGTGTAGGTTAATGGTTGGACTGGATGATCTTAAAGGTCTTTTCCAACCTAAACGATTCTCTGATTCTATGATTCTATGATTCTATTTTTAGGGATGACACAAAGAAAATTGGTAGTTACACAGAGGGGAGAGAACTGTAATGAGGGCTAAGAGAAAACTATTGTCTCATGCTCCGCATGGTTGCTGGTGATAGAGAAGTGCCTTTGCTGCTCCACTGTGTACTATTCTTTCATTCATTGACTGATTTGATTTGGGAAAAAAAGCTTTCACTTTGAAAAGAGACAACAGTGTAACTTAGACCAGGGAATGGTATCTTCTTTAGGTTTCAAGTCCTTACTTCTTTTCCAAAAACAGTAAGATTTTTTGGATTCAAAATACCATAAAATCACTTTAAAAATCCTAGCTTTTTGAAGATTCTCTCTGCTGGAACCTATGTTTGTAGCTGACTTTTGTAGCTGACTGGTAGTCTTTACTGTCAGTATCTTGCAGGTCAAATGACTTTAAAGCTGTCTCTCTCTTTGGAGAAAGGAAAATAGACTCTTCTAACAAAAATGTTGAAGTATTATCACCTAATTTGGATATCCTCTCTAGCACTGCGGTTATTAGTAGCTTAGCCTAGATGCTGTAGATCAGTAATCACAGGTAACAGGTATGAAGTCATTTCTGCCTTTCCTAGCAGGCTATTTTGTAGCTGTAGAACAAAATGATATGCTGTAAGTGAGCTGTGCTTGATAAAATGCCTAAAGAACCTACGGGAAAGGGATTTATCTGGGTATACATCTGCTTTTCCCCAGGTATGCCATCTGAGCCAGCAGCCACGATGACAAGAGCTCTGTAACTACACTCCTGGCCCTATAGTGCTGAAGGATGCCTATAGGCCTCATAAATCATTAAAAATAGAATTTATAGCTCTTAGGGCCTGCCAGATAAAATCCTGGTTCAGTGCCCATAAACAGAGAACAAGTGGTGCAAAAGCACAGAGTAGGAAAATGTCACAATTTAAGGATTTTCTTTGAGAGTGATGGATACTAATGAAGAAGCAATGCAACCAAATTAGCAATAAACTTAATCAAGTTCCTCATACCATTGTACATGTAATTCTTTCTTTCTGTGTATTTAAGAGTTTTAAAGACAAGGGCTGCAAGTTTATTCTTTCTAGAGGCAGCATGGAGCTATAAACTTCTTAGCTCTTTAAACTGTTTCTTGAGAATTTAATTATCTTCTTTCCTCCCTCCTGGTGGAATATGGAAACACCATCTGGACATGGGAACACTTAGGAGCATTACTTGCTGCTTCCACTTATTAGGTTTATTCTGAGCATTAAAAAGTCCTTTTATTATTCTACATTTCTTTTATTTTCCAGATTTTTGTTGGAGTCAGCAAAGACTTTCACTACCAAGTTTCATCAAATCATCTGGCTCTGCTTTGTGGCAGATTGTCCTGACCTCGCTTTTAATCACATTTTAACACCGCAGAGTCCAGAGCACAATTTAGCAAGGTTCAGCCTATCCAGTATGGAGAGGTCTAAAACCACGGTTTGGAATCATTTTACAAATCTAGATTTTTCTGCCCTCTGATGTGGTCGCAGCACAAGCTCCTGCCCACACCAGTGAAACAAGTCTGAAATGTGTGGTTACATTTCTGGAGGATACCATACACAGAGATTTATAGTATAGGCGAGTTTAAGTTACAAAAGACATTAAGTGAAATCATTAATTTATAATGAGGGCTGCTTTAGGAGAATGCGTCAGCTCAGCATTTATGTTTGTTGGGACCAGGATTCAAAACAGGGCTCATGTCCTTGATCAGTGCAGTCTTTCTAAAGCCGGTTAGTGATCACTAACTAGCACCTCTCCTGCTTTCTTTTAATAACGTGGCAAGGGCTTTTTACTAAAACCAACTCGCCAGCACTCCTGTGCCAAAGAACTTTTAAAGGAGGCTGGAGGTGGTCAGAAAAGTGGGAAAACTGGGTCGTTAATGCTGCTTCGTGTGCTGCATAGCCCAGTGCCGTTCAGCATGAGATAAGCTCAGCCAACAGCTGGCTGGGTGGGAACATCCTTTGAAACAGCAGCATCCAGCACCATTACCATTGGCATTGTTCAGCTCAAGCATTTAAAAACCATGATATTTTTAAATGTGAATAAACATAAAATTCTGGGCATTGTTTCTAGTATTGTGTCTATACTTAGATGCCATTAATGCCTAAAGACTTTGTCTTTTTTGAGGAGATAGATATTTTGGAAAATCTCCTAGTATTTTATTCTCTCATGGGATTACCAGCTGATTTGGGTAGACTTGAATGCATTCCAAAGAAAAGCTAAGTTAAAACCAATAAAGTGTTTGGATTTGTTGATGGATTTCACTGTAACAAAGTAACATTTTATTTTGCCCATCTTCTTACAGATTCAGTCAGTTTCACCTGCACTTTTTATAATGCTGAGTTTAGGAAACTTTTTTCCTGAAAATCCCATAAAATCCTGGAGATATGAGTTTTAATCAACAAACATCTTCACAAAAATGTACTAGTTTTAGCATATCACTCGAGAAATTTTTGTCTGTAATATTCATGACAAAAAACCAAGGGATTCTACTGCTAGGGACTTACTTTTTGAATGAAAATGTCTGAATCCTTTCTGCCTCAGTAAAGAAGATCATGACATTTGTCTTTCACCATGAGTGAATTAAACAACATTTTGCTTCAGTTTCTCCATTAATATGTGGGGGCCATGGGATCATCACAGAGACATTATTGGCAGTAATTTGTACATCTATGTCACTTTGAACGGGAAGAGCTTAATCCTATTTAATACCTCAGGATAATTCTATACTGAGATTTATCAGGATACAGAGAAGAGGGAATAGTTTTATTGTTGGTAAAATAAATACTGCACTAAGCGTTTAATTCAAGTTATGGAAAGATGTGTAAAGCCCTTTGCAACCTTTCCCCAGCTGATCATTTTTATGCTTTTACCAAGTGGGGAACAAAGGTACAGCAAGAATTAGTGGTTTGCCCATGGCCACATCTTGAGTCAAGTATCGTGACCCCGATTTCCTTCCTCATATTGCAAGACAGCACTCCAAGGAAAAGCACCATTGGCTACTGGAACAGACCAGAAACGTGTCTAGCTCTGTAGTCTGCCTCCATCAGTGGATGATGCATAATTACCCTCTTCAGAATTTTTGCAATAATGTACCCATCAGGGACATGTCTGCCTGGCTCCTGCAATAAGAGGTTGGCTCATGCCTTCAGGCAGGAGAATAATGAACCTCTTTCTACATTTTTCTCAGTTCCCTCATTTAAACAGACCTTTTAACCTGTGCCATTTGGTCCAGACCTACCATCCCTGGAAAGCGAAGGAAAACCTGGAGACAAGGATTTTTTATACTATGGACAAGCAGATGCCAGGAGCTGTAAATCAGTGTAAGATGTCTACCATTCAACAGCACAAGTTCATAAAGCAATGTTTTGTCTACAAAACCTAACTACATTGCTCATGGATTGCCTTACATATCACATAGAATCCTTGCATATCACAGTCTCATCAACAGCATTCCTGGAATCAGATTGTTCTTAGTACTTGTAATGCTCAGATAAACATCAGTGCAAGCAATAATGAAAGTATGCTGCTTAGCTCTTCCCTGGATACCTTTGGCTATTTATGGACTATAAAGCAACTTAATTTTTAGACAAATATATCCACAAAAAAGGTAGGTGGATTGCTTTCTTTGTTCCCATTCTATAACAAAATAATCATTATTTGTAGAGTACTGTTGGATTCTCTAAATCCTGTGTTGAATGTGGACACCTATGATACATATATTTCCAATCAGGTTGTTTTTATAACAGTTGTTTTAATTTGTTGGCCCGTATCTAGACATGGAGAGTTCAAAGACACGTTTGGCAACAGTGGTCTGAGAAATCCTAACTAGCTGCAAAATGCTAGTTAGGACACATGGGTTTGATTTTTTTCTCTGTCACAAGCTCCTTTAGAGAACTCAAGCAGGTCTTGTAATTCCAGCTTCCTAGAGGTGTTGTGAAAATAAAATCCATTACTGACTGCAATGCTCAGATGTGCAGTGACAATAAGGGGCATAGAGGCTCCTAGATGGCTAAATTACCAGAGTGGTTTTGAAAGATTCAGTGACTCTTCAATCTATTCACTGCAGAGAAATCTTCCTAGCAGAAACCCGGCTATTAGTATGCAGGAGAGCACTCCCGTAACAAAACCAGCATGTAAAATGATTAAATCATACCAGAGTGAAGAGTTAACAAGGCATGGCTGTGCACGTTTGCTGTTAGCTCACAGCACCATGCAACGTTTCCTCTCAATAGCAATTCAATAACTAGTCTGTAATTACATTGCAGGGCTTAATAAGTGCGGGGCCAGTCCTCCCAGGTGCTGAATGCTCTTAACTCCCACCAGCCACAGCAGGAGCTGGAGATACTTGGTGCAGCAGAGGAGCCCCTCGGCGTGTTGCAGGACAGGACTCCAGCAAGACCAGCCTCCTGTGCCACCGTGGCATCACTCAGTGCCTTTAGAGATAGGCAACAACCTCTTGAACGAGGGATTGAATTTTGAGTTATGGCAGCAGTAAAGCAGTAAAATAACCCATTTTGGCTTAAAGCACGTTATTATGTATTATATGTTTTTATAGCACTGTGAGTGTGTTAGGAACTGGAAGACCCAGTGCAGCTGCAAGGGAGAATATCATCCTACAGCTTTTTCAGTTTGGAGGGTCCTTAGATGTGTATGTGTGTGCAGTTTGCTCTTTGTGGGTGACACGGAAGTACTGATCTTCTAATAAGGATTTGAACAGGGGAAAAAAGCGTTTTCTTGTCAAAAGCTACAGGGAGAGTGTTTCATTTAGAGTGCTTTCTGTCAATAACACCCAGGTTAAAATGGTAGAAGCTCTTTTTCTTGCTCTTTTTCTTGCTTTTGAGAGATGAAGAAGCTGAAGTTCCTATTTAACCTCTCCAGGTAACCAGTTTGTGTGGCTTGGGGCTTCTCTGGTAGACGGCTGGGGAAAGCTTGCTGCTGTGGGTATAAGTATCTCACTCCAGGGCCTGAAACAAACATTAAATGCACAGAGAGGAAATACCTACATTTAATCCCTACATAAGCTTAGTTAACTAGAAAGCCTGCTACCCGGCAATATTTCTGAAGCATGTGGGTTTGGTGTCAACTAGTAATATCATAAAACTACCCATCATGGTAATGGCAAAGCATATGAGAGAGTCTCTGAAGCACTTCTTACTGAAAATCAAGTAAATGCTTTCTAAGTGCAGCTGGTGCTGCTAAGAGGGTGACCTTTGGCGAGGATCATAATAGATGATGTCGCTGAGGTAGTCTAAAGAGACTTAATTAGATGCTGAAGTAACTACTAACACTGAAAAGGAGTTTTATTAACCAAGTTGAGAGCCTATGGATAGAGAAGCACATTAGGCATGCCCTGGTTTAAACAAATGTGAAATGTTGCTTCCCAAATTTTACTAATGGGGTATGCACCAGGTGCCACCACACTTCAGTATAGCCACGTCAACAGCTCTGAAGAGCCCACCCAAGGCTGAGAGCCAACTTTAGATGCTTTCCTTACTGCAGGTGCCATAAGCAATAGCTCCCAGGCAGTGACCAGGAGGAGGAAGCTTGGGGGAAGATAGAAATTCTGCTGTCCTGACCAATCGTTCCTCTCTCTGCCCCACCTCGCCTTGCTGTGAAATGCAATAACCCCTATAAAGCACCTTATAGTATTTTTAATTGGTATATCTTGGATGCCCACAGCACTGTATGTCCACAAGGACTGGAAGACAAAGTCAGTGCTGCCACTGAAAGAGGCAACTCCATCCTCTGTCCGCCTTGGGGGACTTTTCACCAGTCTGCTACCTGTGCCACAAATAGGCCACTCTGAACTGGGTCCAGGAACTGAACTGAATGAAAATTAATATTTTTTTTTCTGCTGGAATCAGCTCTAGAAGCTCTTCTGCTGTGATGATTGCACAAACATTTCTGATTACTCAAGGGAGGTGGAAATGCTGGCCAAGTGGCCAGGTGGGGATGGAAGTGAACAACACTAGTTTAAATTTTTTAGGAAGCCACAGAGCGAGCATTTGAGAGTGTTTTATGGGCCATCCAATGACTGCAGCTTGTTAGTGCTGCACCCCAGAGTAGACTGGTATCTATATTCTCTGTTATTTGCAATTAGATTATGTTTTTCACCTGCTAGCCCAGAGTTACGTTATTTTACAGCACAAGTGCTATGATATGCATCAACAGGAGGGTTTGCTACTTACTGCCTTATGTGAAGCTTATGTGATTTTCTGAACCGTCTGAGCTGTCCTTGGCCTGGATCTGGGGTCTACAGCAAGGGGTAGAAAGCCAGTGTCTGACACTCTGTGCTATGGGGGTCTGAACATGGTATGGCCTTTCTGGGTAGAGCAGGACAGGCAATCCCCAACAGCATGCTATCCTTGCGCTACTGCACAAGCCAGGCATCCTGGCCAAAATATCTGGCTAACAAAATCCAAGATGCATAAAAAACATGGAGGTAACGCTGAAGTGCGGCTAAATATCCTGCAATGTAATAATGGCCTCCAGGAACCAGGCGTGACCCAAGAGTGTGGGTGCAGGTTCCCACCCAGCCGAATGCTAAATGAGCACAGCAGCCGTGCTCATGCCTGAAAGGCATTCCCGGTGGTTGCTCACATATTAGGTCACAGGGTGACTGTTATCTGTTGTGACCAGAATGGTTTCCTATACAAGGATGATTACGACAACGCTTGGGTTTTTTGTATACCCAGTAGCGGGAGGCTGTAATTAGTGCTTCCAGGCAAACTGTGACTTTCTGGAACTTTTCCTGAGGCTTACGAAGCTTAAATTAGTTTCTGCTGTTTGAAAGCATGCACAGACTTAATCTCTGGGTCCTATTTATATTATAATTACTATGTAATTCACATTTGCATTCACTTGACTCCCTTTCTTACTTAACAGCCGAGGTTGGCTCTTGCACCTCAGCTCCTTTGTGTGCAGTTCAATGGTCAGAAATCAGAAATCCCGTGGGTAAAGGTAGGATGGGGACAGCTCACTCTCACTCCCTCACATGCTTGTATGACTTCAAAATAGCAGACTGATATGAAAAATCCCTTTTGCACAAACAGAAGGTACGACAAGAGGGTTTTTTCCAGTCAAAGAGAGGGTGCTATTAGTGGTTTGGAATTTGAAAAATAACTTCTTTTCTATTGGTTGGTAACAACGTAGTTATTAATGTAGTCTGAGATTTATTACAATGGTGGCTTTTGTGGATGTTCCAGTCACGTTTTGTCTTCCTTTAAGCAGACCATTCATTTATGTTATAAAATATTTCACTGTATTGTTAAACATCTTTAAAGCAGTGTAAAGTACCCATAAATACTCAGTGACATAGAACAAGTGGAAAAAATATGTGTGAATATTTAATAATAAAATGAATAGAAAACACCTGTAATTTCCAGTGCATGGGAAAAAAAAAGATTGTGAAATGAAAGTGAAACTCCTATCCCCTTTAAAATTACCTCATTCTGCAAAGCACTACATGCTTTTACATGCTTTGATCCTGTTTTAATTTTGATTCTGGTTTGTAGATATAAGCTGTCTGGCATTGCCCAGAGGAAGGTGATCTATCATCTGCGCGCAGCCAGGGTTCTTGTCATTCGGTCATTCCATACATATAAAATTTTATCTGAACTCCACTCGTAGGAGATAAATGACCATGACAACAGGCTTCCTCCCATGCTTCAAATAACGAAGCTTCACAAATCAGGCAGTGGCCTCCTGCATGTTGAGACTAGGGTGCATGTGCGTTATTTCCAGCTATATGAGCGACCTTGGTTGAACTCATTATTCTGCAGTGGATAGTACAGATGTTACCATCCCACAAGATTTAAAGCTTCCTCTAAGGAAAAGTGCTTCTTTCACCTTATTTGCCAGCTGGACCAGCTGTAATGTTTATTGCTGGCTTTTGTTTTCTGTTTGCATGATACTTGTTTAGTTCTTTGTTAATGCAGTCAGTGCATTAAGGATATATTAAAACATGAGAACTTATGAGAGGAATACAGCTTAATAACTAGACAATGTGAAGCAGTGTTTTTGTTTTGTTTCTTCTTAAAGTTAATACCCAGCATCAGTTATTTTTTAACTAGCTAGGATATCATTATTTTGTTGCAAGAGAATTTTACTTATGGAAAAGAATAAATTAAGATTATCTAAATCAATTTATACTAGATTTTTAATGGAATAAACACAAAATATGCAATGGGCTTTTATTCTGTCAGTGTTAATGAGTTGTAAATGGCACTGAGAAGAGAGTATTTTCTTTCAAGTGGCAATTACAAGGAAATGCCTTTTTCCCTTTAATATATCAGCAGTATGTTTTTTAGAGGAGCTGGGAGGAGTAACAAGGACTGCAATGCTCTTCCTCTCTTTCCACAGCTCTACCAAGACATGGCTACACAGTATCTCCATCATGACTACACTGCCATTTGTGATACCTTTTAGTCATGGAATCACAAGGTCATAGGAAAATTCATGTTGGAAGGAACCTTAGAAGGTCTCTAGTGTGACCTCCTGCACCAAGCAGTGTCAGAGGAGAGATCAGACCAGACTGATCAGGGCTGTGTCTAGTCTTTTCTTAAAAGCCTCCAAGGATGGAGAGTGCACAACCTCCCTGGGCATCCTGAGTTATCCAGAGACTTTGCAACGTAGGCAGGGAATACAGAAATGTCAGGCATGTTCCTCCACATATGGTATTTCTCTTAGGATTAGCATATGCTAATCCAATAAGAAAAAGGTATATTTTAATAATAGGGGCAAATGTTAAACTTTTGCTTTCATCTCTTTTCAAAGTTTGCAGAAAGCCTGGATTGAATTGAATTGAAAGAGATTAAATTAATGAGGGATTCAATTAGAAATAGCAGGAAATAGAACAGAAGCTGGAAAAAGAGGGTTGGGTATGGGGATTTCTGTGTTCAGCTTTGTTCTTCCAACCATAGATCTGAACCAGCATACTAGAACAAAACACCTTATCCTTTTGGGAAGTCAGTGATCCTCATGTGAGCTGGAGTGGTTCCCTCTTATCTCTGGTACTTACATCTCCAGGTACACACTCATGGTACACTGTCAGGTTCAGGAACTCTGCAAGCAAATTCTCCTAACCTACCTCCTTTTTACAGCTGATCTTATCACTATAATGGATGAATGTACCTGCAACTTTTCTTGAAGGTCATAGGTTTTCCGTGTCCCTCTTTGGAACCATCCATATGCATTATTGCATTATGGCTTTTGAAAACCTTAGCCAAAGCCTCATGAAAGGAAAGAAATGCTTCCACTCAGCCCACTTGATGTGGTACCTCTTTGGATTATATTAATTAAGAAGGAGAGGATGGGGATTAGTGAAAGAATTGTAAGGGAAGGTTAAGTACCAGCTAAATGAAAGCAAGCAGTAGATTATGATGAAGAGAAATATAAGGCTAATTGGAGATCAGCAGCAGGGTTCATTAGGAGCTGGTCTTGGGGATGACCTTACTTAGATTGTTCCCTGGCAGCCTGGGAACCCAATGCTGGACACAACTAATGGAATTCAATAAGGCCACAAAGCTGATAAACATCATCAGAAGGCAGAGAGAAATACTGGAGAATCTGTCTCTCTTGCAGGGCTGGAGTGGGAGAAATTAATAGTACAAAGAGCAAAATTAAGTACATGGTAACTCAGGGCAAGAATTTGTCTTGTATGCTTGAAGCTCAAGAGTTACAAATGCCTCAGAAGAGCAGATGGGTGCCTGGGTATGCAATGCTGATCACTGGATGTCTGCAAACTGCCTACCGGCTGCGGTCATGAAAAAGGCAAATGCTCTTTTAGGATGGATCAGGCAAACAGCTTTCCATAGAACTGGGCAAGTAACAGTTTCACTGTATAAGCACCAGTTAAGACAGGGGTAGAGTCCTGGTCATTTCTGTTCAGGAAGAAGGAACTGAATGTAAAACACTCTTGCATTAAAGCGTAAGACGAAAAGAAACTTTGTCTTACAAAAGGGAGTTAAAATAATCTAGTTTTTCCTACTGGATGAGAGCTTTGGGGACACATGACTGCTCTAACTATAATGGGAATACTCATGATTAGTAGAAAACAGCTTGTTGGAATGCACCCAAAAAGGTGTAAATTGGAGTGACAGTCCAGAAGTTAGAAGGCAGCTCCTACCAGAAGAGCGAGACACCGGTAGGAATTACAACAGCGAAAACAGAGTTATATTTAGAGGGCATTTGTCAATACTTTTATAATACACAATTACCTGAAGAAACACAGGGGTCCCATGCCCTTCTGTGACTCAGTGACTGTAGGACAGACAGTGGGGTGGAGCTGGCGAGTGTCAGCCCAGTGTCCCACACCGCTGTTTGTAGGTGACTCAAAATCCCGCAGAATGGACTGAGGACCTGACCGTGCTTATTCGCTTGAGCAACCTTCTGAAGAGCTCATTGGACCTATTTTGTGTAGTATAATTAAGGACAAATCTCTTGCTCATTTGCCCTCTAGACACTGCTAACTGAAGCTGCCTCAGAACAACCAGATTTATTTCTGATCTATATAAAGTAAGCATGACATTTATTACTAGTATCAAATGAGGCAGAAACAAGCAGTACCATCGGTGTGGTTTGTGCAATCCTGCGTGTTGCCCGAGAACAAGACAGCATTGATTATTTTACAAGACAAGTTACATTTGAGGAAGTAAAGATTAGATTAAAAAATTAAATGCCTTGGGGAGGGTGAATAGCAGCACAAATCTGTTTGATGTTTGTGTCAACAAGGTTGCCAAAGCAAACGGCACGAACATCTGTCTGTAGCATAGACTGGAAAATACTGTAAATGGGAAAATATTTTAATTGTAAGCAGTGGTTCACAGAACTCCCCATGTCTTTATTTATTAGGATGATAATATCACCCCAACATATGAACTTTATGCAGCATGTATAAATAATTCATGGATTAGCAAATAAAGAGATCTGGAATCTGTACACAGAGATGGCTGTTGCCAATTATCTCACTTGTGCAGAGCCAGACCCTCTCAGCTCCCATTGCTTGCAGCTGCTCTTTTAAATCATTCATCAGCGCTTAAGAGATATGCTGGTGGTGCTGGCAGAGAGTATTTGAATTTTCATTGTTTACACACTGTGAATTTAGCTTCTGGTCTGAAATTATCTGCCACATTGAAGCCTTTGAGAATATGGATGAGACAAATAAGACAATTCCTCTATTTTTCCTTTAACATTTCTATAACTTTGATTACCTTTTTTGTAATTTTACTTCATATTCTTTTTATAATCACTAATTTCATTTTAAAGTTGTAACTAATAATTGTCTATGCTGTTTAGATCATAAAAACATCAGGAATACTTTGGAATATTCTCTTAAAAGTATTACAAAACAAATGTCTGGTAAATACTTTTTTCAAAGTCATATGATTTTCCATTTTTATTCTGGAAATCTATACCTTACCACCTAAATATCTAGAGTTGCTTCCTTCTGATAGCGTTTAAGCAGAACCTTCTTGGAAATAATAATGAAAGCTGCTTAAAAATTAATGACAAGCCACAGCCAATGCTTTTTCTTGTCAAATTACTGAGGCACTGAGTTTCTGTGCACTTTCAGATCACGGCGGGTAATACTTCCTTGATGATAAATTTGCCCGTGTCATTATAGTGATATGGCTTAATTTACTTCTAGCATGGATAATGACAGTAACATTTCTAAAGTCAAAGGCCTTACGATAAAGCCAGACTTTTAGCTGTATTAATTGAAAATCTCATTCCTGTAACTAGAGATTTATGCAGCATTATTAACTATGCGTCTATCTGGAAATGTGTAAAGTATGTCTATAAGCACAGAAGTTCTCCTGTCAATAGTTTTGGTCCTTTCTCTTAAGCTATAAATAAAGCAGCAGCATTAAAACTGCTGTCAAGTTGTTGGAGTTAGCTGGCGCGATGCTGGAGCTGAGGAGAGGGGCGAGGAGCCTGCGCGCCAGGTGAAGTGGTTCCAGCTGGTAGTGCTCCAGCACACCCCATCCAGAGGGATGCAGGGAGGGATAATGGGGTTACAGAGCCCGTATGGTGCCACCCAGCATCCAAAATATGCCCACACCTCGGAGCGTATCACACCCGGCTTGTGACTACCCCTCTGCAGCCAGGGCCAGGGGAAGAAATCCGACAGCTTCATCATCCTCTCCTCATGCAGGAAAGTGGCCTGCCCATGATTTTGGGAACAGTCACCCAGGTTATAGTGTATGTGTTGGGCTTCTCTTACATTTTCACATGGGGGGCAAAACAGCTCAGTATCTGCCTTACTTTCTTAAAGCGGAGCACTTTGTGTTTTATTCTGCAAGGAGCACAAGCGAATGCTTAAACCCAGCCTGCACCTGATGCTCACATGTGCTCAGGACCTCTCTAAGCAAGAGGCAGAGCGTTTGCAAAGTTTCCAAGGGGGACAGGTAGACACAGGCGCTCATCGGTGCTGATTAAATAGCAGAAGCAGCAGAATGTGCCAGGGCTCAGGAGTCCCAATCAAAGCCCGTTTGGAAGGGCTCTGGAGAGAGGAGACACAGAGCAGAGGATGTCCTCGCTCTGCTTCTGTCAGCTCCCAGCAGTTCATTGAACAAATTAGGTTTCACTCTCAGATCTGCAAATGACAGTGGATGGCATTTACCAGATGGCATGTGTAATGGGACTGTCACACCGTTATAGGTTTAAAAATACAGTATGGGAGGCAGCTAATGAATATACACTTCCTAATTTCAAGAGTTTCGTTCTAACCCTGTCAGGCATTAGGCACTCTACTTGTGAGTATTGAAAGACTTCCGATGTGTGTGTATTAAGAGACATAGTCTAGCATGTAACTAGGCTGCTTTACTTTAAAAATTGGCATTGAAATAAGCAATTTACATCATTCCTAAAAAAAAAAAGTTATTTTTCTTTTTAATGGCTTTCAGCTTGCTCACAAGTGAAATGCATTGTTTAACTGGAATGTCGTCATTGGGAATACTTAATATCAAAAGTAATCTTTCACGCAAACCTGATTACTCTGTAGATTTCTGTCTTTAGCATTTTTCCTCATTTGTTGAAATATAAAAATTGAGAAACACAAAAGTCTACTTTTTCAAGGATACTAATGCATATTTTAAAATATTTTTATTTGATATTACCTCAAACTGAATACCTTTGTATGGGACCTCACTTTAAAATATTTATTTGGGGAGATGACAGTAAGGTAATGAGAGACTAAGGAAACACATTATATAATCCATGGCATTTTCTAAACTACGTACCGGCTTTTTTCTTTATTTATTAGTTTCTCACAGTTTTTCCAGTGCCAACACAAAAAGGAAAAATAAATTAGAAAATAAAAGGATTATATGCATTGTCTTTCTCTCTCTATCCCTTTCTTTTTGTTAGGCATTTTTGTGTTAATTAGAGGACTGCTGTAGCTCCGATTGAAGTCTTTTGGGAGGATTCCTGTTATTTTCAGTGATGATTTTATCATGGCCATGATGAATTGTTTATTAGGTTTGTTTCTTTTCCAGCAGACTCGCTTCTGGGACTGCAGGGAAAAAGCAGGGCAGATTTATAAATAAATATGGTCAGCATATTAATGTATATTGGTAGCAAAAAGGTAAATTCAACTAAATCCTGGTGAGTAAAACACGGTTTTCCTCTGTGCATTATACTTACTTAGCTGCATTCAAAGAAAATGGTGCAAACAAAGGAATCTGATTGTTAGTGAAGAAAATTCTCAATTAGTAGGAAACAAAAGAAAGGCTGTCATATCAGTCAGCTTAATTATAAATAAAACCTTTTTTCTGCCTCTCCTCTGTACAGGTAAGCTTTACATGTAACAGTCTTGATTGTATGCAATGGGATCTGGTTCCTTGGCAGCACAGCGAAAACCATCGACACAGCTATACCGCCCTAAAGTCTTTCTTGCTCTCAAGAACTTATTTCCCTCACCGAGCCAGTATGGATAGCTCACAGTAACCCATTTTTGCTGCCATTTGTGTGCATACTGTCAATTACAGCATTTCAGGGGCTTTTTCTCAGCCACCTCCACACAAATTGCTGGTGCACATGACTGGTGATCACGCAGGATTTGCTTGTAGGTTGAAGGACTTAAGACATCATAAAGGGGCTTGAATCTCAGTGAATATCAAGCCTCTTTAAGCTGTCTTAATTTTGACACTTAAAAGATTTTGGTTTATTTGATATTCAATGTAGTTCAACAGCAGGTTTCCCCTGCATGCCAGCAGCATGCCACCAGACTGTCAGAGCCTGAGAAAGTAGGAAACATGGTCCCTAACAACCTTTCCTCCACGGGTCATTTGTACAGACAATTCCAAATTGTGCCATCCCCACTGGCTACACACCCTCATCACATAGTAAGTTTGAACTGGAAATACAGTATATACAAAAAAGAAGTCCTGCCAAAAAGCCTGGTGAGACCGCACTTCAAATAGTGTTCAGTTTTGGGCCACTCACTACAAGAAAGACATTGAGGTGCTGGAGCGTGTCCAGAGAAGGGCAACAAGGCTGGTGAAGGGTCTGGAGCACAGGCCTTATGAGGAGCGGCTGAGGGAGCTGGGGTTGTTTAGCCTGGAGAAGAGGAGGCTGAGGGGAGACCTTATCGCTCTCTACAACTACCTGAAAGGAGGCTGTAGTGAGGTGGGTGTTGGTCTCCTTTCCCAAGTAACAAGTGATAGGATGAGAAGAAGTGGCCTCAGGTTGCACCCAGGGACATTTAGATTAGATATTGGAAAAATTTCTTCACCAAAAGGGTTATCAAGCACTGGAACATGTTGCCCAGGGAAGTGGTTGAGTCCCTGTTCCTAGAGGTATTTAAAATATGTGTAGATGTGGCGCTTAGGGATATGGTTTAGTGGTGGACTTGGTAGTGTTAGGTTTATGGTTGGACTCAATGATCTTAAGGGTCTTTTCCAACCTAAATGATTCTGTGAGTCCGTGATCTATGATCTTCACCCACACACAGTGTGGGAGCCCTCTGGCCCTGCTGGTTTGGATCTTGGCTGGGCATATGGATGATCTTTCCTCAGCTGCTCACACTTGCTGGTGCTGCATCATATTACATTATGGAGAAAGGGAAGGAAAGTAAGATAGCCACTGTCTGTGAGGTTAAAGAGCAACCATTTCATCATTGCAGTGCTTCTTCCACCTTCCTAAGCAGTACTGTCAAACTCATTGGAAAAGCTACGAACAGGTATGGTAGTAACCTGCAAGTAGCTGTGCTGGGTCAGACCGAAACTCCTTTTGGCCCAGCATCCTGTCTCCAAGAGTAGCCAACAGATTGAAAAACAGAGAGAAAGAAGCTGCCAACTACAAAATGAACCTAATCTCATGTACCATCCCATTTCTCTATGAATCAGCCATTTGGTGACTTTCTGAACAAGAAGTTGAATCCAGACCACTGTGCTAAAGACTATAGCGTCCTATAGCACACTGTGCTGAAGACTGTAGCGTCCTGTGGTAAATACTGCAGCATCCTAAAGACTGTAGCATCCTATGGAAATGAATTCTGTGGTTCACTCATGTGCATTGCATAGTAATGATAATCCTCTTTGTATTCTACTGAATGATTTCAATACCCAAATGCTGCATTTTAAGATGGCATATGGGGTCTTTTTTAGTGTAAGAGCCAAACTGGTGTTTAACTCATTTAAAAAAAAAAAAAAAAAAAGGACAACAAAACAAAACATTTGCAAAACAGCAACAGTTATCCATAGCATATAAAATGTAAATGCTTTGTGCTGTGATGTTTGGGTGTCATTAGAATAATTTAAAAAGCAAGTGATTTAATTGTGTTTGTGCTAATTATAATGTTTACAAATTAGGGAAAGATGCATTTAGTGGTCTGTTGGGAAAGGGCTTTGAAACCTCGCATGTCTTCAAGTCTTCAGTACTGTCATTTATTCATAGACTCTTTCTAATACCAGGGTGATTTGCTTTTTAGATTACTCTTGCATGGAAAGCAAGTCTCAGGAGTCTTCAGCTCTGTGGAATTCAAAACCAGGTTCACGTGTGTCTGTGTGTGCTTCGATAGATATTTAACTGAGTTCTTCTCTTCTTCTTTTCAAGGTCCCCGAGTCCCGATGGTGACTGTTCACAACACAACCAACGCACAGAGTAAGAATGGGCTTGAGCTTTGCAATTCCTCAGAGCAAAGTAGCCAGGCAGGACACTGAGATGTAGCTGTGTTCTAGTAAGCTTACACTAGCGGGGCGCCCAGACTCTGCCCAGATGCAAGTCTTGGGGTATGAAGACAGTGGTTTGGGCATGACATTTGTTATCAACTTTCTCAAAATAATGCACAGTCCAGATCGCTTGCTCTCTTTTTGTTAGTCTTTCACAAATAATGGTTTACGTCCTACTCAAAAATCAGAAATATTTAGTTTAATCTACAGTTTTTAAAAAATCACTCTCATATGGATTACCAGGTTGAAACAAATAACACAGAGGAATAAGCCCCACAGGTTGTGTCTCTACCTGGTTTCTGGATCCGTTCACGGGGATTGTAGCACTTACTTGTTCAGTACAGCTTTTTTAATGCTAGTGATTCACATCTACACCAGCGTGAAGCTGGAATTATTCCAAATACAGGTTTCTTCCCTCAAAATCTTTGGTACTGGCTGTAGCCATTGCCAGACTGGTTAGGACTGCCTGTAGAGCCCAGAGAGCCGTGAGGTTTCTGGGGTTCCTCCTTCGCACCTGTAGCAATACAAATTATCCAGAAAGATAAATTTTTTAACCCAGGTCAGTGTAGCAGGGAGCCTCAGATAGCATTTCTCTGTCCCTCTCTACAGCGGTCTTAAACCAAGGTGCCCCTTTCTCTCTTTCGTGAGTCTCAGGAGACTTCATAGCAGGGTGTGGGACCAAGTCTCATGTGATACCAAGATTTATGTGCTCCCATCATTTTGATGGGAGACCCTTATCTTTCATTTTAATGTAGGGTTTAGCCCAACCTTAATCTGCAGTTAGGGACTTCAGGCCGTTGCTGTGATCCAAATAATAAGCAACACCTTTATTCTAGCTGCTCTGTATGTGGCCAGTTTAGCAGGTATCCGTTTAACTGGATTTACAGCAACTAGGAGCAGAGCAAACCAGGGAACTTGGACCCCAAACTAAAGGTTTTCTGTGAAATGCTGAGCTGCTTAATTTCCCACTGAAGGTGGTAAGTGTCAAAGGAAAAAATCCTGTGGCACCAGAACATGTAAGAAAAAAGCACAGGATCCATCTTGCTTTATACAGTTTCTGTGTGTGACTTTTTATACCCTGTTCTCTCAATTTCTGTTGGCAACAAGAATTTCAAGCCCTTACCCCACCTAGAAAAGTTTTGCTTGTAAGCAGGATGTGTAGAGTGCAATACCAAATTCCAATTGAATTTTTTAAAATCAAATTTAAAATCAGACTTGTGGCATATTGTATCCTTTATCATTAAAATAGAAATACTCAGCAGTGTTCCATCTAGTGTAAACAGTGTCCAATACTGTTAAGGAGATGCATTGTACATTTAACTCTGATTTATCCTCCTACCCTTTTCAATTAATTTGTTCCAATTAGAAAGTTCCTTTGCAGAGAAAGACATGCATAAAATTTGGCAGTACCCTAGAGCAAATTGGGTTAAAGCAGTGTACTGCTGTGTGACTGTCCTGTAAGAGCAGCAAGAAAGATCTTTGCTGCCAAAGCAAAGCAGCACAACGTACCCTGGACCGTGGCTTAGACCGTCTGCCATCATCTTCTTACTGTGAGATGAATATTTCATTTCCTTGTGCCTCAGTTTCCCCACTGGTCTACAATTTCTCGGTAAAAGTGCCATGAGATTTTGCTGCCTAGAGGAGGACTCTCACTTTTTGTTTATGTTCATGTTACTGCCGCTGGCAGTAGTAGGATAGGGGTATAGCTCCATGTGCCAGTCTGGTCCCTTCTGAAACTGCTTCTGCTAAAAATAAGCAAAAGTTGGCATTTGTAGTTATTCTGGCCTACAAAAATACAAGAATTGCTTTTTTTAAGTAATACTGCAAGCAAATTGCAAGCTCCTAGCTTCCCGGTCTTTCTGCACTGGTGACCACTCATATGACAGTGTGTGCACAAGCGTGTACCAGCTCTTCTCCTCCCCCGCAGAGACCTGGGCTTGGCAGTGCCCTTGCTGAGCGCAGCTCCAGAGCAGCCCTGGGGATGCCCGCAAGGCTCTTCAGCCCGCAGAGGATGTTGCCACAGAGCCAGGAGAGTTTCTTAGCTCTGACCCACAGCTCCAAAGTGGCTTTCTTTTTTTCTCCCTTAAACACAATACCTTCATTTTACCACAGACATGAAGATGGCTGACTGGCTATAACAGCATGTACAGGATAGTGCTCTCATGAACTGTGTTATAGCCTCCTGTATAGTTGTATAAAATACTTTTAGGTGAATAAAATGAGAGCTACTATAAACCAGAAACAGTGAACAAAGGGCTTGAATAAAACACACCAAGACTAGTTTTATTTTGACAGATATATATGTGTTGCATTTCTTACATAGAGAACTCGATCTAGTCATGCACAGAACACATCCCCTACTGAAGTTCATGATTTTCTGCATATGATTATCGTTTCCCCTGGTTCCTTCTTTTCTTTTGCTTTTGAATAAAGGGCAACTGACAGTTGCATGTTACTGAATTTACTTATTTAATATGAGCCCATTACTCTATAAAGGGAGTTTGCCTCTGTATTCTGCAATAATCTGATAATAGTGAGTTGCACTGAATATTATAGCGTGCTTACATTTAATTAAGCAATGACCATTTGTACTCCACAGACTCAAGCTCCCTGTGGTCCTAAAGCAGAAAAGAAAGTCCTTTAGGAGATATGCCAATCTTTTTTATTTCCTCCCCAGTCTTCCTGGCTTTCTGTGAATGCAATTATATGAACAAATAAAACGGCTTGACTAAATTCCCCTACGTGGCAAACCCCTTTCTGCTGATAAAGCTACTTGTGTGTGCCATAATTAAATGAGAATCTTAATATTTAACTAAACGTAATAGGCTGTTGCTTTGGCACTTTTGTGGGGGTTGTGATTTCAACAGAAATGAGCCAGGCTTTTCAGAAGCAGGGTGAATTGTCATTGAATTAATATACTATTGCTGAAAGATCTGTGAAATGTATTAACTGGGAAGGGCATGTTTTTGTGCTGTGCCAGCCTATTCAGCAGAGATGGGCAATGAGACCATGATAATCAGGTACCATAAGTATTATCTGAGGAGCTGTGGTGACACACCTATTTATTATCAGTGTGTCTTGAAAGGGAAGCTACATATAAAACACATAATTCGGTACAAACCCCTCAAACCACCCTTGGGTTCACGTGGCAGAGCTGATGCCCTGCATCCCCCTGGTTCAAACCCAGCCTGATGCCATGGGAATGAGCATTGCAATGGGTTCCCCAGACCAGGATTCATCCCCTTGGCCCCTGAATCCCTCCCCCACGGGGCTCAGGAGCCTCACCATCACCAGGAGACATTTCCCACCACCTAGGACATACAACCTGAAACATCTCCTAAAGATCGGCCCTTTCTGTACCATCTGTGAAAGGCTTGCTCTTTCTGATGTAGGAGGTGGCCACTTTTTCTAGAAGAGGCTCAGCAGTTAGACTACATGGCCAGGGTGTGGGGTATAAAGGTTAAATCCTGGGAAGGAGGAAGGGATCCTCTCTTTCAGTCCCAGAGAATCCTTGGATAAGACACACAAGAAAAATGAACAGTTCTTGAAACACTCACTCTGAAAGCCAAGACTGCTCCAAAACCTGGCGTTGCAGAGCTGTATGATCTTTGTCTACCCTACTGTCTCCATGGCTTTCCTTCACATGGTTTTTCTCTTGTGTAGCAGCACAACCTTGTCCTGAAGCCCTCCAAAGTCTCCTCCCTTTCCCCATTTATTATGTGTAACTTGAACACAGACATTCTTCATTTGACATCTAGCTTTGCATGGCAGGTGGATGTCTGACTGGGACCCATAGTGCTGCCTCAACACAGAAGGCCACATTCCCATTTGCTGTAAAACAGCTGAATGTCACTGATTTCAGGAATATAACTTTTTGCCAACACAGAGGAGGTTTCAAAGACTTAACTGAATTAGATGTCTGTGAGGACTAGAAGGAAATCCTTTCATAAGGAAACGTGTTAAAAAATACTAAGGTGGCTATAAAATGTTAAAATGCTTTTTCACAAACAATGCCAAAAGTTTTTGTGATCTTGTCCTTCTTTCAGAAATTTTTGAGCTGGAGGTAAATGAAAATGTGCAGCTGACTGTAAATGACAGGCAAATGCCTAAGGTAGAATACATGGAAATCAAGATAGATGATTACAGTAAGTAGCACCTTTCCTCTTTTCTCATTTTTCTTTTTCTTTTTCACCACTATTACTATGAAATGATACAGTCATCTTGGCTAGACTGGCAGGAGGAAAAATGACTTTGGCTCTCAATGAACTTACACAGTTTGCAAAGCACTCTCTTAGGATGTGCTACATAAGGAGGTTATTACAGAGACAGGATGTGATGAGAATGCAGCTGAAGAAAGGCAAAACGATAGGGTTGGGTTTTTTTTTTTTCCTTTTAAAATTTTCTTTATAGAGAAAAAAACCACTCCAGGAAATGACACAGTGTGGTGCCCCCATTGTTCAGGACATTTGCCCCATCTGGACTGGTGGATTATTTGAGATGGGTTTGAAGTGGGAAATTTTGCAACTGCTTGCTGGCTACCTGTATGTGCTCACAGTGGCCACCTTTCAGTATACGATACTGAACTGCAGTGAATGAAGACACCTTGCCAATGACTGCCCATCGGAGTCATTCAGGATTCTTTGAAAAAGCCTTATCATTTGATAAGGTTGGAAAAAACCAACTTTATGAGAAAAGCCAAAAGAGATTTCACCTGGTGTAAAGAGGGCAGAAACTTGGAGCAGTTTACATCTGCAGCTGGTGCATTATGTGTACCACTTGTGTAATCACTCCCCACATATCTATATGCCAAACAGGACAGAGAGAGAGAAAAACCTAATGGCAAACAGCCAAAGTGTAAACATTTTCTGCCTGTCTCTGTAGCTGTGCCTGAAACAACCTAAAAAGCATCTCCTCTGGCTGTAAGCAGATATCTTACCTATATGTGGAAAAGCCAGATAATCAGAGTTGTGCAATGGCTCCTAGAAATCCCGGATTGTGTGTATGGTGGCAACTCTAAGAAAAAAAAACACATAGACCCTGGATTCAAAGTACTTCCCATGCCAAAAAGGAGCGTACCTCTCAGATCAGATGCAGTGAAATGAAAGCAGTGAGGTGTGATGGGTGGCAGGTTACTAATTTTGACCATTGCCAGGTGTTATAAAATGTGAAGCAAAGGCTGAGAGACAGTTGCCATTTGAAAAAGATCATAATGGCCCTAAAATGTTCTGCTTGGCACATGGGCATTAGGAACATAAACCAGTGCATGAAATAACAAGAACAGACATGCACTTCCAGGCCTTATGGGCAGGAAAAGATGGGGAAAAAACCTGTCATAAAGATCACGTCTGTCCCCACTGTGATCCAATTCGTAGTGGCACTGGCAGATTATTAGGAATAACTCAGCTTGATGCTAAATTTCTTAACTACAGATATCACTGAAATGTAATTCTGGTCATTTAACATAAAACATATATATATATATGTGTGTGTGTAATAAATACAAGCTGGCTGCAACCATGCGGCCATTCTTCTGTGCCCTCCCTGTATTTTCAAAGCTTTGGACTTAACAGCCTTGGGAACACTGCACATAGTGCTTAGTTATATTTAAAGTCAAACGATGGCCTTTTCGGCTGTCCCTGGGCCATTGATCCAATTTGCAGCTATTAGTATTCAGATGGAATAACAAATTAGGCGGAGTGTCAGACAATGATTGCAAAGCAAACCACTTAAACTGCACGGTTAATCTGTGTATTAATCTACTGAAAATGCTCCTAATACCGATTTAATTGCTGGGCCTTTGCTAATCTGGATTGTAGTTAACATTTTAAAAATAAATCTGCTTTCGTTAATGCGGAAAGCATTTGTATGGCAGTGGTTTTGGCTATCGATACGAAGCCATAGGAAGCAGTTAAATGAAGCTTTGGTGGGCATGTCCCTCACTTACATTGCTTCAGTACCAGTATAACAACATGGGCTTCGGCACGGTTTCCCCCCGTTTTATAGCAAAATTAAGCCCTCTGGAAGTTAGGATTAAAATACATGTTTCTCTGTCTTCACACCGTTATAGCAAAATATTCCTATTGTCTCCCCCAGCCACCATACTTAATTGGATTTTAAATTATCATTTTCATCACAGATTTTCCCCCTCCTCTGCTGCCCTGAAATACTGATTTCTGGCTGCGTCACTCATCCAGCTGCCACAAAGGAAAATTATAGCTATTGCCAGATGTTAATTGAATGCTGTAAAAGTGATGCATGACTGAACAGCTCGCACTGTACTCCCGATTTACATTTCTTGTCACCTTGGCTATCATAATATGGGTCTTTTCTTTGACAACATCTGTGTTTCTAAGGTGTTATTTACCAGTGCCTCTGATGAAATGCCGTTTTGTTCCTGTTCATAAATGACCAAAACACCAGAAAACTCTATTAGAGTTATGTCAGTGTTCCCACATTGAAGACATGTTGTTATTTGTTTCTTTTTGTCTAGAATTGCCAATGCAGATCTTAAAGCCAGCAACCTTTTCGGACACTGTGCACTACCCCTTGCTTTTGGTCGTGTAAGTTCTCGCTCATCCTTTCTTTCTGTTCACATTATTAGGGCACCGTGGAAACCTCAGCCATGATCAGAGCCTATTAAAATATATTTTGTACAATGAATGCCAGACTGCTTTAGCACCTAAGTCCAGCACGTTGGCCCCTACTCCCTGCCTCACCTCAGAGTTGGGAAAGGCTAGACGTAGGTCCCTCTCCTGTGTTTCAGCCAGGGATTTCAGCTCCCAGGAGGGTGCCCAGGTGAAATCCTGCAGAGTAAATTGCAGGATTTTGTAAATTTGTTACATGTAAACTTGCAATTCAATGATTTTGGGGGCAGAAACAGGAGGGGGAGGAATAAAAGATGGACATTGACTTTCTGTCACGGTGCTTAGAGCACTCACTCTGTACTTAACAGGTAGTTTTAGGGTGGGATGCAGTCAGTCTTACTACAGCTTGAATTTTAGATGCCCTCATGCAGCAGTCCTTCCCGTGTAAATGCCAGTGCTCCCTGAAGTGACAGTGAAGGGAGAGCTAGAAAATTTTTAAGATCTCCACAGCGTTAGCATTTATATTAGGTAGGTAGGATTTCCTCCTGGCAGGCATAGCAGATGGGTATTTCTTTATGCAACATTTAGTAATAATAATATACATTACTGAGTTTTTTCTGGCAATTTGGAAAGAAACTGGGGGGATGGAAGTCACTGACCTTGGAAGAACCCGCTTGGTTCTGGCTGCGTCCCACTGCATCACTTGGTCCCTGCCAGGGAACACCCCACGAGGGAGAAGCCTCATGCAGGAGTGATGAATGCCTGAACACCACCCTGCACATCCCTCCATGAAGGACAAAAACACTGCAATAAGCATGTCGTTACATCACAAAATTACTGCAGAGATAATATACTTCATTATACAAGTGCTTGAGGAAGATTGGTACTCATCAAGCTAACAGCACTTGATTAGGCTGCCTCTGAAGCTGGATGTGCCTGGGTCTCGCTTGAATAAATGCAAATGGGTGAAGTCACATGCACATTAAAATCCTGCAGTGAGTTGCCTGATGTCTCCAAGAACCCCCAAAAGGACAAGAAGTAGGTGGAAATGCCAGTGGCTCTACAGTAATCCCAGTCCTAACATACTTATCATCATCATCATCATCATCTCTTGATTTTTCCGAGCTGTCTGGCTGAAGTGGAGTCAATATTTCTTGAGACAGTTCCCCTGTACAGGATTGGGTCCTAAGCAGAAGGGTGAAGAGGGAGTCTTGCCCACCCCTTCCCCTCACTCACCAATTCTGGGCCAACCTGGGCATTTTTAAGCTGTTAGTTTTATGGCTTTAAAAGTGTCTTTTCCCTCTTCACTTGTGTGAAGCAGTGGTGACAGAAGTGATTGACAACTCCATCTACAGCCGCTCTCCAGAACCCTGTGGGAGAGGGAAGGTCGGGGGTGGGCGAATGGGCGCAGTAATTGAACCCCGGTGCTTGCCAGTAAAGGAAAGGATGACTGAGGTTTGCAAGCTTCATCCAACATATTTTGGCAGTGCCAGTGCACCCCAAAGCCAGACTCCTCACAGAAACCCCTCCACCAGAAAAATACCATCTTTGGGGAACGCAGAAAATAGATATAGATTAGAGCAGGTGTAAAAAGGAAAAACTCAACTGACCTCTGAGTCGCTGCCCTGGTTTACTCGCAGGAGGAATTCTGCCCAGTTAGTGATGTGCTTGCTAGGTTTGTTCAAAGCTCAGCTTAGCGCAGCGATAGTTGCTGTGCAAAGAGGGAGGCAGAAACCAACCTGCAGCTTCCACCACAGCCTCAAAACCCATCCCACACAACTGGCCTTCTGCACATCATCGTTGCAGAGACTGGTGTCCCCTTATTAAAATCTGCCCTGCCTTACGATGCATGTGGGAGCTACCGGTCCCCATTGCCACGGGAAGCTCATGGCCCCAGGGAGGGCATTGGGCCAGTGCTGGGTGCCATTGCCTTTGCTTGATGCCTATTTCTGTTTCAGAGATGGGACTCCTGGCAGCCAGATTGTAACAGAGAGATTTGAGGTGACGTGGGAGAGCGTGATGGTCAGCTCTCACAACGCCATCGTGCTGAAGTTCGACGGCCGTGGGAGTGGCTTCCAAGGCACTAAGCTATTGCACGAGGTTAAGAGGAGGCTGGGCCTTTTGGAAGAAAAGGATCAGTTGGAAGCTGTCCGGTGAATGACACTGTTATTGAAGAAGTTAATTCATTAATGATGATTAACCTAAGACTGTCATTAGTCCTGGTTGCTTTAATGGTGTGTAGGGTAGAGCAAGGAGATGGGAGGGAAGGACAATGTAGTTATACAGCTGTGACCAAGTGATGGCATGTGAGAGAGAGCTCATGCCAGCCAGCGCAGAGGGAGAAAAACAAGCCTTAAACAGAGCTAAATTAGAGCACACTTATCTGTATCACGTGTTCAAAGCCTATTTATTTTTAGCTCTGTACAGTCATACAGCTACATACAATTAAGCTTGAATATCAGCTCCTACATTAATTTTTTTGCTGGCCTGGTAGTTGGAAAAAAATCCACCTTTAAATCCCTAAACTTTTTAAAACAGAAAAAACAGTGCAAAACCCTAAATGTCAAGTCCTGTCATATTGTTAGATTTATTCTGCACATAATCACACTAAAAACACTATCGGAGTAGTGTGATAGCATCAGCTTTATTATGACTTTCAGAGGTAGTGCAGGTTATTTGTTGCCATTGCTTGGTCAAATCCAACACAACAGGTGGCAAGATTAAATCGAACAGAGATTCATGTGAAAGCAGCGTGTAGCAGCGTGAATTTAGTTTGTCCACATCATTTTTCTGCGGCCATCCCAAATTCAAGCTGATAAAAATCACACTATGTTTACTGTATCTAAGGGAAAAATATTTTTAACCCATTGTTTCTCCTCTCTCATGTTCCAGGACAATGCTGAAGGAGCATTACATTGATAAAATGCGAGTCGGGGTGTTTGGGAAGGTAATGTTTTCCCATTGTTCCTCTGTGCTGTTCTAGTTGGCTGAAGTGGCTAAGCAGCTGAGCTAAATCCTGATTTATTGAATATGTCAGTGGTGACTTTCTTATTATTATTTATTTTTGAGATAGACTGCTTCTTGCTCAGAGATGTTAAAGATGAAAGCTTTCATTTTATCAATGTATTCGTCAATGTTTTTTTTTAAATTAACTTCCAAGTGCAGAAAGTGACTATTTGTCAGAAAAATGCTGTCAGATAATTAACTATTTTTTCCCCTTGAAAACTTTCATTTCATTTTCATCTTGCCCCTTAAGGCCTATGGGAATGTGGGTAGATATAGCTCATGTTGTATGAACGTACAAGAACAATATCGATTGCTGAGCCTGATTCACACCACAGAGTGTGCCCAGCTGGGAAACAGCACTTGCAAAGTACACACAGTTTGAAATGAGAATAGGACTGCGAGTAGAAATTGTTTATTGTGGGAGATAGAGGCTTAGAGTGGGTGAAGAGAGTTGCACATACAGCAGCATCTCTGCAGGGAATTGTTAACAGGCTGACGGCAGATGCTAAGTTGTGATGCCCATTTTAAATAGTGAAAGACTGGGGTAATATTTTGGAGAGGTAACATATCTAATTATACCTACAGCCATGAAGTGGGATGAAAAGAGGCAAGCTCTTGGGCACACAACCCTTCTGCCTTCAGGAGAGTGCAATGAGCGTAGAGCTCATCTTCCTGCCAAAGCCAGGGAGATATCCCTTGTTTCGTGTTTTTTCAGGGCAAGGTATTGAGGGCTCTGTAATGGCTGAGAGTTTGCTGCAAGGTCTCAGCTGTCCTGTTTCTGTACCCAAAAGCAGCAGCGCCTCGCAGCAGGACTACTGACGCCCCTGTCCCATTTGTGTTCCAGGATTATGGTGGCTACCTGAGCACTTACATGCTTCCAGCCGGCGAAGACAACCAGGTGTTTGCCTGTGGAGCTGCTCTTTCCCCGCTGACAGACTTCAAACTATATGGTAAACCCCATCCCAGAGCCCACAGACCCTCCTGCGAACCACAAACTATGTTTCTGCCCTCACCTCTCCCAGTTATCTTCTCTTTCTTCCCCAAGATCCTGCCTGGTTTGTAGTGTGTGTCTTCTTAGAACTAGCTATAAACCCTTTTTCCCCCTCAAGAGTAATTTTGCTGACACCAGTGGGAACAACCATGGTGGTCAGAGTAATAAAATAACTTTTATTACTCACTCCTTTTAAATAAAGGAGAATTGGCTCTAAACCCCTCCAGCCTCTGACCTGCACCACTGCCTTGAACATGTTTGTTTCTTGCCTGAACCATCCATCCATGGGAGCTGTGGCCCAGCCTGCCCACCTCGTCCTCTCTCTGGCAGCAATACCCACTGCACATGGTGGTCCTTTCTCTCAGGGACACCAGTTCCCTTTGCACTTAGTGCCAGCGAAAATCAGGGGACTGCCATGAAAGTCAGTGGTGTTAAATTAAGCCAGCCTTCAGGTGCTGTACAGTTTTCCCTGAGACCAATGGGAGCTTGCAGTAGGCTGTTGATGGAGACAGCTTCATATGAAAGGAGAAAGAGACACAACACAACAGTGCTCTTCTCCTCTCATATCTTGGTTGCATTAAGGAAAAAAAAAAGGTCTTCTGTGACTTATTTAGAAACCATAAGTATGTGGTGATAATGAAAGACTGTAGTATCATACATATTCTTAGTGCATTTTCAAAAACTTTTAGAAATATGTCCTATGTAACTAAGGCAATGTTCGAAAAGAAGATCTTTTTTAGCATTTGCAATATTTGACTCAGAAGCACCAGTATACTCACTTATGACTGAAAGAGATGTGTTCTTTTTTTCTTTTCAAGCTTCAGCCTTTTCTGAAAGATACTTGGGCTTGCATGGGATTGATAACAGAGCATATGAGGTAACTGCATGGACACTACATTTCTCTGATAAAATGTGAACAGGGGTCTAACTCTTCCTCAATGTGTTCTCTTTTGGGGAGGGAAAAAGGATATGCAAGATGGACTCACTAGTAAAACTCTATATTTAAAAGGCAGCAAGGTGTCCTTCAGTCTGCTTACTGCTTTTGTTGTCTTAATAGTAATGATGGGTATGTTTTTTATTGATGATTCTTCATGTCTGCCTCTCTAAATTGGCAAATATAGTTATTCCAGTTTTACAGATTGAAAGAGCTGAGGCTGACTGACTCAGACGTGCCCAAGTAGACACAATGTCACGACCTCCTTTAAAGTTCATCCCAATAGTCTTGCCACTTTGATTCTCCCTGAAGTATAATTTTTGACCCAAAGTCAAGTGAAGCTCAGATGTGACATTTCAGATAGGCAGAACTCTGTGCCAGAGTTGAGCAGGACATGGAAAAGGAGATATGGTACCAATTAGCAAAGATACTGTTTAGTATGTATGATGGGATCAGTTGGTTCATGTCTTCTTTCCTTCAATTACTGGGAGAGAAAACCTAATAAAGAATAGTCACAGAAAGTTTGTACAGAAAACATTGTTAACCCCACTAAGCCTTGTCTTCAGCCAGAAGACATGAAGGCAGCAAAGGTGTGAAACTCTTTTCTCACAGAGAAGGCAAGTAGCACCCTGTGCCCCTGCAGTGAAAGCTTTTCCTGGCAATCTAAATACTGAGTTCGTTGTCTCTCAGATTTTGCACTCATGATCTCTAGATCATTGCAAACTCTTTTAGTCTTTTTAGAAATTTGAAGGCAGGTCAGCAGAGGTGAAAGCAATGGAAAAAATTCCAGAAATGAGAGCTTTGTGTTGCCACATGCTCTTTGTGCATTGAAAAGCTGGCCAAAGAAAATTGTGGTATTTCTGGTTGACTTGGGATTAACTGCTATGAACAGCGCCTGAGCTCTCTGCAGAGCATGGCACTGTTCCGGGTACAGGCCCTAACTGATACACATCTCCTACACACCCCAGTTGAACCATGAATTGCTTAGGGAGAAGAACTGTTCCTAACCCATGGACCAGACATAAACTGTATGAAGGTCACATAACTCAAGACTTGATGTAGACTCCAAAAAGCTGTATTGTCATGTGGTAGGTTACAACCGGGGGAGCAGAAAGAAAGGAGCCGTATAGGGGGAGAGCAAAGTGCAAGGTAAGTGCATACACCATCACAAGACTTAAGCATCGCAGCCAGCAATCTGAGGATGAGAGATCTCATTAAGTCCAACAATAGGGGGAAGATCAGAGGGCACCCTTGCAAAATTTGCAAACACTTTCTAAGTCCATACAGAGTGTGGAGCTGCAAGAAAGTCAGAACAGGCCTGCATCCAGCAAAATTTCCAAAAACTTGCTTCTAGCATCAAGGAAATGCACAGGGCCACTTCTAATATTCAGGGTTGCTTTATCTTTTAAATCTTTATCTTTTTATCTTTACACGTAATCTGTAATGTAAAATGACAGCAACCATATCTTACTAATGCATGCTAATGGTTTTAGCCAGCTAATTTGACCTCCATAGCCAGGCATGGAAGGTCCTATTGCTGATGGAGATGCACTCATCTATCTCCTGTGGAAACCATGTAGCACAGTGGGAGGGTGAAAACAGGTAAAAGATAGGATTGATGCAAGGGTGTCTTATCTGAAAAATACATTAACTCATGTAAGTGAATGAGAGCTAGGGCACATGCACTTAAACAGTGAAGGAAACATGAATTTGAGACAGCTGTTCTTCCCTGCCCCCCTACAAAGCTGTAACATCTATGATTTGAGATGTACATTCCTTTTGTCACTCCAAGACTTTTGGAGTCTTTTGGAGTCTCCTTGAGACTTGTATTATTCTGAACAATGCAGCAAAAAGTGGAGAAGCTCTTCATTTCTCCTACCCAGTATGATTTGCAGTCACTTAGATTTGTATTTCCCCTGTGCATCTGAAAGACAGTTGGGGGCAAAGGCATTTTCAGCAGTGGACACTTGAATTTAGTATCAGATCCTCCCCTGGGCTGTCAAAGCTCATTGAGGTTGGCTTTCAAACCATACCAAAGTCACTCCAGCTCTCTGAAGAGTTCTTAGGCATAGGCACCTGGGCATGCTTTTCATCGGTGTTTTGTATTCACTGGAAATTCACTTTGACATTTTTCATGTGTTCTGCAGTTCAGGCTTTTGGTGTACATTATCAGAACAGATGAGGGTCTCTGACCTCTTCCTGCTGCTGATACTGAGCCTGGAAGGACAAGGTGGGGGTCTATTTTACCTCCAGACAGATTCAAGTAGCCAAGAGAATATGCTGTGCTGGTGTCTGCTTGTTATCCTTGTGATGAAGTATCAAATGGAATTAAGTGCTTCTATTTTCTCCATATAAATTGCTAATTTCTAGCAAGATTTTTAATCTTATTGCAACCTTTACCTTCACAGATCACCAAATTAGCACACAGAGTCTCATTACTGAAGGAACAGACATTTTTGATCATTCATGCTACTGCTGATGGTAAGTTAGCCTGTGATTTGAGCTCATTATATGTTTGGGATGGCTTTGGTTTTTCTTAATTAAATTTGCCTCTTTAATGATTGTAATCTGTTTTTACAGAAAAAATCCATTTTCAGCATACTGCGGACCTTATCACACACCTAATTAGGGCAAAGGCTAATTACAGCTTGCAGGTACAGTATGTGTTTCCTTTTTTCATATTTGAACAGTTATTTCCCAGTTTGAACTGAAACTGCTGTTATGAAGCAAGCTTTGAAAAGCCACTTGCAAACTCAGCCTGACAGTAGAAATAGCACCAGAGTGTAATGTGTTCCTACATACTCCTGTGCTTATTTGATACCATTATTTTGGTTTGGACAGTTGTTGAACAGTTATTAAATCACAGAAAATTAGGTTTTGAGAGACGTATCTCTAAGGAATTGGTGTCTGTTTACTTTCTTTGGGAACAACAGGCTAAATTCAGGATGAATTACAGGGAAACGGGGATCTAAATTAAGTCAGCCAGAAAAGTTAAGGAGAGAAATGTCTCTTAAATCTGAGATCCCACTGTGAACGACATCCTCCGGTCTGGAAAGCCCCTCTTTCTGCTGAATTACATCTCTGATTTGCTGAATGGCCCACATCCAAGCCATTAAAGCTTCCAAAATGAACCCATCCACCAGCCATGGTGATGGTCCCTGACCTCTGCTACATCTCAAGTCATGGCCAGAAGAGTGCAGCTAGCCCAGGATCGAACTATGCCAGGGACCATGCTACAGCTCGCAGTATAGATGGTTGCGTTGCCATGCCCAATTCCTACTAACACTTGATTTACTGAATACCAGCTCCCTCTGGCTGCGTTTCTGCAGAGCTTCATGTGATGGGTATGCTCACCCCATCATGCTCCAAAGACAGATAGGCTCAAGCACAGAAACGTGATCTAAGCAATGAGCCCAGAGTGGACTGGGTCATCACTACAGTGACTGAGGTGCCCCTACATATTTCCCAATGCAGAAGCATTTGTACTTTAGCGCTTGAAGCCACGGATGGGCTAGAGGCACCTCAAAGATTAGTTGAGGGCTAGAGGGCTGAGGGATCTACGTCTTAGATTGAGGGACTCAACAGTGAGACACCTTAGTCCTGCCTGCAAGGATCCAGCCCTGGAAACTCATTTTTCCCCCTTCAATATCCTGGTCTAGACAACCCATTATGATCCTCTTGCATTCCTTCAACACATGCAGAAGTTATCTGTTTCATTAAAATGGAAAGTTGTGTTTAAACTATTGCATTTCTAGCTTCCTACATTTTTTCTGTTTAATTACTTTTCCAGCAAGCTTTATTTCAATTTTTTACTTACTGACATTTTTTCTTTAAAGTCTTCATCTTAGTCCGTAAAACCTAATGCCTTTTCTCTCCACAGACTTGCACTGGGTTTTTTTCAGTTTTCACAAGGAGCAAGTACTGTTGTTTGCAAGTGTGGTCTGGTCCTGCTTAGCCTGAACTTGTTCAGAATGAAATTAAACTGAAAATCCTCCCCAAACAAAGTTCCTTTTGAAGGAAGGTGCAAGTCTGCACTCAGAGTGCTGTAGTGCCTCCATTACCCTGGACCTCATGTGCATCCATGGGAAGATGTGCAGTGCCAAGGAGGAGCAGTGGGTTTGCAGGCCAGCTCGAGTTGCAGATACGAGTGGTCAGTCGCAAGACTTTAAGCTCCTAACGGTGTGTATTTCCTTGTTTCTTTGCAGATTTACCCCGATGAAAGCCATTACTTTAGCAATGCAGCATTGGAGCATCATTTGTACAACTCCATCATCAACTTCTTTGTAGCATGTTTCCAAGTTCAGGACAAACTCCCGATAGCCCCACTGAAAGAGGAGGAGGACGATGATTAACCCTACTTGTCCGTGCTAAGCACAAGGCAGATCTCTCTAACAATATGCAACTGGATCATTTTCCTGAAGAAAGAGATGTTACGTTGTTAGCATGTATTTAAAGAAAACTGAAAGCAGCTCATCTGCTTTACTTGACAGCAACTCCTTCCTAAACGGAAGAACATTAAGCATGGTGAACTCAGCAGAAACTGCTGTCTGAAATTAATCCATCACAACCAACATCATCTTTTTCTTTCTTTCTTTTCCCTTTTTTTCTTTCTTTTTTTTGTTTTCCACAAAGTGACTTCTAGTATGAAAGTGGCAAGATGTTGGACTTGAAGGAACACTCCAAGAAACCGCTTCGAGGACTGGAAGATTTAATGTCTCTTTGCATTCAAGCAATCAAGCAGTAGCAGTGAAATCTGTCATCCACATTAAGGTTACTATATTCAGCATCACACTGTGTCAGAAAAAAGATCTAACCTAATACATGGAAAAGATTATAGCACAATTATTTTAAAGGATACTGATCCATACATACTTGCCTGCTCTTTCCCACATTCAGAAAGTTTCTCATTGTTACAGGACACACAAATTCAATTGTACAAAATATTGCTATACTTGGGTTGATCTTTACCTTCCTGTAATTACGTCTTAATTTTGTATAGCTTTTACTTCTGTTTTCATTCGGTCTCATGCTTACCTTATTAGCTTCTCAGCTTGTTCTGGATGGGGAAAAAACATACACTGAATTAAACAGCTCCCTTTAGACCTTAGGAGTCTAAAGAGGCAACGGGGGTCGAAGTACCCAGACATTAAAAAATCTATTAGACTAAAGCAAAGGAAATCTCACTCTCATGTTCCCGGCATAGCCTTTGCCTGCAAGATTAAGTATTTTCTTTGGCAGCCTTGAAAAATATGCACATAAATAAGCTATATCAGCTTAACATTGAGATATTTTTATTGTACTATAGAAATGTATGCGACGGTCACAATTTTTTTTTCTTCTTTTAGTGTTGGAACAATAGGTTGGCAACCTGTTGGGGAACAGCTAAATGAGGCTATGGTAGCAGGAGTTTGTACCAGATACTTCACTGATCATCTCATAAAGCCATTTAAACAGAACCAATGTGCAAAGATTTATGGCACATGCTGTCTGTGGCTTAGTTTTATTCCAGGTCAAAAATTAGCACATTCCAAACACATTTAATTATCTCTTCTGCTCACACTAGCATAAAAGAAAAAAAATGGGAGCATTTTTGCTTTAAAATATCTGACACTTCATTATAGCGGTGCAAAGCAACTTTTAAAACTTCTTGTGAAAAAATTCAGCTCTCAGAAAGAAATCCAACATTCATTCACTTCTACTTACGGCATCATAAGAATTTTGACTAGTGTCGCTCCTTGTAAAATATTCTGACCAAATGTACAGCCAGTATTAATACTGTATATTTCATTTTGTTGTATATAAAGGAATGTAAGTCAGTTATTCGTCAGGTCCCCGATCCAATATTAGTCTTGTGTTCAGCATGCATGCGATAACACTTCTTTGCTGATCAGGACTCTTTAGAAGTACTAGCTTGGAAATATAACAATTAATGTAATTTCTTTTCTTGTTTTGACAGCTTGAATGTCACTGCCGGTTTCTACTTTTTACATAGTACTGTGGGTAAACTCACATCCTGACAGCAATGATGATGTTTCCATTGTGTTCTTTAGTGTGTCTTTTTTATTATCATTATTTTAAGCTTTGAATGTTGGTTGTACTTTGACCATCATGAAAAATATATTGATAAACCACAAAAATGACCTAGTTTGGTTCTGATTATCTTCTTTAATTTACAGTGCATCAACACTGTGTGAACAAGAACTACGGTATAAATCTGCTTTATCCGGCAAAATGCCAAATAGACAATAAGAATGCTGCGTGTCCAGATTTTGCTACACTGAACAGGCTCAAAAGCCTGAAATGAACTTGACCTGAGAAATGTAAAAATCTGCTCTGTCCACAATCTTTTGTAGAAAGAACTTTAGGATGTGGCATGGTAGTGTTTCTTCATTCATGGAATAAAACATTATTTTACCACCCTGGTTGCTACTGCCGTTATTTAGTGTTAAGTACTTAAATAAGCATCAAGTTGCTGGAAGTGCTATTCCTGGTTGAACCGAGCCCAAACTCCAGGGTGCAGATCAGAAAAATGAAAACAAGTCTTTATAAATAAATTCACATCGCCATTTAGTCTGCCTGTAACCTTGGTAAATGGTGTCACCATGATAAATGGTGACTGCTTTTGAGGAAAACATGAAGTAGCACGACGTGGGTTCAATCCCAAAGTAGCAGATCGTGAGAAGACCCCTATTACCCTCTAGTCTTTGGTAAAAATGCACCTTTCCTCCCTTTCTGCCTGCTGACCTGGCACACAGGCTTCCTGAGGGCATCAGCCAAGCACAACAGCTTGACCAAAGGGATTTTTGCCGTTTCATCCATTGTCCCTTTTCCCAAAAGTCACTTGTGGGTTATGAAGTGGGAACAAAGCACTAAAACTTACTGAGTCTGCCATAGCAGATTTTTCTGCAGACGATTCTCCATCAGGAAAGGGGCAAGCAAGAAGAGGGAGTCATCCCACCCAAATTTGGATATTTGTTTCCCTTCAAGCCAAGAGGAGAGCCATGTACCTGCCAGGGCCATGCTCAGACACCTCCCTTGAACAAGTGGCAGCCTTTCCATGTGCCTGTTTCGCTCCGCTGGCTGCGGGGATAGGAGCAACTATCCCAGACTGAAACAGCTGGGGGACAATTTGGGGCCATCCCTAGCTGTCCCCTGTAAGAGCACTTTGTGGACTGCAAGACCAGCTGGATGTTCCCACAGCTTCTTTACACGTGGAAAGGAAATCCTTTCGTTTCATAGATCTCCTGGGAAAACAAAGACTTTTGCTCAAATTAGGAATCCTGGATATGACTGTACAATACACTGTCCTCTTTATCTCAAGCAATAACTTCAGGAAAGATTTAAATCTGCACAGACATCTGTGTCTCTAGGCCTAATAAAGACACAAAAGACCTTTTAACCCTAAAAGACTAAATCATGTAGCAAGGCTGTGATGCTAAGCAGCCACTTGGAGGTACAAGGATGACAAGGATGCTTTCCAGTAGTACCTGCTGACTTGCTGCACCTCTTCAGTGTCCAGGGTGATGTTGCATCAGCTGATACCAACTTTACTGAACCGAATTCACAGGAAGAGAAATGTAATATTTCACAGCAAAACCAAGAAACTATTGTGGACACTTGCTCTAATCCTTGTTGCCAGCAATTCAGGAAATAAGAAGTTTTAGCATGGGTACAGGGCACGCAGATTGCACTAGTACAAAATAGCTTTGCTGTTATTTTGCTTAATTACCTAAATGTAACTAATATTTTTATTGTCCAAACAAATCAAGCTTATACTCTCAATGAACTGGCATTTCTGGATGCCATAATGTTCAACTGTGGCACCAAAGTGGAAGAGAACTAATGAGCGGTGTCCTAGTAATTCAGAAGGAAACCAGAGAGGGAAAAATGAGGCATTGCTGGTAGCTAATTAACAAAGCCAGGCAGCCAGCCATGTTTGTAATTATCTACGGGTTCAGGCATGGAGCATATAAACCCATCCAAGCTCTGCCCATGAGCTAAGGCCAAATAAATGCTACATCTCTGAAGGGTAGGAAGGAAAAAAAATGAGTGAAGGAGAAAGGGTATGTGGGATGCTCACGACAGCTTTCCCATGGGAAAACCATTGGAAAGTGCTGTTAGCAATGGGGAGAAATGGGTGTTTTGTTGGGGAGACTGAAGGAATGAGGCTGGTGCTGGTACCTTCACGGAGCTGTGCTGGTACCCGGAGAGGTGCTCTTGATTTTGCTCTCATGCTCATGTTGTTTCTCCAAAGCTCGCTCAGGTTGGCAGTGGTAAGGCATTGGATGTTTTAACTTTGCATATCAGGTTGTAGAGCACATTTGCCCTGCAGTCCTTCCTGGGGCTGCAGAGAAGCTGCCAGACATGCCTTGGTGACAGCTGGGGTGAGGACACTGTCTTCCTTGCCCTGGGTAAATGCTGGCTCCCCTTGTTGCTCATTATTCCCTGGACTTCTTATCTGTTTTCCATTTGCAAAAGAAAAGGAAAAGACAAAAATGGAAAAGGTAACAGAAAAAGCTCAATATCTCAGTTGCCAATTCCTTAATCATTGCCTCTTACTGAGCCAGCTGTTTGCTTATTTCTATTTCACACTCCCAACTTAGGCTCCAGGCTGGAGGCTCAGAGCAGAGCTAAGGGCACTTGCTAAGACCTGTCTCCTCTTCCCACTTCATCTTTCTGTCTTCTCCCCATTCAGCGTGGTTACAGGCTGAAAGAAAACACAGCACCCCCTTGGAAACTAGGAAGACACAAATATAAAAGCAGCATAGTGAACCTTCCCAATAAGCCATAACCAAAACAAATTATTTATTCTTTATTCTAATAGCTAATTCATGCACAGCCAGTGTCCTTTGCTTGGTGCTTATTCTTTTGCTGTGAGGGAATAAGGAAGAGAAGATCCCCAAAGATGAATTATTTACACCAGGTCACCTGCACTGAAGACACATGCTGGTCTGGCTCTCCCCACTCCCACTGTCCAGCTGGCCCTCCAGCCACCTTGCAGTCTCAGCCTTTCCAAACCTGTGGCGGGTGCAGAACCAGGGAGCTCACAGAGGGAAGGAAGCGGGTGTTTGGGAAGAAGAGGAGACCATATTGTAACATTCAGATTTTGATAAAGGGCAGTTTGAGCATGGAGAGGCCTGTAGTCAACCAACATGTCCAATTGCGGTCTTTCAAGTTGTGAAGGGTCCCACATTACCCTCCCGCTGCCTACTGCAGCTGCTGCAGACAGATGGGACACTACAACGCAGGGCACTCGTGCCTCTGCTGTTGGAAGAATCCATCAGTTTGATATGGACCTGAGCAGGACATCACCCATAGCCTAAAGCAGGTGCCAGGAGCTCACCTCCGCAGTGACACAAGTCACTGACCATGTATGTGGAAACAAGGCTTTGGTCTTCCCTCCTTTTTGGCATCCTCCTCCTAATTCAGCTCCAGAGCCAAGGGGAAAGGAGGCCACGTCTGGTCTGCGTGGCAGGAAAACTGGGTAAGCAATGATCCTGCTCTCTGGGAGTGGCTGCCAACATCTTTGCTAAGCGTTAGCAGAGGCAAATCTTCGGCTATCTCAGTGTCACAACATTGGTGTGACACTGTGTCCTTTCTTAAAACATCCCAGTGTGGGACTCAGGTGTTTATATAAGAACTAGAGTTTTAATTTCCAAAACAAGCCCCAAAAGCTAGCTGCTGTCTGCAGGGATCTTTTTTGCGATTGTAACAACTTGAAAACACCATCTGGCTTTTTCACCGCAGCTCAAGAAATGAAGGGCTGAGGATACCCTTCTTCTGAGTACTGTCAGCTGGGATCACCCTGGCTGACCATCTCTGATGGGGACAGAGGGAAAGTGGAGGGACCTCTAGGGACAGGGACCAGTGGGAGAGGAGAAACCTCCCCTGCTGCCACTCTGGCATTGCTGCGAGGCAGCTGGGGACACGTCTCCAACCCCCCAGCCTCAGGTCTGCCCTGGGACAGGGGAACCAGCTTCTCCCCATCCCGCAGCCGAATGCAAGACCACCCACCCACTGCAGTCTTGGGTCCTTTATTTGGCCACACTAATCAATGATCTTTGTACGCCACAATATCTGCTACAGCAGTTGTGTTGCCAGCAGCTGTGAAGGGGAAGATTCAGAAATCCTTTGTAAAATAGATTTTTTCTTCTTTTTTTTTGCTTCGAGACATTAATTAAAAGCCTCATATTAAATGAAGCTACATTCTGCCTCCTCACTGGGATAACAGCTTTAATCAAAATGTCCATTTCCATGACCGAGAAGAGTAAAAAGCAAATTTAGATGTAACGAGGCCCCAGGAAAACACAAAAGTAAAGCATGCTCCAGTATTCCTGTGGAATAGCAAGGTTTCCCTCCAGGTTTTTTTTTTTTCTTTCCTTCATTATAAATCTACCTTTTGCATCATTTTAAAGCAACAAACAACTCTTTCAGTGAGCTGATGTGAATGTTCTCATCCTTGCTGGAAAATGCATCCAGGCCTTACACTGCCTTTGCAACAGCTGTTGTCAATGTCCTGAAATCTAGTTTGTGCTGAGCATTTCCAGTAACTCAAACTGACAATTTGTAGTGAGTATCCATAACCAGCCTGCACAAACTCCCCACTGCCTTGTCTGGGAGCACCTCAAAGTGTGGTAAGTCCTTCACCTGGAAAATCAAACCGGGAGAAAAAACATGAACAAGGTAAATCCTCTGCTCCACGTTCTGCTCTGAGACACCATGGGAAAAGAGTGTGGAGACTCAGGAGCCCAGCAGGGCAGTCATCTGCGATAGTTTCTGGCTGACTTTTGTTCCCTCTAAATTCACATTTGGATGCAGAGAGAGCTGGAAATTCAGGTTGCTGTTTTTCCTGTACTTGGTTCCTTCTTCACCAAAGCAATGTAGCCATCACATGAGTCTGGTACACACCCAAAAGTTTGCCACCTATTAAAAATATTGCAGAGGAAGGAGGAGAGACAAAGGAGAGCCCAGAGACGAGCCAGCCCATCATGAGATGCAGTCTCTCCCCTGCATTGTTAGGGTTATGCCTATGAAAAACACAGAGACCCTCCACCCCAGACATTGTCAGTCTGTGCACTGAGAGGTCCATGAAATGCAGATGAGAAAAGCAAGCCTAGCACCAGTAAGCTTAACTTTACTAGCTAGCGAGCCTCAGTGGGAAATCTTTGGGAGTCCAGAAATCAAAGTGAGTTGAAAATGGCTGAGATCTGGCTCACGGCCATTCCCCCCTCATCACAGCCTGCAGCCTCGGAGCTGCCAGGAGCAGTAAGCGGTACACACATAGAGATATTGAGCGCACCAGGGGGGAACAGAAAGGGGCACGTTCTCACCCAAAAGCTGCCAACCATGCCTGCAATTTTATCCTACACCTTGCGCTCATGAAAGTTAATGGTCACTGAGGAAATCAGCGGTGGCAATGGGAGCAGTAACCATGTCAGCAGTGCAAAGTATTGCACTGAAAGCCAGCGAGGGTCTGGTGCAATAACAAGGATGGAAATTCCCTCTTCTGGGCTACCAATACCGCAGCTGACAATAAGACATTTGTCAGCTGTTGTTGGTGATGGTGTTGTAGGGGAAAGGAGCAAACAACGTCCCACCTTTGAGTAGAAACCAGAGCCGGTGCTACATCAGCCTTTTTCATCCTTATCAACTCTGCACGGTGGGCTGCAGTTCTTCTTGAAGAGGCATCTTTTGAAGGTAGAAGCCCTGAAAACATTAAATTCAAACCTTATTAACTGCCTAGGATTTATCTGTGATACAGTAGACTTCTGTTTTCACTGTGATGATTCTTATAACTATATAATTTGCAAGGAAATTGGGATGGGAGAAATTTTTCTCACTTGCCTCTAGAGGCAGACTGTAAACAATTCATCATGCAACACAGCAACAGCAGCCAGAAACTCAGCCCAAACTTCCCCCCAAAAATCTGCAATCTCTGGCTGAATAACTAACAAGTGGAAAAGCACTGCATTTTCCTACATTAAGATTTTAAAGGTGAAATAACCTTCATTCCCCCACTCAGCACTTTCAGAAAACAAAATAAAGAGGAAGAAATCCCAGTCTGAAGCATTTAACTGGACGTAAAGGCTTGCTTTGCTTGCAGAGCCTCTGGGTTACCTGTTCTGGGAACTTCTGTGCCAAGATGCTTTTAAGAAAAAGTTAGAATTGCAGTTTTTTCTGGACAAATGTCAGCTGGTTTTGTGGACTGAAAGGCAGATATTCACACTGAACATCTCCACAGCTGAGACATCTGATCTAGGCTGTCTTTATACCTATTTTTGCAGAAGACTAATAGGCACTTTAGGGCACAATGCATCCAGCCAGCTCCAGACGCCCGCTTTGGGGGGGCACACACTGTGCAGTCTGCATGGACCACGAGGATCTGGGTGAGCAGATCAGCTATAGATATCTCTTTTCACCCAAGGAGACAGGGAAAGCAAAGAAAGTATTAGATTTGTAAAGGTTTGATTTTTAAGAAATGAACAAACTCCTCAGTTTTCTGCCAAATTGCTTACTGCAGCTAGAAGCGGAGCACAGGCACCTGCTATTATATATTTACTATACTTTACGGCGCCAGGAAAGCTTTTGAGTGGTAGGATGCCATCTGCTGCTCCGAATGGTTATTTCCTCCTTTCCTATCCCTTCCCAGCAGGCAGCTTGTGTTGATGGGGGAAATTTGGAATATGTTTGGATCATCTGCAAAGTGAAAGTATTTTCACCCATGAAACAAAATTTTTGATAATAGAAAGCAGAGTGGAGAGTTTAATCTCAGAAGCGCTGGCTCAGTTATGAAGAAAAGTTTGTGCAAGGAATAAGGCAACCCAGAGAAGACATAAGATATTTACCCACAAACCGTCTTGCAAAGAAGATTGGCTTTTGTATAATTTCCAGTTTAATGCCAAGACTTGCTGCTAATTCTGCTAGCGCCCATCTCCATTACGACAGAAACAATCATCTCCACATCTGTGAGTTGATGCGACACCCTGTGACCCTGAAATATAGTCCCAGCATGTCTTTCTAAAATCTGTGGAGTGAAGAACAAATTAAAACACACTGTCGGCTCTCAGGGACTGGAACTTAAACCTGTGAGCAAGCTCTATTAAGTCCAGTAATAGACACAAGTCATACTCAGCCACACAATGGAAGTAAAACGGGATGAATAGCACATCATCAGCTCCAGCACTCCAGCAGTAATAAGCATCACGCTGGGCTCACTGCACTGACTAATCCATAATTTATTGGGCTTCATAAATATCAAAACATACCACAGCTGTTAGTACTTCAGTGCAAAACCCGCAAATATTACTTCAATTATTCAGGAGCTCGTCGCAAGAGCCAGTCAACTGATTCGAAGGTGCAATTTTAGAAGGTATCAATTACTCGGGAGTTTCAGTGGCACTGTTGCCGGCCGGGCCCCCAGGGCAGCTGTCATGGGAAACTCTGAGAGCACCAACAACAAGAAGAAAAATTGCCTCTCTCTCAAAAAGAGCCTAAAGCCTTGAGCCCCACAGCGGGAGGGATTCAGGCAGCTTAGTGGCAGTGCTCAGAGGGGTTATGTGTGGTCCCCTTCAACCCTTGGAGGGGTCTCTGCTTCAGCATCTCACTCTGAGGGCTGCAGAAATGATAATTAAATCAACAATCTCAAAAGCTTGCACTCCTAAATTTACCCTCCATGCAGGACACAAGCTAGACCTGCTTAAACAATGAAGCCCAGCAGTACAAGTCACCTCTCCAGCAAGGAACCACCATTTAAAGCCATCCTGGGCTTTTCCCCCTGAAGACACACTTCCCTTTCCCAGTGGCATTTGGGTGCCAAAGACGAGACCAGAGGCTGTGGCCAGCTGGTTGGTGAGTTGAGGTCAGGGTTATCAGGTCCCATGCACAACATCCCTGTCCATGCTCACACTGCAGATCCATCCCCTCCACCAGGGTCCATAGAATCATAGAATCATAGAATCGTCTAGGTTGGAAAAGACCTTTAAGATCATCCAGTCCAACCATTAACCTACACTACCAAATCCACACTAAACCAATCAAGGGTAGACTAGATTAAACCATGTCCCCAAGTGCCACATCTACCCGTTTTTTGAACACTTCCAGGGATGGTGACTCCACCACCTCTCTGGGAAGCCTGTTCCAATGCTTGACTACTCTTTCAGTAAAGAAATTTTTCCTAATTTCCAACCTAAACCTCCCGTGGCGCAGCTTAAGCCCACTTCTTTTCATCCTATCGCTAACTACTTGGGAGAAGAGGCCAACACCCACCTCACTACAGCCTCCTTTCAGGTAGTTGCAGAGAGCGATAAGGTCTCCCCTCAGCCTCCTCTTCTCCAGGCTAAACAACCCCAGTTCCCTCAGCCGCTCCTCATAAGGCCTGTGCTCCAGACCCTTCACCAGCCTTGTTGCCCTTCTCTGAACACGCTCCAGCACCTCAATGTCCTTCTTGTAGTGAGGGGCCCAAAACTGGACACAGTATTCCAGGGGCGGCCTCACCAGCGCCAAGTAAGGGGGGACAATCACCTCCCTGCTCCTGCTGGCCACACTATTCCTGATACAAGCCAGGATGCTGTTGGCCTTCTTGGCCACCTGGGCACACTGCTGGCTCATGTTCAGCCGGCTGTCTACCAACACCCCCAGGTCCTTTTCGGCCACGCAGCTTTCCAGCCACTCTTCCCCAAGCCTGTAGCGTTGCATGGGGTTGTTGTGCCCGAAGTGCAGGACCTGGCACTTAGCCTTGTTGAACCTCATACAGTTGGCCTCAGCCCATCGGTCCAGCCTGTCCAGGTCCCTCTGCAGGGCCATCCTACCCTCCAGCAGATCGACACTCCCACCCAACTTGGTGTCATCTGCAAACTTCCTGAGGGTGCACTCAATCCCCTCATCCAGATCATCGATAAAGATATTAAACAAGGCTGGCCCCAAAACAGAGCCCTGGGGAACACCGCTCGTGACCAGCCACCAACTGGACTTAACTCCATTTACCACAACTCTCTGGGCTCAGCCACCCAACCAGTTTTTTACCCAGCGAAGACTACACCCGTCCAAGCCATGAGCTGCCAGCTTCCCAAGGAGAATATTGTGGGAGACGGTGTCAAAAGCTTTGCTAAAGTCCAGGTAAATGACATCCACAGCCTTTCCATCATCTACCAGGTGGGTCACCAGGTCATACATCACATCCCCTCTGTTTAAAGCCAGGTTTCCAGGCTGGACTGATTCAATCACAATGACCATATGCTAGTTTGCTATTTGTGTTTTATGGGCCAATACATTTTCCACTGAAAAAAAAATAAAAGGTCAGTTTAATTCTAACTTCTCTCCTGTGCCATTCTCCTGCAAAGAACTGGGAACAGGAAAATAAGATGCTTGAAGGAGCAGATGGCATAAGGCCAGTACTCCTGCATAATAAGGTATATACCCAGTGGTCATTTGCTACTAGAAAAGGAGAATCTCAAGGATAATTACATATTTGCAAGCTTCAGAAAAACAGGCATCCAGCAGGAGATGATGATGAGATTCCTCATGGAGAGGAAAGGCTGAGCTGAACTGTATGAGACAGCAAAGAAGCCACATGGCAAAGTTTGATGGCAAAACACAAGGGAAAGAAAAGCAGGTCTTGCTCACTGGGCTCTGTGGGGACTTTTCTTTAGTGTGAGATGCGGCATGTGAACCCCAGGTACAGGGCAGCCTGACCTGACTCTGTCCCCATGAGAGAAGGGACAGGAGAAAACATGGAGCAACCTGAGGAGGGACACAGTGTCTGAGAGGTGGAAAGGGACCTTCGGAAAGGAGAGCAGGGGAGTAATATCTCAAATGAGCAGGGGCCCCAGGGGCAAGGGGGGAAATCAAGCTTCTAAACTTTGAAATAGATAAAAATCTAGGGAAGGTTTGACACAGGACACAGGACTGGTCCTTGTCACTGAAATGTTACAGAAAAAAATTATTCCTGCTGCAGAAGAACATCTGCTCCTGTTGAAGGAAATTTCTGTGGCTGTTTTGGATGCAGGCAAGTGCAGCTCCTTCATGCTGGACTGTGCTTCATGGTGGGGAGCGCTTGTGGGAAATATCCACAACCCACTGTCCAGCTGGTGGTACGACTGAAAAAAGAGGGACAGTCTCACAGCAAGTCACGCTCACAGGGATTATGGCCATCGCTATCACATAATGATGTAAAAAAACCCTCCCTCCTCTTCTCATTATCACCTCTCCCCTCCAAAAGTAATCCCAAAGGTTGTCTCGGTGCAGAGACACGGCCTGACCCCAAGTGTCCAAAGTGTCCTTGTGCTCTGAGACAGCCCTACTGCCATCCAGGTGCACCATCACAGCAGTGTCACCATCCACCCAACCCACAGGAGAACCATGGAAGGGTCCAGCTGCACGGGAGGCATCACTGGGGGCGAAAGAGGGGACAAAGTCCTCTACCCAGAGGGTTTAGAGAAGAGCCACATGGCAGCTCACCTCTGGGAAATCCTGAATGTGGATTTTGAGAGTCATCTACAAGCATGCCTGTGGTTAGACATTTCAGTGCAACTGGCCCCTTGGCTTCTCTGCAGGCAGTAGAGATCTAGTACCCCTTCAGACTAGACACCTCACTTTCCTTTCCAGGGCAGCCAGGGTGTGAGGGGAAAGGGAAGTCCCAGGGGCCAGAAACCATCATGGGCTCAGCTCAGCATGGAGCAGCATAGAGCCTGGACACACGCATGGGTTTCAGGTCCCAACATCATTCATGAAACAAGACAAAGAACATTATCTGGAATAGATACTAGTGTACCCCAGGAAAAGGATTTAGCCTGGACAATGCATGCAATACCTTCAGTCAAGCAGGCAGGACCAGACCTTCAGCAAATCCCATCTGAGGATCTGAAGCCAAACTTCATAAATTAAACTCAAATTTATTTTCATGTCCAGACACTAGAGACCTGCTAGCCCAGCTTGGTCTACTCCTTTGTCCAGAACTGGAGTTCTTTCTGGATGCTTTCCTGCATCTCCAAAGTCTGTAGGAGGTTTTTTCGATCTTTAACAGGAGCAGAGCAAACTCCTGATGTTTCAGCATGGCCAGAGCTGTCAAAGGTCACCTAGGTCTCCAAAGTCCAGCTCTTTCTTTAAATAGATGATACCTTCCTGGTCCCATGACTTTTGCAAAAAAAAAAACAAACAAAAGAAATAAACCAAAAAAACCCTTTGCGTGTTGTATTTCTATTAAAGGGTTTGCTGAAGCAAAGCAGGACCATTTCCTGCAGTAAGGGAAAGGGCAGCCGGCAGGGAAGGGCACCCGCTGCCAGGCAGGGCTCCTGCAAGCGAACAGCATGAAATTTTCATGCAAATTTCCCACCAGGGCCTCTTGAATAAAGCTCCAGATTTCCCTGCCCTTAATGAATAAATCACTCAGCCTCGTTAGTGGAGTCTCCGGCGTAAGGGCAGCAAGCATCACCTTTGCTGCTGAGTTGACCAAAGAATTGACATGACCAGAGATAAATGTTGCTTTTAAATTTGTGCTGAAGAAGACACGAAAAACGCGTTAGCTCATAATCTCATGCACAGCGATGCAACACAGGGATAATTGAGATGTAAGTGCTGCTCAGGCACCAACTTCAGAAAGATTTTTTTTCACCCTTAGTAGGCTAACAAACCATTTCTAAAGCAGTGAAGCTCTTTAATGTTTTTTTTTTTTTTGCTAGGTATAAGTGTTCTCCAAGTCTTTTGGGAACTGGCATTTTCTTCTAGGATGGTGTGTGCATCTGGGGGAAGATCTTGTACAGCACCAAAAACAAAGGGGCTCCGCAAATGGCCTCTTGAAATAGCTCTGATAAATCTAATACCACAGGGCTGTGTGCTTTGTGCTTGCATGGCCCAGGGAGCAGCCTGGATCAGCCACTCACATCCCCAAAGACTGCAGCAATGGTATGGCAGGTCCTCCCCATCCTCCTTGAAACCAGGTGAGCACAGCATGCCCTGCTTCATGCCAGGGCATGGTCTCCCCTGGTCTGGTTGGTCTCAACCCAAGCACACAGCCACCACCAGCGGCTGATGGGGCTGATGCCTGCTGCCCGGTGAGCTGCAGCCGAGGCGTTTCAGTGGGTGCCCCTTGTAGTGGTGTATCCTGGGGGGTTGTGCAAGGCCAGTAGCTCAAGCATCTCCCATAACACACATCCCATGGCTGTTGTACAGCCAGGCCTGCATGAGCCTTTCTGACTCCGGGCTGTGCTTCATGAAGCTCCACACGCAGGACCTGTGATGCTGCACAAGAGTATTGGTGAAAGAGTGGTTGTCACACCCACTCTGATGCTCGTTCACAGTCCCCAAGAGGCGCAGCTCCCCAGCTACACCATCTGGCTCTCCCTCCAACTCCGCCTTCTTCTTTTCTCATGAATAAAATAAGAATAGGAACAGAAGTAAATTTTCTGGAGCTGACTCACATTTCAGAGTAGTCCCGTTTTCCTAATCAGGCACTTTGGATGGGGCAGTGTGGCACCAAGAGGTCCAGCTCCAAACCCAGCCTTGGCTCTGTGCGTATCAAGTGAGCTCAGTCCTTGCACAGGGCTGGCACAGAAAGGGAGGAGCAGCATCAGCAGTGCTGGTCCAAGAGCAGAGGTCTTGTGTTCCTGGATGTGAATGGGCCTGGTCCTCCTGAAGAAGGGGAGGCTTTTCGGGTGTGCAAAAGATCATCCAGCACATCCTCATGCAACAAAAATCCCAGTGTTGAAGCGAAAAGATCCTTGTACAACCTCCCCTCCCCACACCCCCCAGTGAATAGGCAGGTCAGCACTCCACCATTTCATTTACACCGGACACTGGTCTGCCTCAAGGCATGGGCTTTGCCCAGGAAATCCTCACTGGAATTTCAAATCCTCCAAATGTATCTCTCTGTCACTCAGGCCAGCTTTAAATTTTCACGTATTTTGTACATGTAAGTGTTGCCCTTTCTCCAAGTTCAAGTCATATCCTGGCATGGCCATTGCTAGTCTGCTGAGCACTCCCAGGCTACAAGGTTTATAGGTTGGTTTCCACATGCAGAAGTCACAAAGCAGAGTGTTGGTGTATTTGTGCTGTAACTTATTTAACTTATAAGTAATAATGTTCTTGAAAGAGAGATGGAAAACATGGAAAAAAAAAAACCCAACACCTGCCATGTGTCTCCCCAGGACTGACCACTTGCTCATACTTTAAGAAGTACATTTGGTGGCACCTGCCACATTCGGTCTCTACCACACACTTCAAACCCCACAATTTTGAGCCAGGGATTCTCATCAACTTCCTTACTGCAAAAGCTCGGTAAATCCAATGCATATACATTGAATCTAGCTCAAGGAATACATAAATTTCAAAGCCTCCTGCAAGAAACGCAGACTAGTGATTCCCAGGCTTTCAGTCAGTGTATGAACATATGGAGGTTGTCTGCTTTTAAACTCCATAACTTTCGCACTCTGCAGAGTACTATAAACAGCCACTTTTCTGTGTACACCTCTGACAGCTTTAACTTCAATAGTATATAGAGGGAAAGAGGCAAATAGCTCTTCTGTCCCCAACTGAACACCTCCCCGCACACAGTCAGCTGGAGCAGATAAACACTGCTCTTTAAAAGCATCCCAAAAACGTCTGTGACTGCTGGATTATGGTTGTTTAACAGTTCATTTGATCTGGGTTATCTGGGGAGGTGTCCCTGCTGCTGGGACGAGCCGTGTCCAGCACTTCCAGTCCCATGGGGCTGCTGCCATTTGTGCTGTTAACGCCCTGTTTCCCAACACAGATAGGAGCACTGAAAAGCAATAATACAGATTCAGGCACGATTCCTGCTTTTGGAAAAGCACCAGGCTAAGTTCCACACTAACTTACCCCATCATGCCGTGGTGCAGAAGCTCATGATTCAGACTCTGAAAGAAGTTGAGTCATCTGAGTACAAAGTCCCTCGACTGGCTAATGGAGCCCTCAGGAGCTGCTGAAGAGGAACATTGGGTATTTAGCTGGATACTGAGTTTATGAAGACGACAAAGGAAAAACAGACCTCAGCTCTGCCTGCTCTCATGTTGTTTCACCTCTGGAATTACTCCTGCTGGGACCTTCCTGCTCCTTAAGCCCTGAGCAGCTTGTGTCTGCATCCTTACAGATGGTAGACCCCCAAAATGTTGAACAGGAAGGTCTGACCCTGCCAGGAACCAAAGGGATGCTGAAGTTGTCTCCTGCTTGCTGCACCCGAATTTTCGCCCTTCTACAACTCTGCCCGCCTGCATGGGTGGAACACAGAGATTTGTCTTGGGGACATCTCCACAGGGACAGAAACCACAGCAAATCCAGCTCAGTTTGAAGTGGGAGCTTGTGCTCAGCCTTTGGGCCATCCTCCCCTCCAAGCAAAACAACTTCATCTTGGTTTCCATGAAAGAAATTGAATAAGATGTCAATCCAGAAACTAAAGAGCATTTTACAGCTGCGAATCACGACTGTGTGAGACAGATAATTAGGCAATTAGAACAATTAAATGTTAAAAAGACACCATGTCTAGAAATGAGGGCAAAGAAGAAGAGAAGACACGACAATTCTTGCAGGTTTTTTTTCTCTGGAAGTTTTTCAAATGGTGGTGATGCAGGAGCAAGCAGCTGGAGAGAAGGGAGGGAGGACATGGATGAGACACTGAGCTGTGGGCTGTAAGTTTTGGGCAGGACATCTGAAAATTAATAGTTGCCCTGGTGAATTTAAGGTGGGATTTCCTAGCTGGTTGATTTCACTCATCAAAATCATCAATCAAAAACCTACAGAGAAAACCAATTACACATTATTTGGGCTTTGGGGCCATTAAGTGACTTTTTGCAACCTTAACATTTTGATTCTGTGGTAAGCCAGAGCCACCATTCAGAGTGCAGTCCAGCCTCTGGGCATCTCCCTGGGGAGCCGTGTTTCCTATCAGGCTGCAACAGCCTCTTCTTCTTCTGGGGCATAAAATTTGCTTTGTCTGCCTGGGGTTTTTGAGTCTCTTGTGTCTCGTACATGGCTAACCAAAATGTGCTCTTATCAGAATTGGACAAGACTGATCACAGAGTCATTTCTGGTCTTTGCTTTTTCCAGGATGTTAATTTGCTTATTTGCACAAGAGCTCCAAGGTGAACCTTGGCTTGGAACAAACCTCAGTCTGCCACATCGGGAAAGTAGTTGGCTGCACAAGCTGCAACACTGCAAGGATTTAGTGTTTACATCTATATTTGCAAGGGGCATTGGACTTGTTTCATACCTGTGCCCCAAGACTCTTCTTTGATGAGAACCAGTGTAGTAAGTGAAGACAATTGGGATTATGGTTTCAAAAGCATATTCCTTGAGCCAGACTGAGACGCACCTGGTCAGTTGTCTCCACCCTTCTGAACATATTCCAGCTTTGCATGGACATACTGACTTCCCATGCCCTGCATTTCCTTATAGCACAAACATGCAGCATTCCCCGTGCTCACGCAGGCCTTGGTGCTGCAGCTGTGGTGCCAGTGGTGTCCCTGGGGCAGAGCTCTGTGCTGGCTGTCCCCAGCTCTGACCACCATGCGTGGGTGGATGTGGCCAGAGCTGGATACGGTAGTATGCTGGTGGGACTTCAGAGAGGTCCCCCTGGAAACAACAAGAAATGAGTCCTCCTTCCCTTATGAAGGGGAAGAGCCCTGTCAATCAGGCTGCCAGGAGCCACTCTGCTTCTCATTGCAAGGACCAGATACGGTACCAGTACAGAGAAGGGACTGTGGCTCTCCAGACTGTGACTTTGAGAGATGCTCAAATATTGCCCCAGCTCTCTGGTTGGGGACTGAATTTGTCTGACTTGCTAGCTGGAAAATCACATCCAGAAATGTGGTGCTAAAGGTTGGTTTTAGTTTTTGGGGCTGAGATTCAGGTAACTGTGTACAACTTATAGCTTTGCTCCAGGCTTTCTGGAGATCCTTGACCACTTTCTGGCTTGTCCAGGCACTGGTCCCCACAGATGTGGAAAGCAGTACTGATTCTTCTTGTCAAAGCCCATGAGGTAAAACCACTTTGGCACAGGTAGACGTTCCTTTCTTCTTGTAGCAACAGTACAGGAAGGCTTAGATTGCTGATGCTAGTGCTCAAGGCTTTTTTCAGCATTTATCTCTGCCTCACACGTTGGGCTCTCCAACATCCCATCACCCAGTGCTGAAGAGTGGGCTCCTTCCCAGCCTTCTCACCTTGCACCGCATCTCCACTTGTGCCTGCTAAGGCTGCCCCCACCCCGCCCCGGCCCGCCCCCGCCTCCGCATCCTCAGCTCACCTCTGCCCTGTCACCTTGGCTTGTTAAACCAGCCTTTCCCAGCTCTTCATACCACTCTCAATGGAAGGGGAAAAAAGCAACTTTTAAGTGCAAAAGGGCTTTTCTTGGTTTTCACTGGCTCTGTCGGGTTTTGCCCTGGAAGAATCCCTGATGTTTGGGAAGGGGCTGGATGCAGCCTTTTTGTCACTGCAGCACATCCCCGCTGATGGGGCCGTGGTGCAAGGGGCCACGGTGCTCATCTGTCCTGCCACCACACCAGCCTCCAGGCTGAGCTGAAATAATCCCTTCTTAACCCAGCAGGCAGCTAGAAAACCATTATGAAGATGCACTTCCCACTTTCTGCGTTTGCCAGCAGAGCAAAGGGGACGCGCAGGGAGGCTCTTGCTCATCTCTCCCCCTTGCCTGCTCCCCAGCCCCTCCTGCGACTGCAGTTGTTTTATATTTTACCTTCACTCTCTTGCATTTGTCCCAGCCAAAACTCACTTTTAATATTGATTTACAAAAATTCTTCGGAATCTTTTGGTGAGTGCTTGCCAGCATTTCAAGGGCATAGCATCTTCCAAGTGAATCTGTCCATCCCTTCCTCCCCCTCACATGATTCAAATCCTGCACAAATCTCACCAGACGGCATTAGACACTCCCCCCTATTTGATATATGCCCTTTTACTGTTATTTCTACATACAAGTGCCAGCCATGTCTAAGTTTCCTATGGGATTCCTTGTCACAATCAGGTTTTGCAATAATGTTACACTTTCTCAGGTGCCCACTGACACGCTTCTTTAAGTGGTTGAAGTACCTGTGCTGCAAGCACTTTAAAAAGTAACTTTATCTATTCAAATTAAATGTGTAATGGCATTTAAAAAAAAAAAAAGTGGATGAAATTTTGACCTTATTGAAGCAAATGGGGGTTTTGTCACTGACGTCAGTCAAGCCAGGGTTTCACCCAAAATTTGAGCAAGGGAGCTCAGATGAGCCAGTAATAGAAACAAGGCAGTTGTGAAAGCTGGATCTGCAATCTCAGCCTGAACTCCCCCATCCTGCAAGGATTACAGCATGGCTCTGCCTCTAATTGCTGTAAGAATAGCCATCTTATTGTCTACATCTTCTGCAATTCCATTACTGGATGAAGGACATTTCTGATACAAATTAAAGGAAAAAAACCCCACCAAAGCCCACACCTATTATCCTGCCTTATGCACTTATGAAATGAGAAGGTTATTACAGCAGAGAGGAATTAAGCTACAATGCTGATGCTCTGTCTCACTGAGGGTTTACAGAGTGGTAATTAAGAGAAGCACTTTCTGCATAAGAGACCTCTTCTGCTGCAGAGGAAGAAAAAACATTTCTGCTCATTTTAATCAGGCATTGATGGATGGCGTTAATCAGTTACGATAACGTGTCAGCATCTCCCTCATGCTACGGCTCTGCAGACCTCCGATAGCTGCTGGATAACCCCAGCACACTCACTTTCAGCCTGGACCACAGCCCACATCACTGGGGAAACATGCAGCTGCTTCAGCAGGCACTGAATGCGGCCCTTTTCAGATCTGTTAGGACAGGGAAACGCCAACCCTGCTGTTTATTTATTTAACCATTTCCAGCATGGCTTTGAAACCCTTGCCGCTTCGCAGACGTTAAATGCTGGCGTCTTTGTGCACACATGAACGAAGGCAAGCCCCTTCCCCCAGGTGAGGTTGCTCCTCCCTGTGGGTGTAAATCACTGGAGCAAATCTGAAAGCAAGTCACACAAGCTGGACACATATCTGCAGCAGAGATGGACTCGAAGGACTTTATATGGTGAGTGCTGCTTTCCCAGATGATCCTTGTCCACCTCCATGAGCAGCCTGGCTTCAGGAGGCTGCAGAGAGGACATCAGAAGCAGTGCGGTGCTTTGAAAGTCTCTTTGCTCCCACACACCCCGCAGCACCAGGAGCATTCATCCCCAGGAGGCTGGGGACTCCCCTTGTCCCCATGCTACAGGCGGGGAAGCAGGGCATGGTGAGGATGAAGTGCTTTGCACTATGTTCAAAGCCAGCAATATCGGTTGCACAAAAGCGAGGTGACCTGGGGGGACTGGGTGTGTAGGCAAGGTTATCCACCACGCAATGGCAGGACCACATTTAAAACAGTCTCCAGCGCTACAGCCTATGACGGACATCAGGTCTCAACCCAAAACTTGCTGAAGGTCATTGAATCCTTCAGAGGTTTCCATCTGCTCATCTTTTGAGGCTGGGTGGAAAAAGAAGTGCAAAAGGTGCAAACCTGTGACTGATAGGAGTGACCTCCACTGTGCTCACATGCAAATGGTGAGAGAAGGCAGTGAACAGCTCAAGGGACTTGGAGGCCTGAAACCCAGACGTCTAATCCTGCTCCTCATCCATTTATCCACAGCACTATCCTTGCAGAGTTTGAGGGGTTTGAGCCAAGGAAAGCTGTGAAGGTGTGCAGGCAGCGAGAGAAAGCTGAGCCTCCTTCTTCAGAAAATGCTTCTGTTGCAGCATGTGCTTCTGGACTTCAGCGAGAGTTGGAAACTATTTTCTTGTCCTCCTGCTTGTCCAAAATCAGCAAGGGACTTCCTCCAGCATCCTTGGGACATCATGGACAGCTTTCATTTTATTTTAAAGCATCTTTAAAATACAGGGAGAGAGAACAGCCCCTGGACATGTTTCAGTGGAGGGTCAAGCTGGGTGCCAGAGGCAAAGCATCGGGTATGGTGCTGGCAGGGTGCAAACACGCAGGCCCTGTGACCCCTTTCAGCAGCCCTCATCCTGCAGGTGCCAGAGCTCAGAGCTGTGGCTGTGGGGCAGCAAAATACAGGATAAAACAATGTTTCTTTGAGAGAAAAAGAGCCTTCCAAGGAGACAGATGTTATTTTGAAGAGTGGGGCAGGAAATGCCATAAGGGTCTTACTTTAGTGTGCTGCTCATTGCCAAAGGCACCATCAGAAGGAAGAAAAAGGACCATTGGAAAGCACAGGATGGGCAGCCCAGGCTCCAGGTGAGTGCCAGGAGCAGCTCTGCATTGCCCCCCAAGGCAAGGCAAGGTTTTTGGAAAGGACTGGGATTTTGGAAAGCATTGTCCTTCCCACTGCTCCACTCCCAGCCAGCTTCAGCAGCAGGCAGGGAGAAGAATTAAATGATTTGTTGAAGGTGGACTCGAGGCAGCTGGGTTGTGCACTGGTGCAGATGAGATGCTCCCAGCAGCACCCGTGGGCACACACGGCTGGTTTGGAGCAACATCTGCCCGGCCCTGCCTGCTGCTGGTGACAGGTCCATGTGCCCTGCTCTGAAACAGGGCACTAAGGGAGCTTAAATAGTGCAGCGATACATTTGGACATAAATAAAGGTAGACCTGACTGACGAAAGGAGAGAGGCATCATTCCTGAATCTGGGCACACCAAATTGCAAAGCTCTTAATTGTGCATTAAGGAAGTCCATAAATTAATGGACAGCTTGGAGACCTTGTATGCCTGTTCCTGCAGATACAGTATCCAGCTGTAAGTCCACAATGGCACCATGGCAATTTTGGAAGCAAGATCCCAGTACTGAGCCTGCTGTGGGGTTTCCATCCCACTGGGTTGTGGAGAAGGTGGTGGATAGAGGCACCACCCAAATCTCTCCGAGCAGAATTAGGCACCTCCAGCCTGTGGTTACAGCAATGACCTCATCAGCATCGTGACTGTCCCTGGGACTGGAAAAATGCAGATAAAAAGCAGAGTTGGTGTGTCAAAGGGGATGGATTTGTGACTACTTGGTTAAAGTTTCTAAGCAGAAGTAAAGCAGAGAGATACAAGGGCAACAGAAGAAGAAACAGTAGAAAAAAATGCCAGTGCTCATGCAGGTTGAGTTTTGGTTGGTTCGGATCTGGCTTTTATGGGACAGCTTCTACTCACCATGAAGGAAAAGAAAAAAATCACAAACCCCACTGTGGTTTTGACTTTTGACCAGCTCTTCAGGAAACCATGGGTCACACCTTTGTCATGTTGACTTGTACAAGCCCATGAGGACTGCAGATGGCTTCCCCCGCTGCCTCCCAGGCAGCAGACAGTGCAGGTCCTGCCTTTTCCCCCAGCCTGGGACAGATGATCATCCAAAGCTCAGGATAGAGAAGGCTGATGCTAAATACACTCACCAGGACTTTCTGTCCAGCCTCTGTTGTGTGCCAGGGGGGTGACGCAGGAGCCAGCACGCTGTCCCCAACCTGCAGCTGCAGAGCAAAATGCAGCTTGTTGGCAGGTAACTGAATTACCGGCACCAAGCGATAACGCTGCACATGTGTCCTTCCCAGGGACAAGGGATGGGGGAGGAAGAGGGACTCAGGTTTGCCAGATTTTTAATAGTCTGCTGCAAAGTGCTCCAATGCAAGAGCTATAGAGACTACAACCTTGAAGCATGAGAATAGCTGAGAACAGCTTTTGCTTTTATGTAAAGTGTAAACAAAAAGAAAAACCTTTAAAAAAGCAGCAGCAAACAAATCCAAGGTTACTGGCCAATACATGTGATTTCAAAGGCTGAATTTCTGACTCTTTGTTTTTTTTAAACCAAGGTTGAATCTCTCTCAGAGTTATTGTTTAGATTACAGTCTTGCCCTGAAAGAGGATATATCTACCTATATGTGCCAGCAACGAAAAATGTTGCTATTCACATTCTCATTGGAGGTGCTAGAAGAAAGTAAGTGCCACCTGTAAATAAGCTGGCTCAATAATTAATTGCCAGCACAGACAGCACAATAGAAAAGCTCCAGAAATAAGTTATTGCAAATACAATTTCAAACTAAAAGTGCATGAATAGCTTTTGAAAAACCTCCAAAAAGCAGACTCTGATTTTCAAAGAGAAGTAAAACACCACCAATCAACTTGTCTCTGCTTTCTGAATGGGAGGTCTCAGCCTATTCCACTTCAGGTGAGGCAGCACATAGCCCAGAACCGAGCCCCTGTCAGCAGCCCCCAGCTGACAAAGAAAAAAAAGGGGTTTAAAGTAGCAGGGATGAGTGAACAGTGGCATGGTCACAGGGAGCAGAGGAGGGAGGAAGAAATGTGGTGGGTGGGTGCGTGGGTCAGTGGATGGCTTGGATGGGTGTGGTGGGTGGATGGTTGGATGGATGGATGGATGGATGGATGGATGGATGGATGGATGGATGTGGTCCATGAACATGGCCAGTGAGAAATGCCATCGTACAGAGAGAGCAGCCACATGACAACCACAAGCATCCTCTGCCCAGGGAAGTTTCATCCAGCAGCAATGGGAAGAGGAGGTTGAGGAAGGCCTTTTTAGCCCCTGACAGGGGGCATAGACATTATCTGCACCCTCCCCTGAAAAGTGCAAAGTATGAGGCACATGCAGAAGACAAGTTTTAACGAGGCTGGGCTGCCACATGCTTGGCCTGACCAGAGGAACATCTCAACAGTCTCTCTATCCCTCAAACCACGTAACCACAGATACATCACAAGCCGTCAGGAGAGCACACAGGCAAGGCCTCGGGATATACTTTGGTGCAGACTTTATGCAGGGCCAGGCACTGGCATGGTTACATCCGTGGCTGTGTACATGTACATTGAAAAGCCAGATTCTTTGAAAAGAGGTACAAAAAGGAAGGATATGGGGTGGTCAATGCCACAAGCCTGTCAGTGTTTAAGAGGTATTTGTAAAATGCCCTTAATATCATGCTTTAACTTTTGGTCAGCCCTGAAGTGGTCAGGCAGTTGGACTAGACGATCGTTGTAGGTCCCTTCCAACTGAAATATTCTATTCTATTCTATTCTATTCTATTCTATTCTATTCTATTCTATGATTTAGGACAATTCAAAACTCACTTCAAGATATCATGAGCAAGTAGGGGAGGGATGGCAGTGAAAGGAAGCAGGGAGGAGAAATTGTAAATAGAAAAGGAAGAAAAAAATACACATCCGAGTGAAATTTATAATTCCCATATAAATGAAAGGAGAGGTAATAATGCACATCAGACTAATGAAATTATCCTGCAGACTGACTACTAGCTAATGAAATTGCTTACCTAGCATACATTAACTGAGCTGCAACTGGCATTTCACCGCACTCACATAAGCCAAAACTCTTCCCGTCAGCAGTGAGAAAAATGCCACAGGAGTAGAGCAAGACAGCTTTATTTACACACCACAAAGTGCAGCCAGAATCAGAGGTTAGCCAGGGCATGGGGTCAGCTGCAGGGGATACTGAGGCTCAGCTCTGGTTTTTCAGTGGCTCCAGATCAGGTGTGCTCTGATTGTGAACCAAGGAAAATATTCTTCTGATCTGACAACCCTGCTCATGAGAGCTGGAGCACAGAAGTCAAATCAAACTTCTGGTTCATGGGTAACCAGCTGGACTATTTTGTGGCTGGAGCTTCATTATTTAGTAATTTTGCTGAGGACAGTTAAGCTCTATTAGGATACAGCTTTCCACGACTGTACGCTAATAGCTCAGGGACAACAGATCAACACACCTCTCTCTATGCACACACCCCCACACACCAGGGTGCCTTTCTTACCCTTAAATTGCGATGGACTCCACACAAGAAGTTAAGGTAGTTCAGGCTTTAAACAGTTACAAGTGGGGTTTTTTTGGTAGAAACACAATGTCAGAGGTTGGCTGCAGAGCCCACAAAAGACTGCCTAGTAGTTTGAGCCAGGAACAGGAGGTGGACAGCAGCCAACCATGTTGGGAAGCCCAAGAATTAGATGGGGAAACTGTCCTGTTGCCCATCCCATTTTACATTCTGCTAGTGCAGGTCTGCTCTCCCATATCACCATGGTAAGGCTAAAAGCAAATTTGCTGAGTGGAGCCATATCTGTGTTTTCACCTTTCTAGGGTATTTCACAGTCTCTGTCACTCAGCGTATCCATGGGCGCAACTAAATAACACCAACACAGCTTGACACCATTCAGGTGGGCAGAAGGGCCTTCAGAAGGCCTCCAGAGAACAACCCCCCTAATGGCAATTACTGCTTTTTAGAAAAGGATTAGAGGTTAATGGTAGAAAAGTACCCACGCAAGAGCTGATGGCTGCTGTTATGGAAAACTCTCCCCCCTGGTTTGCTTCAGTTCAGTTTTAAGGAGCCTTTGGGAGCGCAATGCAGTCACGATGCTGAAGTTCAGCCATAGAAAAGTGCTGAATCACACAAAACGTTTCACTTAAGTGAACCTCATTCTAGATTTTAGACGCAGATGGGATTAGATTGTTTTTTCTGAATTTTAGTCAGATAATATACACATTCCCTTATCAAATGATGCAATTCTGAATCAATACTTCAAGCTTTAAAGTATGTAAGTTTATTGTTAATTTTGGGGCATTTTTTTTCATCCTTTGCAGCTAAATTGCGAACAACCAGAAAACTTGACTGAAAAGCTCTCCGTCACACGTATTTGTCCCTCTACATTAGGATTCAAGGTAAAATGTTCAGCAAAGTTCAGCTGGGTCTGCAATCCAATGAAAAAGCTCAGGCAGTCTGGAAATCCTGATGCTACCACACACCTCCTCCAAAAGAGTAGATAGCTTACAGGGAGGAACCATCACATTGGGGTTCAGAGGGTGTACCTCCAGAACACACACCAGAACAGACCCCACGATGAACTGCAGGAAGGGGCATCCCAGTTTCCCAGGCATGTTCTTACATCTGTCTATATGCACTGCTTAAAAAAGTCCTTTTCTAAAGCCAAAGTGATTGCTTCTGTGATACCCAGTCATTGCTGAATAACCACCCCTAAATCTACTGTGCTTTTCTGGTGGGTGAAACAATCCCCATCCATAAAAGCCATAGAAGGTCTTTGTGACAGGAGTCGCAACATCAAACTGAAAGGCCCATGAGTCAAAGCTCTGCTCCAATGATTAGCTGAAGCATTGCAGAGCAAGAGAAACGGTCTCCACCTCCCGCAGATCAATGTTTCTTCAATCCCAACCCTTCAAGGTCAGTTAAAGTTTTCAAAATGTACTTGGCAAAAGTTGTGCAGCTTTAGCAAGCGGCCGCCTCTCCTGGGCCCCTGCTCATCTGAATAGCGTGCCGTAACCTTCAGCCTGTCTTGATGTCTGATTCCCTGCTTGGATCCTATTATCATTACTCACTGGGGAGACCAGGTATGTTTGAAGGAAGCCAAGTCTTCCAGCTTGTCAGCTCTGAAATATGTTGCCTCAGGCTGCCCAAGCTCTTGTTATTCCTTATTCAGTATGAGGGCTAAGGCTACCTGCAGCTTTCACCCTCTTTGCTGCACAGATGGATTTATCTTTTGACCACTGCTATTTACAAAGAGGGGAGAGTTTATCTGCGACGTCGGACGTATACAGCCTTTGGCTTTACAAAACACGTTATTGAGTATTGCAGTGCCTCAGAAGTGACAGAGGGAGCGCTGCCCAGTGAAATCTGGCAGTAAAGCCAGCTCAGGCTTGCTGCTGGTCTGCAGCTGGACGTGCCTTTCTAATTCACCCCAATATGTTTACTTTTCATCTTTGGTCATCCATTTGTCACTCCCTCCCTATCTTCTTTCACAGTGCATCTCTAGGAAAGGAAGGGTTGCTGTCAAATGAAAGCACCGCCACCCATGCCCTCACCCCAAGCCAGGGCGTGTCCTCCTGATGGTAGGGCACTGGGTTTGGGATTCTGCAGCCTTGTGTCTGCGTCTCTGCAACAGACCACTTCTGAGATGCACACTGCCTTGCACGAGCACCCGACACCGCTGCGCCTGAAACATATGCACGCACTGCAGGATGCCTCTGCTTGTGGACGTGTCGGGACTTCAGAGCACAAGCCAATATGCGGCTAACAGCAGGGCTAGAAGATGCGGGGGCAGACTCTCTCCGATTGCCTCTGGCACGGGCAGTTCTGCTGGCCCCCTCCTCCAGGCTGTTGGCATTGGCCACCCCAGAAGGGACAATGAGTGAGATGGAGCCCAGCAGGGACCCAGCCTGGCACCCCTGACCCGCAGCGTGGGGCCATGCAGGTCAGAGCCGCATGCAGTCATTGCACGCTGGCAAACGCACGTGCACATTCGGTGGCAGCGAAGCCAGGAAGGGAGAATGTGCCTGATCCAGGCAAGTGGTGCCCCAAGCACCAGCCCTGGGAGCACGCCCGATCTCCCGCATCCTGGTAAATGCCTTGTCTGTGGCCAGGCACCACGCTGGAGGGAGATGTGGGTGGCATCACCATCTCCAGCCCCAGTACGGACCCAAGGAGAAGCAGCATTTGGACACCTGAGGCCCAGGCTGACTTGCCCGGACCCTGCTTGCCACGTGGCCCAGGCTTCCCCAGGCTGCATCTGCAGGAAGGCCATGCAACTTGTTGAAATTGGTTCGTGCTGAAACTTGGGCGAACTCAGACCCTCAAGCTGAAGTGAGAGCTTCCAGCTGGTTGGCAAGAGGCTCTCATGAACGTCTAGGTGCCAAAAGCCAAGTCAGACCCAGGGAGGCACTGTGAGCTGGTCCAGGGTGCTGGCTGTGAGGATGGTCGCAGGAGCGGTGTGCCAGAATGGGGGTAGAGAGAGGGGGACCCACGCATTACAGTCCTGAGGAGGGTGAGCAGGCCTAGGGACATGGTACAAGGAAGTCACCATCCTGTGACACAGGGCCACTGGTGCCGCTGGCTACTGCTCCCACAGCGGGGGCTGCCAGGAGGTCCCTTCATTCCAGGTTGTAGGAAGAAAGCTGCATTTCCCTACAGGGAAACAGAGCTCTTCCTCACAAATCTCAGCTGGGAAACGTTCCTTTTATAAAGAAGTCTTAGGAAAAGAAAAACCCTTTACATTCAATGGCTGTTTCCCTTGCAGTTGCTTTAAAAGCACATCCAAGCCTTTCCCCGGCTTTTCTGAGCGCTCAGACACCGCTCCATCTAGTGGAAATCTGCTGCCAAGTGCCACCTCCGGCAGGACAAGGACCCCTGCAAGACCAGAGCTGTGAAACACGAGGGATGTGACACCGAGAAGGCTCCAGGCCAGCCAGCGCGCAGGCTGCACGTTGACGCTGAGGCCAAAGGGCGCAGGCAGCCAAGCTCCGACCTTCGTTTCTGCTGCAACACCCGCAGATGCTCTGGGCAGGCGGGGAGGATGCTCGCAAGAGCTGGCAAAAGCAAAGCAGGAATTAAGATCTCACCAGTCACGTAGCCCTGAACGTCTTCACAAAACCACTGAACTCGAGGAGCGTGTGCTCCCGGTCCATCTCAATGCAGGCAAACCACAAACCATGCCTTGCTTGAGTTCAGGCACGGATTTGGCTGGATAGTTCTCCACCTTCCACAAGTGTGCTCCAGTGAGTCAGTCACTGCTGGTTCCTTCCCTCCCCTCCCATTTTAGGGATGCACCTCCCTACTAAATTTAGTCCCTAATTTGTAATTTTTTTAAAATTTTTGTTAGAAATGCCTGAAAAACATATCATTAGATCAGAAATTCTTTAAGGCCAGGGCAAAAATAGAGTCTTTGCAACTCACTGGTTGCTCTGTAACTTCCCCCACCACACTAACAGCCAAACAAACAGGTTAAAGACCACTTCAGCCACTGAATCAGAAAATTTGCCTATTCCACTAAAAATGAAGAAGAAGAAATGGAAGAAATCACATGTGAAAGAGAGGGAAACCAGGATGTGGGGTTACTCACATTTTTAGCTGAGCAAGGCTTATGCAATCATTCTTCACAGGTGCATGTGTTGATTTTCTTGTCTGTCCTCCTCCCATCCACTGCCCTGCCAGCTCCCTAACCCACTGCTCAGTGTGAGCAGAGATAGCGGTCCCAAAGGTACCGAGCTACGAGTTGTGTGAAAATAGGTGCTTGCATCAAATGATAGCCTTAAATGTCCTCACTGAAAGACTAAACATTTAACCGCACATCTGTGAAGTTACACACAAGAAAGTCCCTGGAAAGCAGGTGGTGTTTGTTCTGCTGTTCTGGAAACCATTTCTTTCTCATGAAAGAGAGATGAGATTAGCTTTTACCTGGCTAAGTACCATTACTATAGTTTTAAATAGGAAGGGAAAAGTCAGACAAGTAAATCAATGTCATGGATGCAATTTCACTTTGGTGCAGGACTGACATTGCTGGTTTGGTTCATAACTCCCTCTCCCCATGTCCCAGGTCTTGCACAGGTGCAAGGGCTGCTAGCTCACGGTCAGCAGTGCTGGGTAAAGCTCAAGCTTAGCATAAAAGACTCAAATTCACCGACACAGCTCATGCAGTACCCAGCATCCCAGCATGGGGGCTGGATCAGTGTTTTGAAAGAGGTTTCTAACGTCAGGGTGCTGCTGTGCTGTTGGAGGGGAGCTACATGAGGGCGGCAGAAGTGACTCAGCCTGTCATCGCTGTCTGCACTTTGTAATTATACTATATAGCACTTTCCTCAAGGAGCCACACGCACATTAATGAACCGAGTCTCACACCAGCCCTCCGTGGAGAAGCATTGGGAGCCCTGTGCAGCCGCTGGGAAAATTTGCAGAGAGACGCAGGCAGGCAAGAAGTCTCAACTGAGGTTTGAGCAGGGGTTGTGCAGCAAGGATGGGGATAGGATTGGATCCCCCAGCTCCACACTTGCATCATCGAGGGCAGCAGCTGTGCCAGCAGCTCTCAGAAGGCCATTCAGGCTTCTCAGCTGAAGGCTCAGCAGTTCAGCCGGGACAGTCTTCCAAAAGAGTTGCCGCCCCAACAAAATTGTAACTGGAAACAGCATCAGTTGGTGGAAGAATCATAGAATCATAGAATTGTTTAGGTTGGAAAAGACCTTTAAGATCATCCAGTCCAACCATTAAGCTACACTACCAAGTCCACACTAAACCAATCAAGGGGAGAGTAGACTAAACCATGTCCCAAAGTGCCACATCTACCCGTTTTTTGAACACTTCCAGGGATAGTGACTCCACCACCTCTCTGGGAAGCCTGTTCCAATGCTTGACCACCCTTCCCATGAAGAAATTTTTCCTAATTTCCAACCTAAACCTCCCCTGGCGCAGCTTAAGCCCATTTCCTCTCATCCTATCACTAACTACTTGGGAGAAGAGACCAACACCCACCTCACTACAACCTCCTTTCAGGTAGTTGTAGAGAGCGATAAGGTCTCCCCTCAGCCTCCTCTTCTCCAGACTAAACAACCCCAGTTCCCTCAGCCGCTCCTCATAAGGCCTGTGCTCCAGACCCTTCACCAGCCTTGTTGCCCTTCTCTGGACACGCTCCAGCACCTCAATGTCTTTCTTGTAGTGAGGGGCCCAAAACTGGACACAGTATTCCAGGGGCGGCCTCACCAGCGCCAAGTAAGGGGGGACAATCACCTCCCTGCTCCTGCTGGCCACACTATTCCTGATACAAGCCAGGATGCTGTTGGCCTTCTTGGCCACCTGGGCACACTGCTGGCTCATGTTCAGCCGGCTGTCTACCAACACCCCCAGGTCCCTTTTGGCCAGGCAGCTTTCCAGCCACTCTTCCCCAAGCCTGTAGCATTGCATGGGGTTGTTGTGCCCGAAGTGCAGGACCCGACACTTGGACTTGTTGAACCTCATACAGTTGGCCTCGGCCCATCGGTCCAGCCTGTCCAGGTCCCTCTGCAGGGCCATCCTACCCTCCAGCAGATCAACACTCCCACCCAACCTGGTGTCATCTGCAAACTTACTGAGGGTGCACTCAATCCCCTCATCCAGATCATCGATAAAGATATTAAACAAGGCTGGCCCCAAAACAGAGCCCTGGGGAACACCGCTCGTGACCAGCCACCAACTGGACTTAACTCCATTTACAACTAGTCTCTGGGCTCGGCCACCCAACCAGTTTTTTACCCAGTGAAGACTACGCCCATCCAAGCCATGAGCTGCCAGCTTTCCAAGGAGAATATTATGGGAGACGGTGTCAAAAGCTTTGCTAAAGTCCAGGTAAATGACATCCACAGCCTTTCCATCATCTACCAGGCAGGTCACCAGGTCATAAAAGGAGATCAGGTTGGTGAAGCAGGACCTGCCTTTCATAAACCTGCAGGGTTTAAGCATCAGCAGGATTTTTTTTTTGTAGCCTTAAAACTGTACTTGGCTTTTGTGTTTCCTGATGGAAAAATGCCTCACACTGTCTAAGTGGCCATGGGGCGAGCAAAGTTAGGACTAGGTGCCCTTTCTTACAAGATAGATGGGCAGAGGGGGTCACTCCCGCATGCAGGTGGCAGTACCACCCCCCTCAGCTCTCCCATGGAAAGGGACTCCCTGGAAACAAACTCCTGGAAACTGTGGCAATAAATCCCTGGAAATAAACCCCTGGAAGCTGTGGCAGCTGGGATAGGGTGGGAATGATAGTTTTGCTCATTCTCAGATGTCGTGGTTTAGCCCCAGCCAGCACCTAAGCACCACACAGCTGCTCGCTCACTCCCCCTACCCCGATGGGATGGGGGAGAGAATCGGAGGAGTAAGAGTGAGAAACACTCCTGGGTTCAGAGAAGAACAGTTTAGTAGTTGAAATAAAATAAAGTAAAAAATAATAATAACAATATAATAATAATAGTAATAATAATATACAAAGCAAGTGATGCACAATGCAATTGCTCACCACCCGCCGACCGATACCCAGACAGTTCCCGAGCAGCGATCGCTGCTCCCTGGCCAACCCCCCCAGTTTCTATACTGAGCATGACGTCATATGGTATGGAATAGCCCTTTGGGCAGTTTGGATCAACTGTTCTGGCTGTGCCCCCTCCCAGTTTCTTGTGCACCTGGCAGAGCATGGGAAGCTGAAAAGTCCTTGACTAGCATAAGCAGTACTCAGCAACAACTAAAACATCAGTGTGTTATCAGCATTCTTCTCCTCCTAAATCCAAAACACAGCACTATGCCTGCTACTATGAAGAAAATGAACTCTATCCCAGCCGAAACCAGGGCATGAGAAAAGGAAAAACCGGGGGCGCGCCGCGCGCGGAGCGGGGCAGTGGCCGGGGCCCGCCGGCAGGGGGCAGCAGAGGCCGCGCCGAGCGGCCGCCAAGCGCTGCCGATACCGGACCCGCTGCTCCCCGCTGCTCCCCGCTGCTCCCGGCTGCTCCCGGCTGCTCCCCGCTGCTCCCGGCTGCTCCCCGCTGCTCCCGGCTGCTCCCGGCTGCTCCCGGCTGCTCCCGGCCCCGGGTGCTTTTCCCGTGTCGTGGTTTAGCCCCATCCAGCAACTCAGCACCACGCAGCCGCTCGCTCACTCCCCCTACCCCGATGGGATGGGGGAGAGAATCGGAGGAGTAAGAGGGAGAAACACTCCTGGGTTGAGAGAAGAACAGTTTAATAACTGAAATAAAGTAAAATAGTAATGATAATAGTAACAATAAAATAATAATAATAACAACAACAACAATAATGATAATAACAATAATGATATACAAAGCAAGTGATGCACAATGCAATTGCTCACCCCCCGCCGACCGATACCCAGACAGTTCCCGAGCAGCGATCGCTGCTCCCCAGCCAACCCCCCCCAGTTTCTATACTGAGCATGACGTCATATGGTATGGAATAGCCCTTTGGGCAGTTTGGGACAGCTGTCCTGGCTGTGTCCCCTCCCAGTTTCTTGTGCACCTGGCAGAGCACGGGAAGCTGAAAAGTCCTTGACGAGCATAAGCAGTACTCAGCAACAACTAAAACATCAGCATGTTATCTGCATGCTTCTCCTACTAAATCCAAAACACAGCACTGTGCCTGCTACTATGAAGAAAATTAACTCTATCCCAGCCAAAACCAGGACATCCCGCTAAGCCACTTCTAAGCCGGTAGCAGAGGTCGCCAGGGCAGGCGCCGGGTCCAGAGGTCGGCAAAGAGCCAGAGAGGACCTCGACACCGGGTTGGGTTTTTTCCTTTTTCTAAGCCCGTCACTCTGGCAGCAGCTGTGCAGCGCTGGAGGGGACGCACGCCCAGAGTCCGGGTCCAGAAGGGACGAATAGTTCGGACACGGGTTCTGAGAGCTGGGGGAAAGGAGGAGGGATACGGGCTGCTGCAAGTTCCCACTGCAATATATTCCAGTTTAAAACTTCCCAGCAGTGAAATACATGCTGCATTTTCACCTCTGCCTTTCTGCATAATGCGGTGTTGTGCAGCGAGGGCTCCTCGCTGCAGTGGCCCCGGGCACTGTCGCTAGGAGGCTGTTGGCCACAAAGACACGGCCCTTGCCAGCCCAGGCCCATAATAACTTAGAGACTGTGCAGGCCACCCTTGGTGAGGCTTCCAGGGATCCGGATCCAGGTATCGGCCCTGTGTGCTGGGATTTTCCGCCCTTGGTGCACAGCATTGTCTTTTTGAGACCTGAGGTCCAAACAAATTCCAGCACTTGCTATTTCTGCGGTTCTTTCAATTTCCTATCATAAATTAAAAAAATAAAAACCCCATCTCAGTCAAGGTGGGGGGGGGGGGGATAAAAGAAGACTTTTTGCTGGTATTTGTGATCTAAGCTCCAAATGCAGGGGCTGCTAAGCAGAAATCCAGGTATCTCCTCCAGTGGCATTTTCATGGAGATGACCACAGACCTTAATGACTGACGCAATGAAAAAAAGTTGACTTTATTATTTCTTTTACTGCTCCCTTTATTCCCGAGAAGCAGGTTTGAATTACATTTTGAAGACACTGTTTAATCCAGCTCTGTTTGCCTCATCGGTGCCAGTTTTGGAGCACACCCTTTCCCCTTATGGGGAATCACCTCCAGCAGCCACTGTGCACTTCCCAGTTCATCCGAGAGAGTCATCCCACCTGTACTGCATGCAGGGCTGCTGTGCCATGGGTATTACAGTGCACACTTTGAGTACTAAACAAACAATGACTCAAGTTAATAAAAAAAAATTCTGGGTGACTCTGAACACTGAAGAGTCCCCTCTCTCTACAAACAGAAGGACTAATAAGGGACAAGATACTTGGCAGACAATATTTTTCATTTTCCTTTTTAGGTTGAATGAGTACAATGAGCTTTTTAATTTCTTTACATAGAAAGAAGCCAGATGGGCCTGGATTCAGATAGCCAGAAGTTTTAAGGAACCAAAACTAACTCTGAAACCCAAATAAAAGGAAACAATTGCAGTGACCCAGATGTTGCTGTGCCTCAGAGGTACAAGGTGGGGGCTCACTTAGAGACTCTAGATGTGAAGTGATGCTCTGCAAAGATATACATAAACAGAATGAATCCACAACTTTCTGAAGACCGAGCGCCAGCCATTCCCAACCCTCCTGGAAAGGTTCCCTCATTGTCACCTCAAAGATGCTCATTCTTGTAAAAGTTGATCTTGTTGTTAAAGCAAGCCTTATTTATGGCATAAGCTATAAATTGCACCTCCCTGTATCTTCATTTTCTTCTCTCCCATTTTCATTTCATGGTTGTATTTTGTTAGGAGACTCTGTCCTTGTGGTTCTCAGCATCCTTACAGTTACAAAACTGCTTCTCGAAGCAGAACTGTTTAAAGTTATGAAAACACAGTTTAAGGAAACCTTAATGTGACCTGCAGCATCTTCATAAAAGACTGGGAGCAATCTGCCAAGCACTGCAGCAGTACATTTGTACAGGTAAAATTACATACGAGTATGATTTTAACGTTTTTATCATAGCTGCATTGCGCTAGTAAATTGTAGGGTACAAACTGTGTGACAAGACATAATTAGGAGCACTATTTATTTTAATTAAGGTGTATTATTAGATATAGTATTCTAGATCCCCAGAGGTGCAGCAATAGGTCTCTAAAGGAATGTATGCAAAACATCCTCTCATCACACAGGAAATCTGCTTCACGTGCTCTATCTCCTGCGCAAAATGTGCTCACAGAGGAAAACAATTTAGGAAATACTGCTGTGCGGGTGAACACGAGAAACAGAACTTCAAGGGGAAAATATTGCTGTAACTCAGGGATTGAACATGTAGCAGAAGAGTCTCTCAGCTCCTGACTTAATCCGTATTGATGATGAACAAGCTTTGCCGCTTGAGGACATGCCTCGCTGGCTGCAGCTGGCCTTCCGTTACCTCTGGGCTGCCATCCGGCTGTTGCAAAGAGGCAACGCAGGGAAGGGTGAGCTCTGCCCATGCGAGGGACACGTGGACCTGGTCTTGCAGGTGAATGCTCCAGGGCAAAGCCACTGGTGGCTGAGCTGGCCACCCGGAGCTCTGTGTTTTGTCCCTTTGAATGCATGTTCCCTATAAATGAAGAAGTGTTTTCCAGTGTTTCCCTTCCAGGCTCGGAGGACACAGTTGTATCTGCACATCTTTCACCTGTGTCAAAAAAACCTGCGTAATACGGGCTGAGCTCAGAGCTGTCACCTGAAGGGGGGAGACACTGTAAATGGTGTATTTGGTGTTTTCTGGTGTTCCTAGCTGAACAGAAAAGCAGATAAAGGAAAAACTTCACATCCCAGAATCTACCCAGCCACCTACATCTGGCTTTCCACCTGCTGAGCCTACCCTGGAGCTCCCTGTGTCCTCGCCCCGATTGCAGCAGACGTCCCTGGGGTTGGCAGCTGCAGCCCTGCCCACGTCGTGGCCCCAGGTCGCGTCCCGGTGCCCGGGCTGCTCTCTGCAGCTCCTGGGACAAAAGCAGCCAAACCACCCAGCACAAGGCACCTCCTCAGGTAACACCGCATTTTGTATAAAATGATACTACAAGACCAGCTTAGTTCTAATCATCATTTACAGGGACAGGCAATAGCTAAAAATGCAGCAGTAGCACCAAAGTCTGAACTCGGACAATCTTTCACCCCACAACTCAGCTGGCTAAATCCATGTCTAGAAATCCTAAACTCACACAAGAGAGCTCAGAAGCAGGGCTCAGGAGGAGCCTGGTGTCGTGGCAAACAGGCTGAAGGACCCTGGCAGGCAGCACCCTCCTGCTGTTTCTACAGAGCTGGACCTCACCATCCTGATTTATGCCCACAACCAGTAGCCTTGGAGATACCATATGTCTTGGTTTCGGCTGGGATAGAGTTCATTTTCTTCCCAGTAGCAGGCACAGTGCTGTGTTTTGGATTTAGTAGGAGAAGAATGTTGATAACACGCTGATGTTTTAGTTGTTGCTGAGTACTGCTTATGCTAGTCAAGGACTTTTCAGCTTCCCATGCTCTGCCAGGTACACAAGAAACTGGGAGGGGGCACAGCCAGAATAGTTGACCCAAACTGCCCAAAGAGCGATTCCATACCATATGACGTCATGCTCAGTATAGAAATTGGGGGGGATTGCCCGGGGAGCAGCGATCGCTGCTCGGGAACTGTCTGGGTATCAGTCGGCGGGTGGTGAGCAATTGCATTGTGCATCACTTGCTTTGTATATTATTATTATTATTATTATTATTATTATTATTATTATTATTATTATTATTTTATTGTTACTATTATCATTACTATTTTACTTTATTTCAGTTATTAAACTGTTCTTCTCTCAACCCAGGAGTGTTTCTCCCTCTTACTCCTACGATTCTCTCCCCCATCCCACCGGGACAGGGGGAGTGAGCGAGCGGCTGCGTGGTGCTGAGTTGCTGGCTGGGGCTAAACCATGACACCATACTAGGATGATGAGATTTCTCCTCAAATGCCCTAAAACTTGGGGTTTTGAACAATATTTCAGAACCATTAGTCATTTTAAGCCACTTCAGGAAAGTTACAATAACTAATCACTACAATTTCCATGAGTGGGAAAAAAAAATGACAAGAACTATCTCTAGAGAAAGTTTCCATCCCTGAAGACCAGAAAAACTGATTCCTGTCTCTTTGCAAGCAAGATCAGAAGGAAGAAGATCTCTGACTTTTAATGCATGCTTCTGCATGTGATTAAGCCTACATGAGAAGATGGCAGCGGTGCTGCTGCCTGTATGGACAATTGAAGATTCATGTTGGCAGGGGAAGGAGAGGACAGGCAAAGGTTACAGCAAGACCCAGGGATGTCCTTTACAATATTTCCTTTGCTCTCAGCACACAAGGAAGCAGCAATGACCGACCTCCGCTCTGAGCTATTGCAACGACGCATGGCTGGTGCAATCCCACACCAGCGCAGCTGCGGCAGCCTGTTTGACATCATCTTTGGTGTTGATTTATGAGTGGGGAAGAAGGAGCTGCCAAGAGCAGCCAGCAAGTCATCTTTCTTGCCCTTCCATGTCTATAGTTATTGTTTTCTTGCAAACATGGACACTGAGGCATCAGGCTAACCAGCCTAGCGTGAAGTCTCCCCACACCAAACACATGGTCTCATATTATCTTGACTCCCCCACCTTTAAAAACTGATCTGATTAATTGGACTCAAAAAACACAGGTGTCTACCAGGTAGGTGCCAGTGCCCGGGAGGAAGCCTTGGCTGGATGCAGGTCGAAGCAAGGGGATCTTCGGAGTCATCCTTGAGTAAAATAAACAGTAAAACACAGCAGATGAGCTGTTCTCCCGGGGTGCAGCAGTAGCCCAGCCTGGGCAGCTTTTGATTGCGCGAGAGGCTGTAAAGGGTCAGCAACAAAGAGTATCAGGGCACAAGCAGATGGCAGCAGGGATTTGTCCCTGGGAGCATCTGAAGGTGGGAATTAAGCCCAAAGAAAAGTGATCTGGTAAACAGGAGTTCTTTTTCTGTGTTATGCTGATGCCACATTTACCTGGAACTTTCAGCTCATTCCACCTTTATTAATGCTAAAACAGGAATAAAAATGCTTAAGTGGCTTTGTTAAATTGCCACCAAGAATATTAAGAGCAGAGCTGTAAAGAGTGAGTAGCTGTCCCTGCTTTTCCTGTGAGGGTTATTCTAGGGCAAGGGGAATCCCACAGATCCCATGAGAGGAGGCTGCTCCTCAGCTCCCCGTCCCCCCATGCCTCTGGTGTGAGCACACGGCGTTCCCTGTCTCCATCTCCTTCTCTAACGGAGGGACTAAAATCAATTCTATTGAAAAAAGAAACTCAAATTAGCACAGTCCATATTAATGGGCTGCTTATTAAATGGAGAGAAAAGCCTTTTCACTGCAACCTACGCAAATGCACACATCCGCAATTATCTTTTTAAATTCTAAATCAAAGCAAATTAGCAGTCTAGCACCAAGCAGTAAACATGATTTGATTAGGCATTTCATACCCAGGATGCAACAGGATTTTTTTTAAGAACTCAATTACAATCATGAATCCGTCTTCCTCTGTGTTATCCAGAGCTCACCACCCAGCAATGACAGCTCAGCACACAGGGTCAGATTTTCAAAGCTTTCCTTTTGGCCTGGCACACTGAGTAGATACTAAGATTGCAAGAGCTGGCATCTCCACAGCTCACTGTGCCTTGGGTGGCACTTTTATTGTCAACTACATCTACAGCTCCTGGAGTTGCCAAGTGCAAGGTCCTGCACCTGGGTCAGCGCAATCCCCAGTATCAATACAGGCTGGGGGATGAAGGGATTGAGAGAAGCCCTGCGGAGAAGACTTGGTAACACTGGTGAATGAAAAGTTGATGATGAGCTGGCAATGTGCACTCGTAGACCAGAAAGTCAATCGTGTCCTGGGCTGCATCAGAAGAAGCGTGGCCAGCAGGTCGAGGGAGGTGATTCTGCCCCTCTGCTCTGCTCTGGTAAGACCTCACCTGGAGCACTGCCTCCAGCTCTGGGGCCCTCAGCACAAGACAGACATGGACCTGTTGGAGCGGGTCCAGAGGAGGGCCACCAAAATGACCAGAGGGCTGGAGCACCTCTCCTGTGAAGATGTGAATAAATTTTTTCCACTGAGGGTGGTAAGACACAGGAACAGTTGCCCAGAGGAGCTGTACATCCCCCATCACTGGAAGTGTTCAAGGCCAGCTTGGATGAGGCATTGAACAACCAGATCTAGTGAAAGATGTCCCTGCCCATGGCAGGGAGGGTGGAAGTAGATGATCTTTAAAGGTCCCTGCCAACCCAAACCATTCTATGGTTCTAAGAATAACACAAACCCCTTAGTTACCTAATTCCCTACTTAAAAATATGTTTCTAACCCTGTGGCTGATGAGAAAAGCTTGAAAATATGCTTAAAGTTTAACCCCCTAAAATTAGATGGCAAATACATGTTTTAAATGTCATAAATCTCAAATCAGCCTCTGGATCCTAAGCCCTCCCAGGTGGCAATACAGAGTGTTGGTGTTCACATTGCTCCAGTGAACCACATAATTTAAGATGGTCCTTGCACAGGCATCCTCTTCTGCATGATGCTGCCAGACCAAGAGAGGACAGGAGGGTCCAGAGGAACTTTACGATGATTTTGTCCATCACTAAGGTCACAGCTTTGTGCTCAAGAGCTATACGGCAGATGAACTCGGACATGAGATACAAGGGTGTGTCTTTGGGAGACTCGGCATACACGTCTCAGCAGACCATTAGAGTTAAATATACAGCATTAGATACATGTTTAATGCTCACTACCATTAGATATTAATACAGGAGGGACATTTGTGTCCAGCAAACATCACACACTTAAAGTTGTTATGATGGTGGATATATAAACAATAAATCTCAGTTAATAAACCTATCTGTAAATGGCTTGCTTCTCACCAGCTTTTGATGTACTCTAAAGGCGGAGCAGGAGGTGAACATCAGGAACACAGTGCTCTGCCAGGCTGCAGAGCCCAAGAAAATCAACAAACAAAATAAACCAGCATTAACAGGCTCGTTACAGCCGCGCCAGAGCAAGGCTCCACTACTCAGTCTGGTCCCTCCAAGCACCTTTTCCTGTGCCATCCTAAAGAAAAAGCCTCTTGCGTTCAGTGCTGCCTTTAAAGCTGAGGGTATGGCCATGCTTCTGCATGAGCAGCACCAAGTCAAACATGAAGAGCACAGCTGGGAGGGAACGTGGGGCGTAGGTGGCAGGCTGCAGACAGACATGCTGCCATTCCCTTCCTCCTTCCGGAAAGGAGCATCCCTGCCCTTGCTGTGACCACGGAGCGCAAATGATCCTCTTTTTCCTGTTACAAGTCAAAGGACCCTGAAACTGCAGTTTTGCTGAGAAAGCAGCACGCTGCTGTCCCTGTAATATCTACTCTGTGACACCGCCTTGGCTTTGTCTGTTGTCACCTGTTTTTAAAAGGGCCTGGCAGTAACTATTTGTGTAGGAGGAACAGCGTGTCAAGGAGCTGCAAGCAATAATTATGACGGAAACCTTTGCCACATGTGTTAACTGGTAATTTATCACTCAAAGAGGCTGACGCTGCAGGTGACGGATGACAGTGCAGAACTTTTCAGACACCAGGAATGTGTCTTGACCTACGGTCTGGAAGAGGAGAGGTGACAAACACTCAGCCAGGACTGAAAGAACAGCACACGGCAACAGATCACACTCTAAAGGCTATCAGTATTTTCTTCTATGCAGACACAGTAACTAGCACTGTCACGGAGATTCACTGTCATATCAAAGCAAGTTGCATATTCTGGGTGGTTTATGGGCAGAAGAAGTGAGGCAGGGATTATTACTCTTTTTTTAGTGCTGCTGAGTTATTATTATGAGTTTTCATCCATGCCGAAATCGGGATTCACTGCAAACTGGCAAAGCGCAGACCTGCAAGAGACAAGTCAGCAACATAACCAGAGGCCTGGCTTCACATGTTTGCAGCCACAAAACACATATTTTGGAAGAAAATTGCCACGATGGGTAACACTAATGGGGAGGATCCAGCAGTGTTAATGCAGGAGGGTGGGACTAGATGTCTGTGGTTCTGTCTGTGTTGCTCGATGGCAGGCTGTCCATCTGGTACTTAGCTACCCTCAGCCTGGGTGGTTTTGATGTGGGTTTAAATTTGGCGATAATGATGAGAGAGGTAAGTACAGCTACTTCCATCCTTCATGTTAAACACGTGTTTTCATTCCCTGGAGACTGAAGTTGCCTGGAGTTTCTTCACTGGATTCAGCAGCTAAAGGGCAAAACCCAGGGAGAGCATTTCAGTCTTTGCTGACATATTCAATTCCCTTTTAATGACACAAAGGGGTATATTGCTTTGCTAAAAATCCAGGGAGCCGTTATTCACCATGGCAAAGCAAAACAGACCATCTGCAGAAAGAAGCAAAGCAAAGCAAAGCAAAGCAGCACTGAGTGCAACAGCTCCTTAAGCCTCCTTTGTCATTTCTCAATTTGCTAAGCAGGGAAGCCCAGGAATCATGGTTTTTCCACTATGAAATATAACGCAGTGCAAGTTGGGGTTTGATAAAGGGTTTTTTCAGAGAGGAAGAAATGGAATTATATTCTTTATAGGTAGAAAAATACCTCAGTTTCTGCCTTTATATTTCCCACATTGTGCTTTTTAAGTTTATAGGATGGTGCTGTCAAAGCTGTAATTTTCCTGACAGTCCTTTGAAGGACACACCTCTCCTTACACATCTGCCCCTCTTTTTTCTTAGCCCACTCAGAGAGAGGATGCCTAAGATGGAAACTTCATCTTCACTTGGTAGGGGCTAGCACAGCTGTTTGCAGCTTGTATGTAGAGGGTGGGTGATGAATTTCTAAAGGTCTGTGTAAGTGAAGGTTAAACAATTAATAACATCAGTTAGACCACCTAAATAAATGACCGAACTAGCTTGAAGTGCTGCATGACATTGTGCTAACAATTTCGTTAGAGGTGCTACAAAAAGTAGCTGGTAGTTAGCAGTTACACCTAGTGTGGTGCTTGAGGAAAAAATAAAATTGAGAAGTTTGTCTCCTTATTTGTTCAGAGTTTGGATAACTGCAAGACTTTTGCATCATTTCAGCAGTAATCAAGTGATGCTGCTGCCAAACTGGAAATGTGAATTCCCATTTCAGTTTTCCCACATTGAGCAGGTTTGATTATGGTGGTACAAAATGTTCTGTTTCTGCTTTGTTTCTCAATTAGTTTCATTCCAATTATTTTATTAGTTGATACTTTAATAATTCATTTTGCCTTCCTAGTCAAAAAGTCCCAAACTAGTTTCATCAAAATGACAGTTTCTTGCAAAATACTTCAATTTAAATGGAATCGTTTGCTAACTTGCCAGCTCCCAGAGGCTCCTAGCCTCACAAAATCCCCTGCACATGCCTTTTTTGAGGGGCAGGGTACATTTTCCTTCATTGCTCAGAGGCACTAGCACAAAGTTTCCACTCTTGTGTGGTATTATGCCTGCATCTCTTCCAAAGCAAGCATGGTGGTACTATGCCTCCATAGGCTGCTCGGCTGTTCCAGCTTCAGGCTGACGACCAGTGACTTCGGAGCCATCCCAGCGTGTATCATCAGATGTCTTGTATTCCCTTGTCCTCATTGACCCAACTATTGAGGTCAATATTTCATTTAGCCCTTATACTTTTCTTAGTTCTTAGAAAGTCCCGGGGTCTCACATCCATGTGAAAATAGGGTTTATAATGGCTCCATAAATAGTTTATCATTTGACATAATCTGCGGAGAGAAGCACTGCAGCTCCAGCCTGTGGGCAGGTTTTGTTCTCTTGCTGTCGTATTGCTCACGAGTGACTGATGCTCCCAGGGGTTCACATAGCCCAGCTCACTGACGTGAGTGAGGAAGTGTGTTGGGAGGGATGATGTCTTTCACTTAGTCAGATGATATCACCAGATAAAATAGAGTTTTCAATCCCAAAAGCCTTCCTTTGGGTGCACATGTGATCCAGAACTTGGCCACTTTGCTCATCCGTATCAGCTATCCTAGAAAGAGACACTTGCCCTCCTTGTAAAGCTTTTTCTGGTATTCCTGGGTCATCACGGCTGCAACAGTGCTTCCAAGGGTTTGTTAATATTGGCATTTCACCAGAAATGTAAATGAATGGGTATTTGATGGAGCATGCATTTGATGAATTTGCATTTCAGGTATTTTGCTACCTTACAGCAAAACAAATCAGAGCAGTTTACAAACGTTGTTTTCTTCTACCTGACTTCTGTCTCCAAGATCAAGAGAGATACTTCTTTTTAATAACTAGACTTTTATTATATTGTCTGTTCCACGGAAGTAGAAATGCAGTTCACAATAAAAAAACTTCTTGGTATGGTGAGATAGGAAATGAAGCCGTATCAGTCACTGCTGACCAAGAGGGGAAGGCTCTATAAAACAGACAGACACGTTGGGACATTCATTGCAAAGAAACTCTGGGGAACTTACTAGGGAGCAAACTGCTTGATTTCCTCTCTGGAGGGGTGCTACGACCCCACATGCATGCGAGGAACAGCCAAGTCAAATTGCACGGGAGGAAATGAGAGCTGCTGCTCATGTTGCAGACAGCATCCTGGAGGGTTTGGGGACTGAGGACACAAAATATATTACTTTTAATGCCCTCAGTAGCATTTTTAATATCCTGAATGGTTTATATAACTGTGCTGGGCTCTCTATCAGAAAGATGGTGGCATTTGGGAGGCCAGGTAAAGCAGTCTTCAGCCCAACAAGAGCTAGCGAGTCTGGAAAGTTGAATACATGGCCATTGCTGACTTCTCTGGACAGAGAGGGAAAAGGAGCCAGTGGGGAAAGCAGCGTGAAATGAGAGTAAGAAGCACAGACTGAAAAACACACTGCATGAGAAGCGAAGATGCTGGTAGTGCCAGTGAGATGGGAGTCTCATTCTCATTCAGTCCAGGTAGAGTCAGAAATTGGAAAGATGGGTTTGCTGTGTTTGAAACTCTGCTAAAGAGGCGATTTAAATATGCCTCAAGACCACAGCTCCTCTGAGCTCTCCCCTTAGGTGATGTGAGCTGTAACCATCAAGCCTCTCAGCTAAAGGATGCTGGAAGAGTGAGAATACATCTGTGTTTTGATTTCTCCCCGTTCCTCCCAGTGCATTTCAGTCACGTCTGCAGGGTCCCTCCCGCAGGCTCCCCTCCAGCTGGGCTTAGAGCACAAAAACGTGCTCAACTGTAGTATTTCTGTAGCTACAGAAATATTCAGGTTTGAACACTGGAGTGAGTTACCACAGAAGGGCTCTATGGATGCACTTTACCCAGGTGAGACAGCAAAATGTCACGGCAGCCAAAATGAAGTTAGTTTAGTTCCAATCTGTCAGGGCCTTGCAGCACACATGCCAGCAGTAACCCCAGCCCAGCCAGTGCTCTGTAAATTTTAACCCCTCCTGACTCATCTGCAATTCAGATCTTTCTCCAAGCTGGCCTAGGCGGCTCCAGTCTGCCTCTCTCCATGCCGGGCTAGAAGCCACCATCATCATGTGAGAAATCAAATTCTTCTCTCCCTTTTTTTCTCCTTTGAAAATATTTGATTTACTGCTTTAACAGAACATAGACAAGTCTGAGCAGGTTCGAAATACTCATGTATTTTTCTTCAGGTGGGTCTCCGTGGGAAGGCTAACTGCCCTCGCCTGGTCTCTTGGTTGGTCTCTCGGCTGGTCTTTTGGATGGTCTCTCGGCTGGTCTCTTGGATAGTCTCTCGGCTGGTCTCTTGGATGGACTCTCGGCTGGTCTCTTGGATGGTCTCTCGGATGGTCTCTCGGCTGGTCTCTTGGATGGTCTCTCGGCTGGTCTCTCGGCTGGTCTCTTGGATGGTCTCTTGGATGGTCTATCACTGAGCTCCTCTTCCTTCCTCTGCTCCAGCCTGGCCTCTGGAAGGCTGATGGGCTCCAGTTGTTTTGTGCATGTCCTGGTTTCAATTATTAAACTGTTCTTCTCTCAACCCAGGAGTGTTTCTCCCTCTTACTCCTCTGATTCTCTCCCCCATCCCACCGGGTCAGGGGGAGGGAGCGAGCGGCTGCGTGGTGCTGAGCTGCTGGATGGGGCTGAACCACGACAGGGCCCCAGGGGTTAACCCTGACTTCCCAGATGTAGCTGAAATGCAGATCTTTTCTGACACAGCTTTTTCTCTATCTTCTCTCACAAAGTCTCTTTGCACAGCAGGCAGGGATTGCAGGACATAGTTGTTGTCCATAAAAAGCTGCGAGTTTATCAAATTTAGATGTCAAATTCCAGAAGTCCTGAAAACAGTGAGGAGGTATCATTGCTTAGTAAGGTATTTTCACTATCTGGAAAGAGAAACAGAAAGGACTGTGCAATTTCCTACAACCCCAGCACCCTGAGTTGAATGAAATCAAGCGATGATCAGTCCTTTAAAGCCATAGAGAGCAGGGTGGGAAACCTGTTTCATATCCATTCTCTCTGATGTAGCTGCTTCATTTAAAAGTGTTTTAGTTGACATGCTAATAAAATTTGACCTCTTAAGGTTAAAATAGGGTTGGGTTTTTTTTTTTCTTTTAAGCTTGAAATAGGGTTGGGTTTTTTCTTTTCTTTTCTTTTTTGCATAGCTTGCTATGAGGAAATGTCCTCGGCAGGCCCATTCAAAGCTGTGTCTGGTCTGTCTGATCTGGGGTGCCCCCTGACTACCATGCTTTCTCCCAGGCACACACAGCCTGGTCTCCCTCGGACAAAATGCTGCTTGAGGATCAAAGAAATGTACCATATTGATAAGGGTGGGAATATTTTTCCAAGCGTCACTCACTCTTCACAATTGCCTGCATACATACTCTGTAGGTTAAAATTCCCTTGGCAGAGCTCCGAGCATCTCCCAAGGGCTCAGGCAGTCGCTCTCCACTTCGCTTCCTCCGGGGAGAGCTCCTATATCCCACTGAGGGAGCTTTTCAAGCGTGGCTTTCCCTCGAGAGGGGCCTGTTGCATCTTAAAAAGGCACTGGATTGCTTTTTTAAGAAAAGGAAGGTACTTTCTTAACTCACCTGCCTAGCACTCGTGTAACCTGCTCCACACTGAACAGCCGGTACAGAGATCATATTCCCTCTTCCGAAGAGCTTGGATGGGCAGTAAGCTCACGATGTTGCCACTGAAGTATCATCATCATCATCATCATCATCAGAATGAAACAGGTTGGGTAAGTATGCTTGTGTCAGAAATGCTGGTCCGTGGCTTGTATGTGCCACAGCACTAACCAGGCTCAGACATTTGGGAACCGTAAGAACTAGAAAGTATTTTTTTCTAAAACACTAGCACAGATTCTGAAGATTAAGAAAGCAACAAGGTGGCCTGTAGCCTACAGTGCTTCCTGCAGAATGAATTCTACCAAAGGGAATAATTTCAGAGATAGTCTCTCTCAATGTCACAGCCCTGCAAGTAAAATGAAACACATCTGCAACTTCCTTAACAACATTTTTTGTATTCATTACCCCTATACCATAGGAATTATAGGAAAACTTACCCCTATTAAACCCTGGAGTCATTTGCAAAAGTTTCTTCTTTGAGGGGTCAGCCTGTGAGTCTCTCTCCTTGTTCCATTTGTGTGTGCTCGCTTCCTTCTGTTGCCATTCCTTAGCTCCGCTGCTTTGGTATTTCTTTATTTTTGCTGCGAGCAGCAGAGGTCAGGCAGAAGAAAGGGGAAAGGGAATAGGCTTTGACTGGCTGTCAGGATGTGAACTGTGAATACAGCTAACCTGGGTTTTATTCCCTGCTTCACCACTCCCAGTGTAAGTTTCTCCCAATCTTAATTTCCATCCATAAAAAGGGTAATTCTTACCTAACATACATTACTCTATGTAACCACCTAGCACCCTGTAAGGCACCACGATATTTAAACGTAAAATACATAAACATCAACAGAGCTGTCTTCTTGTCTACCCTTTTGCCTTGAGGCAGGGCAAACTAACTAAACTGTGCTTAAAAAAACATTTGATGAATTTTTAATAGCAGAGCTGCATAAAGATTAAAGTTGCACAACCTTCCTAAACACATCCGTTCTGGTGCTTATCTGCTCCACTCAGATGTTTTACACATCTTGAACTGCACAGTTGATTTTTTATTCAGGAGTAGCTCAGCTCAAGTTGAAACCAGCAAGAGATGTGAAAGGCAGCATGAAAGGCTTCTGTAAATACATCAGCGGCAAAAAGGAAAGGAAAAGAAAGAAAAAGGAAAGTCTGCTGCTCAACATGGCAAGGGACCTAGTGATGAAAAAGGCCAAGGCACCCAGTACCTTTTTTCTCTTTTTACAGTCTTGGGCTCCCCCATACAGTAAGACAACGACCTACTGGAGCAAGGCAGCAGAAGGCCATCAAGATGGCCTCAAGCTGCGTCAGGGGAGGTTTAGGTTGGATATTAGGAAAAATTTCTTCACAGAAAGGGTAGTCAAGCATTGGAACAGGATGCCCAGAGAGGTGGTAGAGTCACCATCCCTGGAAGTGTTCAAAAAATGGGTAGATGTGGCACTTTGGGACGTGGTTTAGTAGGCATGGTGGTGTTGGGTTGATGGTTGGACTGATGATCTCAGAGATCCTTTCCAATCTTAATAATTCCTAGTTTTTACTTTCATTAAAAATAATCCAGCCACCAAGTCAGGAAACATGAAATTACTACTCTACCCTTAATTGGTTTAGTGATGGATTTGGTAGTGTTAGGTTAATGGTTGGACTGGGTGATCTTAAAGGTCTCTTCCAACCTAAACGATTCGATGATTCTGTGATGAGGGGGTGTAAGTACACAATGCACAAGGAGAGGCTGAGAGCTGAGTGTGCTCAGGCTTAAGAACAGGTTTCACTGCTGTCTACAACTACCTACCAGGAGGGTAGAAAGAAGACAAGAGTCGGACTGTTCTTGGAGGTGCATGGGGATGAAACTAGAGTTGACAGCCGCTTGCGGAACAGCGGACATTCTGATTAGATATGAGGATGGTTTACTTATTACTTTGAGGGTAGCAAAATACAGAAACAGGATGCCCACAGAGGTTGTGGTATCTCCATCCTATGAGATACTGGAAACTTGACTGGACCTCCAGAGGTGTCTTCCAGCTGCACTTCTACAATTCTGTTCTACAGTTCTACTTTATGACTCATGGCAAAGAAAGCTGCAGGGTAATGAGTGGAGACCACGTCTCCCTGACTTCCAGCAGATCCCTAACTGATGGAACATCTCCACTCTTACAGACATGTTCTGTATTTATCCTTAAATAACAGCTGTATCAGGACAGATTTTCTACAAAGAACACAAGCTTGCAGTACGGACATAATGCTTCTGCAAGCAACTAAACAACAACATGAAAGGTATTTACTTTTTCCTGAGCAAAGGAGACAGGATCAAATAGACACTTAAGTATTATAACCTTCCACTGAAGGAAAAGCATGTTCACAACAGCAATCTAGTATCAGCATCCTTCATCAAACCCTTTCTCTATCACTAATCACATGCACAGCAACATCTGTGCAAGCCAGTTGGCTCTGGACAGCTCCTGTGGTTCTTGAAAGACTATTTCTTGGCAGGTTCTGTTTTTTACTCTAATTGAAAGGTTAATCAAATCAGTCATACTTGTATGTCGGCTAAATAAACACAGTGTCTCCACTGATGATGAAACAGATGCATTACCACTCATGTTTCCCATGGGGTTCATTTGTTCCATGATTGCATTCGGTTTTCTTCAAGCTTCTCTACGCAGTATCTGACAGCATTCTGGATAGTTTTCATAAGGAAATTTACCTTTCAGATGCTATTGCATTCACATGTCTCAACTCCGGTAGTCTTTGGTAAAGGTGTTACATATCCTCAACACTGCTTGGTTGTGGAAAACATGGAAGAAGTTAATCCTAAAAAAGGTGAGAAATCTTACCGAGGCATAAATGCATTGTCGAGTCTAGCAGTTTCTGTTGCTGAGGCAGAACCTGCTAACACATTCAAAGCTGGTTTCTCTCTGCCTCTCCTCCCTCAGTGCTAAGTTTCATTCCGCAGAAAGCTGTTTTAGCAAGTCTTGTTAGCTTTTAGAACCCAGTCCTGCAAATTCATACGCCCTGTGCTTGATTTCACGCACAGTTGAACAGTGCCACTGACTCATTACATGCGTGTATCTCTCTTTGAAACTAGCGTTTACATTTGATATGGCAATTTTTTTTTACGTTTGTTAGGCAAGGCATACAGAACATACACTGAATGCATGACAGGTAGAAAGTATTTATTCAAGTTCAGAAGTGTTGTGCATCAACATTTTCAGAATTCCAAAAGCTACAACAGCTGATACGTGTTTTGAAGGAAAAGGCATCCAAAAACTTTCTGCAAGCTGGTAACTAGTATAATGAAGAAGGTCTCAAGCCATACAGAGATTAACACAGATTTACATAATTTCAATATTACACACTCTGAAGTGTATTTGAAAGGGGAAAAAAAAAAAGCAGCCTACTTGTTTCTCCATTAAAATAAATAGTTTTTATGCAATGCATTACTGAAGGTCTTCAGGGTGGGATTCATCTCACCTATTTTCTGTATTCTGAAGGACGTAGATAACTCAACTAGTTTGCTAAACTGTTAAGAGATGCGCTCTCTGCAGGGGTCTCTAAGTAAGTCAGGTTTTAGAGATATTCTCACCCTCCATTGACAGTAAAGGGAGACCAGACTTGCCAGGTCTACATGTCTGAACAATTTAAGTCATTTGCACAACTCATCAGCCAACAATTAACTCCCACTGCAGTCCCTCCTCCTTTTTCTACTATTTTTAAAAGTTAAAGCATAAAATCATGTCATCAACTTCCAACCTTAGGTCTCCACGTTACAGACTCTTCCTTAATCTATCTCGTAACAAAGAATAAACTGTATTATGGAGAGCTGAACATCACAGTAAGAAGAATCACATAACTGCCGTTACAAGTAAATGGCATCTGGGGAAAAGTACCATTTTCTCCCTGTCTTGTACCACAGCTTTTTAACCTCCAATGCACCTAAAGCTATCTTAAGCCAATGTATAACATTCTCGTTTACTACATTTTCTCACCTCACCAACAGTCACGCTAATAGAAATTTTACCCTTAATGTTATCTTCATGCAGCCCTTTATTGCTGACAATAGAAAAGCCAAATACAGGAGTAGATCAGGATAGCTGAGGAACCCAGAGCCAGCAATAACAGGCACCAGGCGCAGTACTGACCTCCGTGGGACAAAACTCATCTTGCAGTTTACTCCCACTGTGTTCTTACAGCTTGAGTTTGTCATTCGCTTAAGCACTGTGTTGAACTGGGGCATGGGAAGGAAGGCAACAGAAATAGTGGTCAAGTATCAGGTGGATTTACATTTTAAGCCATAGCACAAAAGAGAGATTTGAAATTAGTAATTTCTCTGTAGAAAGCTTTGCATAAGCTAAAAATATACCTCAGTTTAATGATACTGTATTTGTAAAAGCTTCTCTGTAAAATGGTTCTGCATAAAAATACAAAATGTTTGGAAAAAAATAGTGTGATAAGCTATTGTTTGAAGTACTTCTTTATCTTGTATTTTGAATTGTTCTGTGAATGGTTCGCGTGGTGCTATAATACACTTGATGCTGTACAGATAAGTGAATATCTGCAATCCCCAACGAGAGTTTAATGGCTTGCTGATCAAAGAATAAATGCTTTTAGGATTACTTTTTCATCTACTAGAATCTAAACTGACAAAAATGGTAAAGTCAGATTACTAGAACTGTGTGTGCATTAGGAAATACAACTGAATATAGATTTGGGAGACTGGTTTTTAATATTTATTTAGTAAAACTCACTATACAAACAAAAGTTATCACAACAGCGTAATATGCAGGTTTAGTTTCTCCTTCCTTCAAGCTATTTCTTTTTTGCAGTAAAAACACATATGTACACTTACAACAACTTCCCTTTAAAGCACTGGGATTTCATATATTAAAACATACCTGGTAAAATAAGCTTGAAATAATTTTACATTGCTTGGAAAAAGATTTGAGTAATTTACTCTTACCAGAGTGCCATTGTTGCACAGTATTCAAAAAAATGAACCACCACTAAAATATAGAGTAAAACATTTAAAAGTACATTTATTTAAAATGTGGGCAAAATATCAATATAAAAGAAAATAGAGTATAAGAAATAAAAATAAAGTACAAAACATTTTTATCTTCAACACCCATAATTTAATAGATAGCAAGCCCTTTTATTTTTACATCCAAATTACACTTTTGGCTGAAGTACCATCATTTACGTTAAAATGTTTAAAAACGGGCTAATCATGATAGCTAAAGTGGGCTCTTTTAAAATGGCAGTATAATACAAAACATAGTAAATTATGTTTCAGCATAATAAAATTACACATCCTAAAAAAGATGCAGTTTATTTTTGCTTTCCTGCTTTAAACTGCTCATCATCCCTAGGAAAACAGCTGGAAACAGCATCCACAGGAAGTTTTAGTTGCTTTGTACAATGGCTGAACAGCTAGATTTAATGCTCCAAGGATTCCGAAGCAGTAAGGCATTTTACTATCCATCAAGTAAATTTATATGTGTGTTTGTTAAGAACGAACAACTTTTAAGAAATGACTGCAAAACAGAACTTATATAAAAAAGATGCATAAAAACACAGAACCCTTACCGGACCCTCCACTGCATTTATCCGAGTTTATAATCTTCAGTAAAAAGCTATTTTCCTCATTTGCAAGTAACTTGTGACAAGTATTTTCCTTAGTGACAAGGTTTTTTTTCTTGTTGCTTAATATTCTACTACTGTTACTTTCTGACAACCCTGCCTCCAACCTCCACTGAAGGATTTCCTATCAGAAAGTAATTACACTTTGAATTTAAGCTAGGTTTCTGGGTGTTAAACTACCCTCCTATCAAGTAAACATTACACATCCTAAAAAATTTTAAATAATTAGTTACTAATTAAGAAAAACTTTTAGTAAACCACACTTCCCAAAGCAGCAGACAGCCTTTACACAAAAAGGATATGATTCATAATCCAGTGTTTGAGTGAGTACCCCAGTCAGGACAAACTCAGCATTGTGGACATCTGAAAATATCAAACACATGCACACAGTTTACACCCTACAAGAACATTCTTCCCCGTTCTGCATGAGCATCAGGAGGGGCCATTCTGTACCTTTCTGCTCTTCATGCAAAGGCGTAAGGGAGTACTGCCCCACCACTACCAGGGCCCTACTGTCAGCCATCACACACTTCACAAATACTAGACTTCCCTGCGCACATCGTTATTAATAAATACAGCATGTCTTGGGGTTCTACACTGAAGCAAAAATAACCAAAGTGAAAAACGCCAAATCTTTAACTAACTTGATGAATACTGAGACAGTAATCTTGCCTCGCACAGGACTGAAGCCCCAAGTTCAAGCCTGTCCTTCCAGAGATTTATGGTGACCCGGCTATAAAATACCTCTATTAGAAATACCCAGCAAACAGCTGGCTCAGATTTCACCATGGTTTGCAGATAGACCATGTATTTCTCTATTATTATCTGAAAGCTTCAAAAGATGTCTGGATGTTTAAAATAATAATAGTAACTAAAAAAAAAAATCAAAATAACAGCTGTACTGTTCAAATTACATTGATAGCTTATACATACCTATGCCTCTTGCGAAATATTCTCGACATAAATGAAGGTCATTTTCACAGGAAATCAAGATTATCTCCGGCAAACTCTAAACGAAAGAAACTAATTGTAAGCTCAGAACAACACAGTAAGATATTACCAGTAAATTTTAGAAAGCAACACTCTACACACTTTATTCTGCTTATGCTCCATGAGTTTTCGAAAAAAAGGTTGTTTAGATAATACTTTTCCTCCTGCGCATTCCACAATAGCTTTCATGGTGGAGAGACTGGGACAGATTCCAGGTGTAATGTAAAAATATTTTCCCTAAAAAGAGAAAAGAAAGAATAAGAAAACACATTATTTTGTTAACTGATTTCTGCAACACATTAAGTTTTCTTATCATGTGACTCTTCTCTTACACAATCATGGGGCAGACTTTGTAAGCTGGTGTTAGGTATCACAGCTTATGGTAACAAATTCATCGGCTGATGAGTTGTCCTTAATTACCACTGATGTTTTCCCTGGAGGGGCAAACCCACAATTTTAATAAATTTGAACAGCTTAGGTCTGCCTATTTCAACACCTGTAAAACAACAGCCAGGAAACCTTCAAATGATCACTGGTTAAAGCATGATTCAAAACAAAACAAAAAAAAGGTAAAAAAAAAAAAAAAAAAAAAGGTAACTGCAGCTTGGTAAGACATGTAAGAACAGCAATGCTGCTTGCTTCTTCAAGCACAGGGATGTCTCCAGTGTTAAAAAGAAGTTTCAGCTTTTAATTAATAGACAATTTATTATTTCCTGACAAAAATTATCCTACTACTTGACTGATATAGGTGATCAGATCATGAAGTAGATTATCTCTGTTTACCAGTTAGGAATAAAAAAAGCCTTGCTATTTAGACTTCAAAACCAAGTGAAATGTAATATTTAGACTTCATAAGAGACACAGATTCTTATTCATTACAGGTTGTAAAAATACCCTTTTTTAGGTGGTTTGGTGCCTCAATAAAGAGTCTCAAATTCAGTTATGCTGAAGAATCTCCAGCAACCTGGATCTTCAGATACCTCTCTGCACTGTAACATAATTTTAACTGGAGGCATGAAAACCAAGCTGTTTGAACCGTCCTCGCAAACAGCCTGATGGTAAGCGCAGTCCTCAAGGAGAATCAGACTAGAACACCCTGAGGCTGAAGCCAGGCTGGTGCTTAAAAAAACCAAAACAAATAAACAAACAAAAAAAGTGTCCCTTCCATAAGTGGCATTTTACAAATAACGGAGCAACGTTCAAAATTTTGTAAGGGAACAAATACTGTTAAGTATACTGAGCATACACTGAGCATGTTTTGCTCACACCTACAGGATCCAGCCACTCAGAGGGCTTAGATCCATCCCAGCAATGCTTAGGCAGGAAGTAGGCATAAAGTAAAAAATAAAATTTATAACAAATGCTTCATGTTATATGCTAGTCTGTTTTATTGCCCTCAGCTACAAAAGCTGTGGTCCCAGTGCTGAAAAAATTAGGTTGAAAAGCTCCAAGTATTTAAATGCCCTTTTAAACTGCATACCTTGAACAGTGGAGCTACTTGTGCTCTCTTTAGAGACTCCTCTAAACTAAAGCAGAACAGCACCTCAGCTTCAGCATCTCTGAGCACAAAGTTCTGCTCATCTGGAAAAGAAAGACTGATGATGTAACGCATGAAAGACAAACTAACTTTAATTATTTAAATGCATTTTTGTTTGTATCTCCAACAGTGGCTTAGTGCTTTACAACTTGTATTTTAGGAAAAATTATTGAAACCAAAAGCATTTGTGGCTTAAAAGGTAATGTAACCACAGGTAAAAATCTGCAAATCTGCAAAGAAATAAATATAATGCTTAACAACTTTTTTTTTTTTTACTTTGTTTAATGCAGAGAAACTGTATTAAATCAGACGAAACCTAAATGAAACAAAACGTTCCATTGAAAGAGAACTTAAGAAAGTAATACATCTTTTCTTCTTATGACAGCTTTATTTAATGACACCAATATAACCTTCTACCTCAAGTGAAATGCAAACTAGCTGCTAGTAAAATTGTTTAAACATAACATGAGTTATGAACAACGCTAGTCAGATTTGCTGTACACTTAAAATCTCTGCTTTCAAAACTGAACTCTTTAGAAACTGGCAAGAGACACTTAAGTCAGAAGTCAAAACAATACAGTGTATTTAAATATGCATGCCATCTTTGCATACTTAAATCACCAAACCTTATGTCTACTACAGAAGTTGATACTAGTTTAACTTACCAACAAACTTCTGGCATTTGAAACACTCTTCCAACCACTCTGGAGTTACTATGTGCTTGACTACAGAAATTGCTGTCAGGAACTTGACAGTTCGGGTCACCTTACTGGCAATTAGATGGGTGCACTTCTGGGCAGATTCTGCTACTTCACCTCCAAGGATATACAGTTTCTGAAAAATGTAGGAAACACAAACCAGAATGGAACAGTCCTTTAAAAATTGGAGGAAAAAAAATGACGAATCATAACATCACCATCAAATAAAACTAAGGTCCTAATGAAACAGTAAATATAGGAGATTTCTGTATTACAGCCATTCCTAAAGCTGATTGATTTTGACAGAATTTATAGCCATTGAAAATCCATGTATTTCCAGATACAAATTTCACCTGGCAAGACTGAAAGCTACATTCCGCTTCTGCAGTTTTTTGGGTTTGGGTTGTGTTTAAGCACAGAAGCAACTGGAAGATACAACTTATAATCTTTTTTACTGACACACGCTATTAAGTAAGCATAAAACTTAATAATTTTGCTCTTTTCTATGGAAGGTATACACTGTAGCTATAGTAAACTTAATTTTGCTAGTCTTTTTTTCAAAAAGAAAAGCATCTCATTAAAACCATGCACTAGTTCCACATGTATTTTTCATGATACTGAGCAACTATCCTTTTTCCCTTGGTTTAAACTACCAAACCCGAACTAACTCATCACAGCTGCTGTCTTGTCAGTTAAGATACAAATCATCATCCGAAGGGATAAGCAATACAACTGATCAACTAGTGAGGCATACCAAATTACCATAGGTGTTGGTTACAAATAAAGAAGGCTTCCTCCCATAAAAGTTTAAAGAATGAAAAAATATTTGGACAGCTTTAATATCTATGCGCCATGGACTTCTGATTTTCTTCGACAAGCATTTTGTACAAACAAATAAAAACCCCACCAATATGTTTAAGTATAAATATTGAGCATACTAGGGTGATTTTATTACACAGTCATCAGGAGTCACGAACACAGGAAGGCCTGCTGGGTGTATTAGAAACCCTAAAAGATCTCTGGCATTCCTCTGTATTCTACTCCTCTGATAATAAGAAACAACTAGGATAGACAGGGACAATGTTTTAAACTTTTCTTTACTGTGCTGGCTTACTTTGATGGTTTGCATAGAGATGATACACAAATTATTATTCAATGACACTGAACCTCTCTACTATTTATTTCCTTCAGGGTATGTATAAACACCTTGTGAATAGTACACCTATGAAAGGCAAAGGCTGTTATTTTCATAGTTAATACATGTTCACCTCAAACACTGTATACCTATGAGTGCAGATCTTGCAAGATTTCCATTCTGATGTTCAAGGAACCCTTTGAGGATACAGGAAAAAAGGCTACTCCTCCATCTCAAGAAGATGAGAAGTATCCAACCTCAGCTAGGTACAGACTCTGAAAGGTCTTGATGGTATCATCACTGCCAAGTTTAGACTCAACGTCACAAGCCTTGAGGCTGAAGTTCATTTTTTATATTTGTAAGCCATAACTGTTACCAAAACAGATTCTCTGTATAATTAACCTGGTACCAACATGACAGAAAATGAGGAGCTGACACTGGAAATTTATGGGATATACTCAAAAATATTTTATGTTCCAAAATATTTAATATCAAGCTTCAAATGTAAACACTGCAAGGGAAAAAACCTCCAAAGTCCAACTACTTTAAAAACAAGTTTAGGTATAATAAAGAAGATATTAGGTATTTTTGAGCACACCAAAGTGATGCGTATTTCTAAGAAATGTAGCAGACTCAAAGTAGACCTCATTTACTTTTGATTATCTGGAGCAGGCATCAGTGGCAGGATCTTTCATGCACTACTGAGGTCAGCAGTTAAAAAAACCCTGTGCCTCAAACCTCAGCCAACGTGTGAAAAATAACATAAATGAAAAGTTCTTTTGCAACAAATAATCAGTAATTATTGAGGTTCAAGGAATGATTGGATTTGTATACCATTAAAAGAATGTTACAAATTATTCAGAGTTAAGTTTTGGGACAGCTTTATTAGGGAATAGAACACAATCTCCATGGGAACTTATTATCTCATACCTGTCATAAGCTTTGTCATCAGCTTGCTTTGAAGCATTCGGCATTACAGATAGCAACTACACTAGAAGAATCTTGGGTCTTATCCAGTACAACCATCACTACTTTTCTCACCTAAATTTGGTCATGAAGTTTTCTAATTTAAAAACAAATGTGGAAGGGGCTTTCTTGGTTTTTAAAACAATCATATGGAAAGAAAAAACAAGTAGCACAGAAGTATGAAGTAGTTAACTAAAGCACAACAGTTACCAAATAAAACTCATTTCACATAAATCTACACTCTAACCTCAGCCCCAGCAAGTATGGATTTTTATCCACTAGATGTATGCTAATCAAGTCTTAGATAATGAAAATTCAACATCAAGAAAAAAAAGTTATCAGATGTTTCAATGTAATTCACAAGACATAAGCATGAAAGTCACCTTAATGTACTGTTGAACTTGCATAGGTTCAAATCCTGTGAAGAGCACCATTGGTGTCAATTCTGGGGTGAGTTTTTTAGTAGGTGGTGGTAGGTCTTCAATCCTACAAAATACATGAAATACAGCAGAATGTGAAGTTTGGGCCCAAAGTTGTAGTATTATTATTATTTTAAAACCAGACAAGCACACTCTTGCAACTTTTACCAATGGAAGTACTCAGACGAATGAGAATTAGGCAGGATCAATCTTCTTCTGAAGAAAAAAATTCTATGCTGGGAACAGGACTTATTCTCCTGTTTTTGTTCTCTCCCAATTCTCTTACAACTTCACTTGCTAATTATTATTTTTGTTCCTGCCAGGTGAGTAGTTGGCAATATGCAAAAAACATTGCTAGTTATTTCAATTTGCAGGGCACAGGATGGAACTTTTTCTGTAGAAAAGTAAACTAAGGACTACCAGCACTGATTGCTCGCTGTTCTTACCTTGCTCTTTTGGAAGATGGTTGAAGACTGGATTCATTTTGCTTTGGTTTCAAAGGCAACCTCACACCCTGAAATTAGACCATCTACATGTTTATATCTGAATTGAGCAGGGAAACCAACTTCTATTCTGAAAGACAAAAACTATATTCTGAGCCTATATTAAAGTTAGTTAAACACAAATGAAAAAGGCATGCTACCGAAAGCATCCTGGTACACCTATTGCTTACACAACTGACTCAAGAGCAAAGCTGAGCATTAACCAAAGCTTCTCCATAAAGTTATACAATCGTTTATGTGAACACCAAACAAAATATTGTGGGACTTAAATATAGCTGATAATCATCAATGGAAATCACAAATAACTAAATGAGAAAGGAAATGAAAAACCTGTCCATTTGTTAAATACATGAAGACTACAATATTCTTCCAGGTGCTTAACTATCAACAGAAAATACTGGCACCTGAGTTTTAAACACTCAAGTTCCCTGACTACATAAACAGAAGCTCCAGTAGATGCTCAGGTACTCACCGGATGGACACTCCTGCCTCCCCAGCACTAGCTCAGCCACTAGAGCATTTGCCCAGGAGCAGGGAAATGGAGCTTTTGGGCTCTCCCTGGCCTGAGTAACTTGAAACCACAGCTCCCACTTGCAGGAGTGTGTGATATCCATTCCTTTTTTAACCTTCAAATCTACACCTGAAATTTAATGAGGAATGCTAGAGGCACATGACCAGAAAGACAGGCAGCATTATTCCAGCCTCGCTGGGAGGACAGTCCTTTGGGAGCAACAGGCCACGGGCGTTTGTCCCCTGCTCTCAGGGACGTATGTTTTTATGCCAGACAATCACAAGAGAGCAGCTGGAAAGAGAAGTGCACGCGCTCATTTCTTGATAGACATTTCAACTATGAAAATGCAAAAGGTAGATGGCTTCAACACTGTCTGGCAGACAGCTGTCCTCAAAAGAGGACCCCATACTTTAAATCCCAAGACAAACAGAAATGCCTCCTGTGAAGGCAGTGAAGTACCCTGTCTGACACTTCCATGTGCCCGACATTTTCTATTACCAAATCGTATTCTTCATACGTGGGCATCCTGAGGGGAGCTGGACAAGATTACCTCTCCCTTTCGATCTAAGTTACAAGATTCTCACTTCACATGGGCAAGAAGGGTCCCCATACAGTAAATACAGAAAGGGAGGTACTAAATTAGGCTTTCTGACCCCAAAGTTCTCTCCATTTGCTACATAAGACAAAACATGGACCACCACCTGGTCTGAGTCACACAAAGGCGGCACATGCCCAATTTTAAGATGAGCTCAACTGCAGTGTGGACACAAAGGGTGGTGGTAACAAACCCAAAACTGAATTAGTTAAAAGCTATTTTAAATGCTAATAGTGCATAGTGAGTCTCTTAAAGGATTTTTTATTTTGCCACTAGTAGAATACATCCTTCTTCAGGAAAGTATGAAGTACACAAATTTTTAAAGGCAGTTAATTTCCTAAGAATTAGTTTCCTACAGGCCCACAAAACAATTCCACAGGGGTCTGTAAGTATAAGAATGTTTCAAACTTACGGCCAGGGATATAGTAGTGGCTATTTCTAAAGCTGAAAGGTATTAAAACAACAAATAGTGCCCAGACCTCATTTAAAGTATTAGTACAAATTAAGTTATGATAGTTACTAAGCTCCTCCATTCTGAAGAGTATACAAAAAAGATGAGGTAAGAAGTGATCCAGAACACAAGACGTATGGCAAAACATTTTTGTGCAATATAAAAACTAATATCTGACAGTCATCTCTTGTACAAATGAACTGAAAGCTCACTAGCCCAAATTGGGATTTACCTACATCAAGACAGACACTGTGTAAACAATTATCAAGTATAAATCTGAAATGGGAAGAGAATTTACAATACAAAAACTAAAATAGTTTTCTACATATTCAGAACACGGAAACATTTCAGAAGGTAAGCTGCAGTTTCCTCTTACCTCTTACCTCAGCTCTTACACCCGGCTCATGTTTTATATGTTTCACAGAATACACCACATGACAAAGACTAAATGTTTTGTATCTTTTTAATGTATATTCTTCGTATCCTTGTTCATTTACACTGCTGTTATTTCCAGGGTTATCAACTACACTTTCTAAAGCAAGATATATTTTTAAATTATAAAACATATGGTATATATGCCCATCGTTTTAATTCTTAGAATATTTCAAAGAGATGATATAAAGTAGTTCCACCCTTAATTTACATTATCTATCCTATTTAAAATTTAGTCAATATTCTAACAAAATTCTTACTGATTTTTGGTGCTCTGCCTTAAAAACCCTTATGTGGCCTGATTTTCAGAGAGTGTCAGGTACTGACTCAAAAAATACTAAGCTCTTTCTAAAGGTCTGGTATAAAAACTGAAGAGTGAAGCACTAGCCCAAGGTGTCTCAAAAGTAACTTAATTTTGTGTATCACAGTGCAGGTTCTTAGTTTTGCAAAACATTATTTCTCAGATTTCTCAAAATAAAATAGAGAGAACTCTAGCAGGAAGTACAGCCAGGAGGTTCAGAATGGGTCTGTGGAAGTCCCTCTGGCACGTTACTCACACCATGTACACGTGCTCACACATTAAAAACACTAAAGAGTAATCTTATAAAAATAGCTGTATATATACCATTCAACATACCATTAGAAGTTCTGGTGATACCTTTAGTGGGACTCTCCAAGCATCTAAGAAATGAAGAACAAAACAAAAATGAAACCATTGCAAAGTTACTTATAACAGAAGACATGCTTCTGTTGATTAAACAGGTACATACATAAATGCTACAGAACATGGGATTTTGGGACTGAAACTCTTACCCAAAAGGTTTAGAACTAGATGTTGACTAGGAGAAAGTGGATCTTGAAGACTGAATACTGTATACCGACTGTGCTGTATCTGCCGTAAAGCTTCAAAATTTCCTAGCAGTATGTCACAGAGCCATTGTGCATTTACACATGGTATTCTCCACTCTTTAGCCTTCTCATACTTCAAGCCACTAGGCCTTATTGTTCAGAAATGAAGAAAAAAAATTGTATTTCAATAAAACAGGTAAATCAGCAATTTCTAATAATAAACCTAAAAGACCAATATTTCTGTGTTGGCCTATTATCTATTTTAACCGTGACAAAGTACATACTCTGAAAAAATACTTTTGCTTTACATGCTAGAACAAGTCAATTAGGAGAGTATTTCTGCCCCAAACGGAATCAAGTTAGACCTGGGTTTAACTTAATTTTCCCTCCCCCACCGTTTTAAAACAATTATTTAAAAAAAAAAAAAAAAAAAAAAGTTTTACTTAGAGATGATCTAACAGTCAGCATCACTTATAAAATATTGTAAACCAGCAAAATTAGAAATTACTTTTCTTTTGCCTGTCTTCAGAAGGCCAAACTTATCATGTAACAGCGTGCAGGAATTTAGTTCAAGAAACAACATCACTAAGTTTATTGCTATCAAATCACAAAATTTATTAAATTAACATTCTTAGAATGAGATGTAATTCGCACCTCACGTTAGGAAAAGCACTAACTGGCAACAAGCAACTGAGAACACCAGTACTGCAGAGATAAAGCACTTACTCTTTGCAGATGAGAACTGTATTGCTGCGACACAGATAGCCTGTGTATTTGGCGCCTGCTAGGTAAGCCATTAGTTTGAGGTCATCTCTGTCACTATCAACAAATCCCGTCACAGAGATTATCTACAGACAGACAGAGACAGTTACAAATAACTGAACATAGATGGCACTTAGAAAACACTCCTGCTGAAAATATTTTTCTGTTACTAACTTTTTTACATTACAATGAAATATACAGTATCATAACTTTAGCATACAGGCACTTAATTAAAACCTGGCTTGCAGCACACATAAAGTACAATTTAGAAGTTATTTGTTTATACATAAACATTTCAGGTTTCCAGCACTAGTTCTGACTCAGGAAGAATCATTTTCCTTCTGCTGGTCAGCTTTTTCTCCTTTACAAAGACTACAGAGTTTTACTGTGAAAGAGCTCACAGCTAGTTTTCTTCTCACACGTCTCACCTCTTTCTTCTGCTGCTGTTTATATTCAGGGACACAGAGAAACGCTTATACTTACTTGCCCTACTCTACTCTTAAAAATCTCCTGAACATTCTGCTCTGCCCTGCCATGAAGCCAAAGAAACTGTGCCAGCTGATCATAGGTGGTGAACTGTAATTCAACCTCTTGCGTTCTTATCCTTAGTCTTGCCACGCTTTCATTCTTGCCTTCTCTTTTTATTTAGGAAAAGGCAACAGCAATTTTGTTGTTGATAATAAACTACATTTATTATATTACATATTACATTTACTACTAACCACTGCATTCACATGCATATCGTTATATTCTAATTATACCAAACCTGTATTTCTTTTTATGCCTTTTATAACAGGCTAGTAGCAAGGCCGTCATCTTGTATGTCTGTATCCAGCACAAAGAAATCCAATGCCAAGACATACTTTGGCATCTTGTTTTATGTTGCACAGTGTATTTCAAGATGCGTCCAATCCAACTGCAAGTTTATGTTTCAACCCCACAAAATTCAACTTCCCCAGTGCTCCTCATTGCACAGGCTACTGGAACTGTGACCTCCTACTCCCTGATTAACAGCACAAGCTTCCTTTTCTGGTATTTGTTAGGTATTGACCCAGAAAAAGAAAACACCTCAAAAAATCCCCTCAAAATATTGGGTTATGGTAAACGAAGCATTTACTGGTAGACATGTTGTTAGTAAAAACCTACACAGCTTGGATTCCTGTCATCTTGCTATGTATAACTCACGTTAGCTTTGCACCTCAGTTTCTAAGAGAATAATCCACAAACACAGGTGTTACTCCTCACCACTCAGAACTCAGTAAGACTTGCAAAGCACTCTGAATCACCCAGTAGTATTCACCCGGTAGTATGCACCACATCAACACAGGACCTTATGATTAACAGAAGCTTTTCTTCCGAGACAAAAGAAATGTGTATTTTGCTTTGAGTAAGCACTTTCTAGCTATATTTTAATACTGCTCATGTAATGAGCCAAGCATTTGTTCGAAGTAAGCTTTTTCTTCTTACATGTTGAGAGCATGGCTTTCCTCCTGGTGGAAATGCCACTGGAAAATGAAGGGCTCGATGAGGTGGTACCATTTTCTTCTTCTTCAAGATTGAGTTCAGCCAATGTGCTGTAATACATCTCTTCCTTTCTCTTAAAGCCTATGAATACATGCATAAACACCTTTTAAAAAAAATCAAAGTACATCTTTATTTTATTTTAATCTTTTTCTACAATACAAAGCTTTGATTTTAATCATTTATTTTTCTCTAGTTTTTCAGGATCCTTCTTCTCATAGCATCTTCCTCCGCATTCTCTGGAATAAGTCTACCACATGCATTAGGAAAGTTTGTTGTACCATAAACCATAAATCATAAAAAAACACATAATCAAAAACTTTAATTTTGTACCTACAGTCTAAGCATGAAGTACATACTGAAAAGCCCTACCTTTCCCGTAATAAAATGAAAGCATGCATGAATACCTGTCACTGGTTTGCTTACCTGAGCATACATGTTACTGACTTGGCTTTCACAAAGAAGATGTGTACATCTGCTTGTAAGGGTAGGGTCCACTGTCCCACCATGTGCTTGAATGATCTGGTAAGAGAACAAACCCCAAACTTCTAATATATATATATAAGAATTTTAAAATTACACTAAGAAACACTCTGAAATTAAAGTCTAGTCTTTAGGACACTGCCACCATTAGCACCATTTCACTGAAGAGTTACCCCCCCAAAAAGGTTTGTTATCTAGCTTAAAAACATTTTTGAAAAAAAAAAATGGAGAAAACAAAATTAAATATGCACCTTTTCACTGAGCTACAAAAAGTCTATTTTTTTAGAATCAGTTAAAAAAAAAAGATATATAAACAAAAATAACCCTTCTCACTTTTTTTATTTTTGCAGTATAACTATTAAACAATTTTTCATGAACTATTCAATTCTATCTCAGCAATAAACACAAGTGCTGTTAAAAATGTCAACAGCTTACTTGATTATGCAAAATTGTAGGGAAAATTCAACTATAAAATCCATCAGAAGTTTCTGAAGAACATCAAAGTCCTCTCATTTAGGAAAGGATACAATCAGATTTTTCTGAAAAATAGAAGTTGGCAAAAAATAGAAACACTCTACTCCTCCATCTTATTCACTCAGGTGGATACCTCACAGGCTACTAAATGCCAAAATTATATGTAAAAAAAGTGTCTTTTTATACAATCAAGTTAAAGATAGAGAGCAACGCAATATTACATTTGCTGCACTATAGCTGTCTGGTTAATAGCATAAATACTCAGGAAATAGTTAAGTCTGTAACTTATTTAGCCAATGTTCTGACTAAAGACCTAATTCAACCAGGCTGCACATCTAAAGCATTTTTATTATTTTTTCTGGTCAGCTGCAGTTGAATTATTGTTTTTAGGTTGCAACACAAACATTACACAAAAGGATGCCTAAAGAAAAGTGAATAGTGCTGAAATACTTCCAATCATTCCTCTTAGGATTTAATTACTATGACATTATGTTATCACAGGTTTTTAAAAATACAGCAGAATCTTACCCGTTTCCAGGTCGCTAACAGCTGTTTGTCAGACATCTGTTCTGGGTAATCAGCAATTGCAAAGACACAGCCCAGTAGGAAATACTCTTCTGGAACTGGAATAGTTTGGCACATAAAAGAACAAAAAAATAAATACTTAAAAGTCTGAAGAGTTCATCTCAGAACATATTTGCTACACTAATCTTTCCTATTACCAGGTTATAAACTTCATTCAATTTCGAAGTAAATCCTCCTTGGAAAAAGCAGGATCCAAAATTTCAAAGCTGACAGCCAAATTTAAAGGTACAGTTCAGCCCAGGGTTTGTTTTTGTTCTGAGTGGTTTTTTTTTTTTTTTTTTTTTCCCTGGAGGAAGAGGGGCTAAAGGGGTAGAAGGAAGGAGCCCCAAAAGGAAACGTAAGACAACAACTTACTCTTTTACATAGATCAGCTATGAAGAGTCAAAACAATCAAAAAGCTTTCAGTTCTACTAGCATGGACAGAATTCTAAGCAAGGTATGTCAACTTTCTGATACTGAATCCTCATTGATTTACTAGTATTTCCAAAATTTAAGCTGTCTTTCCAGTTTTTACCCTCTTTGAAAGCTTCCCCTTCCCCTCTTCCAAAGTAAAAAAAAAAAAATTAAAAAAACTTATGGTATGCATAGACTAACACTGTTCTCGTAGCATAATTTATATGCTAGTGGCATAAAGTATATATTTGAAAAGAGAAAGTTCTCAGTGCTCTCAGGCTTTTCAGACTTCTGGATCATCCTTAGTTATAATTTAAGCTGTTTGCCTAAACATTAGTAAAACAGGTCCTGAGCCATGAATGGCGGCGTTTCTAAGTCTTACAACCCCATACTGTAAACACAGCATTATTTTTTGATATTCTAACCCACGTTATGTCATGTCATTAGCCACTTTTTTCCAGGATCAGAAGGCAATAATTACTAACTCTCCGCTGCTGGATCGTGTCCAAAAAGCGGCTGCTGTTGCAGTTGTTGCTGTTGCTGCTGGTGATGTTGTGGCTGCTGGGCTGCAACTTGATGCTGTAGTGCTTGAGATGTCTGAGTTAAGTGCTGCGTCGCCTGATTCTGCATTTGCTGTTGCTGATGCTGTTGGTGTAATCGCTGTAAGTGCTGCTGCTGCAATTGCTGCTGCTGTATTTGCTGCTGCTGCTGTTGCAGCTGTTGTTGTTGCAGATTCTGTTGCTGGAGCTGCTGCAATTGTTGCTGCTGGAGCTGCTGCTGCTGCAACTGATGAAGTTGCTGTTGCAAAGCATGCTGCTGTTGGAACTGGAGCTGTTGCTGAGGACGGTGTAGCTGCTGTTGCGCATGTAACTGCTGCTGTGGAAACTGAAGCTGCTGTTGCGCAAACTGGTGCTGCTGATGAACTTGCTGTTGCTGTTGTGAAAACTGATGAGGCTGCTGCTGTTGGAAAGACTGCTGGGAAATCTGGGGTTGTTGCTGCTGCTGCTGTTGTAGCTGCATAAGTTGTTGAGGTTGAAGGTGTAAAAGAGGATGGTGCTGTTGTTGCTGTGCTTGATGTGACTGCTGTAATAAATGTGTCTCTGGTGTTAGTTTCACTTGACTAAACAGCACCGCATTTGGATGTCCCTGTTGGCTATGATTTACTTGTTGTTCTAAACTTTTTGTAGGTGCTGAAAGTGATTGTAATATCTAGAAAACAAAGATTAGTTTTGTGACCTTTTTGTTGTCATTCAGTTTTAAAAATATTTAAAGAACTACTGGGAAAATACAATTCTCAAAAGAAAACAACACTATGCTTAAATACATTGTGAGCTAAACGAAAATCTTCAACTGTTTATAGCAAAATGAAAAGGCAGGACTTGCACCTAGAAAAGCGTGGAGCTTTTTATAAGGCAATGCACATTTTAGCAAAATTTAAGATTCAAGCCCATCCCTGTATTATTGATGATATCTCCAATAGCATTATGGCTATTAACACTATATTAATAATTACATTGATCAACTCAATCAACTGTAATATTTCATTTTACAATCCTCTTGGCCCCTTAAGTTCAAAGCTTCGTGCTACAGTCTTACTTTCTTTAACTTAGAAATTCCTAACAATGCCTCTACTAATTAGTGCTGTTTGAAACATGGGAACTTAATACAACCTTGCTTTCTTTTGAACCAATTCAGGAATATTTAGCTCTATTTTTTAAACTGGATCCCAAAATACAAAGAAAAATATTGATCTACTGAACACTAATAGTTTCTTGGGAAAAAAACCCTAACCAACCCATACTTAAGAATAATAGCTTTCAGATTTATCCCATGCTGAAGTAATCTGCAGTTTGATTTAATTTTTAGATGTGTAACTTGCTGTTAAGGGAAAAATCATTTCACGTTAAGCAGACACAAGTTAGCAAGTGAGTTTTTGAGGCATCAGAAAAGGGAAAATTAGGCAAATTCCTAATAGATTAGGATGAGTCCTACATATTTATTAAAATATTTTAATATAAACTACCTATGAAAAATGAGAAGGAGCAATAGGGAACTCTACACTTGCCCCTCAAAGTCTTTTAAACATGAAGTCAGCTTTGGCAAATCCTACAAAGCTTGTTTCCTTCACCCACACCATTTCATCCCATACAGTGTAAACTTCAGTGATGTGTGTGTGCGCAAGAGAGAGGAATCAAATCACATCACTAAAACACAAAGGCAATTAACTGTATCCTCTCCATGAGACGTCCATCCACTCTTCATCAGAGGTGGCTCAAGTGGTTTTTTTTACAAAGCACTTGAAAACATCTACGGTTTCATCCAAGTAATTTTGATGTTGGTATAGCATACATTTACAATCACGGTTATCAATGTATCACCCATCACTAATGTCTCGACAGCACCACAGTATAAACATTCAATAGCTAAAAATAACATACACAAAAAGAATGTTTCCATGGCTAAGTATGAGGAGAGCTCTCCACGCTGCTCTCCACAGTAAGTCCCAAAAGTCAAAATTACAGAAGCTTCAGGACACGTATTTCAAAATAAAGGGATAAAACTTTCAAAAGTATCCTAGGGCTATATTCAGAAAGTAACTTCGTATCTGCAGAATGCCTTATTGTTACAGATATTGCCATTCAGCAGAAATCTGAGGTTCAAATTAAACATTAACTTCCCAAGACTGTGCACGAAGACATGGAATCCACCCAAGACTGGTACCCAAGCAGGATACAAAGTACAATTTAACCTAGCCGGAGGGAAGTTAATAAGGAAAAAGGTAGAACTGGTATTCCTCCCTCTAGGAAGCAGATTCACAATTCTAAGATGCAACGCTTTTCTCCAAGTGCTGGAGCTAGCACAGCAACCTACACAGCAGCCTGAAACCATACTTGAGAACAGTCCTTGCACACCACAGTCAAGACCCTAGTCTAACGGGCTTTTGGAGAAGAAAGTCTAGCCAAAGCACCACACCATCAACTGCCCTGTAGCTCCATAAGTATTACTTACAGAATAATACTTCCACAGGGACACCGCTAAAGAGTATTTGATAGTACAATGAATGGGTTGTAAATGTGGTGTTCAAACATGAAAGCATCAGCCAACTTACCAGCACTGGCCAACCAACCAGGACTGTGGTGGTTCTGCTCAGTCCTTACCCAGAAGTCTCAGTCCTTAAACAATTCAAGGCACTGAGAACAGGAATCTAAGACCCAGTTTCAAAAGGAAGCCTGCATTTCCGTTTTGTATTCAGAAGTCATATAAACAACAAAGAACCAACATTTCTGAGTGACTCCACTTTTTGTGTTTAAGTACTAGCTGTAAGCTTCCATGTTATTTAGGCACCTTTGAAAGTTTTACCTTCAGACGAACATCCAAAAAAATACACCAGTACAATTATTTAAGTAAAAGATACATCTAACATTAACCAGCACCTACTTTTCTCACATTCCCTTCCCATGAACATCTTAGAATCTCAATGCTGCAAGTTATTCTAGTGCATGCTCACTCACTTTTTACTTTCTTCTAACAATAAATTCAATACAAAAGCTGCAATTATTTCAACTATACGAGTGGCTTAAGAACTTAAGTTAGGACTTCTGCATCATAATCCTGACTATACTATATAACAACTTAATGATGCCCAGCAGAACAACACAGTATAGAACTGAACCTAGTGCGAGAACAATCGATTTCAGAGTTTTATGTGTTTATAGCACAAATAAGTAATTCCTTGCACTGAATAAAAAGCTAGAAGGGTATAAAATCAGGTTTCCTGAAGTAGCCAAATAATGCTAAATCAATGAATTTTTTTTTTTTGCTCTTATCAAGAAATCAATACTGAAACTCTAACCCACACTATAGTTAAACACAGCTTTACTCTTCCAAATGTTTTTTCCAAATGCATTCTTACTTCTGTGAACCTGCCAGGAACTAAGTCACTTATGTTATGGGGAGGTTACTAATTTGGTCACAATTTCTAAGTAATACGGAAAACTTTTAATCCTTGGTACATTTAAAGAACAATAAAAGCAATAAAAGGAAACTGAAGTTCTTGGATAGGACAGTTCCTAAGAAAAAGTCCAATATCTTATAAATTAAAAATCCAACACTTACATGTGCTACATTTGATGGTCTATTAATCTGCTGAATATCAGCACTATTAGTAATATTCCTTAATGTCCGCACGGCTGGACTCCACGTGGCCATCATCTCCTGTCGATCAGAACTTTGGGCACCTTGTACTGAAGCCATTAGATTGCCTCTCATATCCGGAGGCAAAATGTTACCTGGCACTGGTGGGACATTGGCACATAAATTAATTAACCCAGAGTCTTTCCCTTGAGGCAACCTACGCTTTGCTGCAGATGCCTGTGGGACTTCAGCTGGTGTCCAGTTCAAATTCCTTTCTTGCTTTTCTGGAGAGGAATCTGAAGAATCATCAAACATCAGTTCCCCTTTTGCCTTATCAGCAGTAGTAGATTTTGGTGAAAAAACTTGATCACCCAAAGGTGATCCTTCTCGAGAAGATGCTGGGCTTGATAATTTTTCATCAGTACTAGCTTCATTTTGAGAATCTTGTTCTTCATTTTCTGCTTCCTCCTCCTCTTCCTCCTCCTCCTCTTCTTCCTCCTCGTATATAATTAAACGAGGATGATAAGGAGTCTCTTCTTTTTTAGCCTTATCAGCTATAGAATCCAGTACCCAGTCTGGTGTCACAATTTTAATGCTGTCCCGTTTACAAGCACATTCATATTTTTCCTGGGGAAAAAAAAAAAAAAAAAGATTTTATTTAAAGACAAAAATTCCCAAATAACTTCCTTGAGGGTAGGGCTAGAGCATAGAGAGACAGATCACAAGAGGCTGTCCAATAACAGAAAGTGATCTCTCCCAGAACCAAACTACACTGCTGTGCATAACCACAAGTTCCAAGAGATTAAAACAAAACCCTCGACATTTACAATACAGAGGACTTGGAAGGCACAACTGCAGAAGATTAAGTCTTCACCTGCAAAAACACCACTACTCAAATTCTTCTCAAACCCAATCAATCACCAAAGGATTTGAAAACATGAAATTTGGTTCTGAAAAAACCTTCAGAACTCCGGCAGCTAGGAACATCACAGTCAATACTAAGATTCAGCTGATTTTTAGGTGCACATTAAGGTGAGTCTACATATGGTTTATACTTATATTTTTCCCCATAAAAAAGTAAAAAAAACAAAAAAAACCCCCAAAAAAACCAAAAAACCCCACCCAAAAAAACCATGAAAAAGCATTTATAGAAATATCAGAATTTCACAATACAGTAGAGACAAATATTTACAAGGTGATCACTGAAAAAAAAATGCATTTCGGCAGGAATACAAATCAGAAACTGGTCAGATATTTCCCATACACCTTCTCAGAAGCTGCAAACTGTAATGTTGCCCTCAACTTGAAAGTAACACTTGTGTCCAAGTATAAGCTAAATCCATTTCAATGAGAGGTTACGATGCTGACAAAGTAGCAAACTTTATCCCTCCCTGATTCCTTACCATTTCATCATTTGAAGATAAATACAAATAGTAAAACTTTGCTGTTTCCTTTCCTAACACAGGATCAGTCCTCTATTCAAACATCCTCTTTGATGGAAACCCCTCACAAATACCAAGACAGTGGGAAGAAAAAAAAGGAAAACTTTCTTTAGAAGATTTGAAACTAATTTCAGGATCTAATATTTAAAAGTGATTGAACTGGGATTTTCTTTGTACGTCAAACAATATAAATTAACAACCAGCACATTCAGAGGAAAATAATTTAATTTAATGATTCTCTAGAGTTACTTCCTACAATGAAACTGTCATTCATACACAATAAAGAGATTACAGATGAAACCAAGTTTATTTGCAGATATGAGTTTTCATTCTTTCTTTGTGGTATTATTAAGAATCTTGTTTTACCATCTCGTGTCTAGTCAAAGCAATCATTTAAGTTTTCACTAGTGTCAAAACTGTTCTCGTTACAAACTGCTGTAGATTCCCTTGTAGTAGTATGTCAGAGCAGCAGGACTAGAAGTGTTTTAAGTAATCATCCTATAAAACTGTTCCCATTCAACGATTATGTAAATTAAACACGATATTTATTTTCTCCTAGAGTTATGAAATACTAATGTGGTTTTTTCAGTTTCTTTACTGGCAAGCTCAAGACAACCTCCTTTGCTCTAAAAAGCTTATGATTTAAGGCAACACTTCTGAAACGTTTATCATTGCCTCCTAAAAATGCCATTTTAGGTAGCAAAGCTCTTTGTCCAAGCATTACATTTTGTTGTGATGGAGGAGACAACTAGGGTGGTGTTCGGTACACCCTTCTCTTTCACAGAAGAAAGATCACGCACTTAAAAAAACCCGAAAACCCCCAAAAAAGACACCCCCCAAAAAAACCCCTACAAAGGTTCTTATAGTTTTAAATGAAACAGGGAAGAAAAAGCAAACATTTTCCATATCCACACTTTCTCTTCTCCCAATGCCAGCCCATGCTTTATCCTGAAGCACTTTCCCATGTATTGCACGCATAAGTTTATTGTCATCCTACTAGCCACACGTTTTTTCTCTATGTTAGTATAGACAGTTTACATTAAATCCAAAATATTAAAAGGGTCATTGGTGGGACAATAATATCCTCAATTTGTATAAAACAACATTAGAAACTTGACAAAATTTTAGATTTATGTGAAGAGGTACTGTATAGAACCTGATCTTACAGTTACTCACATTCAAGTAACTAACCTGTGTGACTCCTCCCACTGATTGGAAATTTGAAAAAAAAGGTGATGGAAATGAGCTCATGTTATTAAAGGACAAAAAATAAAACACACAAAAACAAAACAAAAAACTTGCTCCATCCACCACAATAACTAAAAATATCCAAGCAATCACTTTTAAGCGAGCTTCAATTTGTTTAAGTATTTTCAGTCTCTGAACAAACGCACTTAATCAATTACAAATGTTATTTCTTCTTCAGGAAGAGGAGTACCCAAACACTTCATGAAGTTTCAGTGAACTATTATAACCAAAGCATTACTAGCATTATAGTAGAGGCTACTCTGATGTGCTCAATGCTGCCTTTAGCCAGTTACCTCATCTTTCTGATTCAGTTTCTCCATTTGCATAAAGACAGCAACATTTGACTTCCTACACAGGAGTAGGAAGTCATTGATGACACTAAATTAGGAGGAACTGTGGACTGCCTTGAGGGCAGAGGGGCCTTACAGAGAGATTTGGATAGACTAGAGAGCTGAGCAATCACCAACCGTATACAAATTTAACAAGAGCAAGTGCCTGATTCTGCACCTGGGACAGGGTAATCCTGGTTATACGTACAAACTGGAGGACGAGAGGCTGGAGAGCAGCCCCGCCGACAGAGATCTGGGGGTCTGGGTTGACGGCAAGTTGAATATGAGTCAACAGTGTGCCCTTGCAGCCTAAAGGGACAACCGCGTCCTGAGGTGCATCAAGCACAGCACAGCAAGCCGGTTGAGGCACGTGACTGAAGGTTAAAGAAAGCATAACCCCGCGATGAACAAGAATGCCAACCTAGTATCAACAGACGAGGAGAAGGCTGAGGTACCCAACAACTTCTTTGCCTCAGTCTTTATCGGCAACCTCTCCCCTCACCCCTCCTGAGTTGATGGACCACACGATGCGGACCAGGGGGTCCCACTGTAAGGGAAGATCAGGTTCGAGACCACCTGAGGAACCTGAATGTACACAAGTCTATGGGACCTGATGAGATGCACTCCAGAGTCCTGAGGGAATTGGCAGATGTAGTTGCCAAGCCACTCTCCATGATATTGGAAAAGTCATGGCAGTCAGGTGAAGTCCCTGCTGACTGGAAAAAGGGGAATGCTGTGCCCATTTTTAAAAAGGGAAGAAAGGAGGACCCTGGGAACTAGCGACCTGTCAGCCTCACCTCTGTGCCAGGGAAGATCATGAAACAGATCCTCCTAGAAGCTATGCTCAAGCACATGGAGGACAGGGAGGTGATTCGAGACAGCCAGCATGGCTTCACCAAGGGCAAGTCCTGCCTGACCAATCTAGTGGCTTTCTATGAAGGAGTGACTGTATCAGTGGACAAAGGAAAAGCAATGGATGTCATCTATTTGGACTTCTGTAAAGCATTCAACAGTCCCCCACAACATCCTTCTCTCTAAATTGAGGAGATATGGGTTTGATGGGTGGACTGTTCAGTGGATAAGGAATTGGCTGGATGGTCGCATCCACAGGGTCGTGGTCAACGGCTCAATGTCCAAATGGAGACCGGTGACAAGTGGTGTCCTTCAGGGGTCCATACTGGGACCAGTGCTGTTTAATATCTTCATCAATGACACAGACAGAGGGATCGAGTGCGCCCTCAGCAAGTTCGCAGACACCACCAAGCTGAGTGGTGCAGTTGACATGCCAGAAGGACTAGATGTCATCCAGAGGGACCAGGACAAGCTGGAGAGGTGGGCCTGTGTGAACCTCATGAGGTTCAACAAGGCCAAGTGCAAGGTCCTGCACCTGGGACAGGGCAACCCCGATATCAATACAGGCTGGGGGATGAAGGGATTGAGAGCAGCCCTGCGGAGAAGGACTTGGGGGTACTGGTGGATGAAAAGCTGGACATGAGCCAATAATGTGCGCTTGCAGCCCAGAAAGCCAACCAAATCCTGGGCTGCCTCAAAAGAAGCGTGGCCAGCAGGTCGAGGGAGGTGTTTCTGCCTCTCTACTGTGCTCTGGTGAGACCCCACCTGGAGCACTGCGTCCAGCTCTGGAGCCCTCAGCACAAGAAGGACATGGACCTGTTGGAGAGGATCCAGAGGAGGCCACAAAAATGATGCGAGGGCTGGAGCACCTCTCCTACGAGGCCAGGCTGAGAGAGTTGGGGTTGTTCAGCCTGGAGAAGAGCAGGCTGTGAGGAGACCTTATTGCGGCCTTTCAGTACTTAAAGGGGGCCTATAGGAAGGATGGGGAGAATCTTTTTAGCAAGGCCTGTTGTGACAGGACAAGGAGTAATGGATTTGAACTAAAGAATAGATTTAGACTGGATATAAGGAAGAAATTTTATACAGTGAGGGTGGTCAGGCACTGGAACAGGTTGCCCAGAGAGGCAGTGGAGGCCCCACCCCTAGAAACATTCAAGGTCAGGTTGGACGGGGCTCTGGGCAACCTGATCTGGTTAAAGCCGTCCCTGCTCACTGCAGGGGGTTGGGCTAGATGACCTCTAAAGGTCCCTTCCAACCCAAAGTATTCTACAATTCTATGATTGTCCCACGCTGCACTAGACTGGTGCGGCCCCACCTCGAGTACTGTGTGCAGGTTTGGGCGTCTCAATATAAGAAGGAGATCAAACTATTAGAGTGTGTCCAGAGGAGGATGACCAAGATGGTGAAAGGTCTGGAGGGCAAGACTTAAGAGGAGCGGCTGAGGTTTGTTCAGCTTGGAGAAGAGAAGGCTGAGAGGTGACCTCATCGCAGTCTACAACTTCATCAATGGGGGCAGCGGAGATGGAGGTGCCGATCTCCTCTCTCTGGTGACCAGCGATAGGACACGAGAAAATGGCATGAAGCCGCATCAGGGGAAGTTCAGACTGGACATTAGGAAAAGGTTCTTCACTGAGAGGGTGGTCAGTCACTGGAACAGGCTCCCCAGGAAGTGGTCACGGAACCAAGCCTGTCAGAGTTCAAGGAACGTCTGGATGATGCTTTCAGTCATATGGTTTAGTTTTAGGTAGTCCTGCGAGGAGTAGGGAGTTGGACTCGATGATCCTTATGGGTCGCTTCCAACTTGAGATATTCTATGATTCTATGATGGGAGTGATTTGACTAAACTATGACTACTTTATCAGCAGTCAGACAGGAATGCTGTGTACTGCTTATCCTACCATCTCTCTTTAAGAGGAATGACTTGAGGGATTTTGAGAGTTCTCTTTTCTTCAAGAAAAAAAAAACAACAAAAAAGAAAATAACCTGTTCCTCCTCCTGCTCTCTTTATTCCTCCTTCCCTCATAGCATTAAAGGGCATTCTATGCAATTTTTCAATTATGTCCTTCATTTTTCTTCACTGATTCTGTATCTACAGATTTACAAATCACAATCACTAATGATTATGACATGTCAAAGTTAAATTAAGACAAACAGAATAAAGAATATAATGCTTTATTCAACCAGAAATACAAATACTGATATGAAACTGGACATATTTTGAATTAATCAGGCTTAAAGCCATGCAGAAAATAAATACGAACTGAATAGCTGCAATGCATAGTTGTGTTGAATTTAGCTGTTCAAGACTAATGAACAGTCTTAAGAATCCTAACTTCAGGGAGATGGAAAATTTTTTGATTATTCAAAAGCAAATGAGAGCTACAACAAAAAGAACTGTACATGTAATAAACTCTTACCCCCTTTGGCTCAGGCACAATCAAATGAGTACATTTATTATTGAGGCTCAGCTGGCAATTCCCTCCATAAAAAGTAATCAAAGCCCACAGCGTACTTCGGTCTTCAGATGAAACCTAAAAGGAAGGTAAATAAGTCTTTTAGTTCTACGCAACCAGCTGCCTTCTGCTTGAAGAATTTTAGTACAACCCATGACATACCATTTACAAGTCTGGCTAATGTATTACTTACCACTTTTAAATACCAAATTAGCATGAAAGTTACGGAGAAAAAAAGGTGACAAAGAGATGCAACAAGAAAAGACATTAAACAATCATTTTTAACCTGCACAGAGAAAAAGAACACATTCTTCACTCCTGTAAAACTCAACACTAATACATCACCTTCCACAAGAGAAAAAAGTTAGCAATCAAGAAAACAGGAATTATTTATCTTAGACAATCTATTTAAATTCATTAAACAGAATTTTAACAAGCAGACCAAATTAATAGCCTGTGTAAACACATGAAGTGTTTATTTCTAATAGTTTATGTCACAGCAATATCCCCCTCCCCTGCCAAGAAAGCCGCATGCATTTAAGCCATTACCATTCAGAGTTAGTGACAGGAACTTTTTGTTAAAAAGTCTAAAGCACATATATGCATATATTCCATTAGCACCCAGGGCCTTATCCTGTCCATCTACACACACACACTGGTCACCAACAGGCGACTCACAGATCTATAGAGCTGGCTGTGAACACAAGCCACTGAAGCACCACCTTTCCACTTATGTTACTCACTGGCACCCTTGTTAAGGTTTCAGTGCATAAGTAGGTAAAACTTGTTGACTGAATATTGTGTTAATGCAGAAATAGAAGAACAGGAGCAAAGACTTTATAGTCTAGTGTACTCTGCATTTTAGAATCACCATACGGCTGAATACAAGATAAATTACTGATTGAATGTTCACAGTTTGAAATGTTCATGCTCTCATTTTCAGTGAAAAACTGTTTTAGGTGATAATTCACCTAACATACAGAAAAAAGTCATAGTACAGCAGAAAAACTGGTATCTCTCCTCAAAAAACAAAACATCACACACATATTGTACGTTGGAGCAGGCTGAAATATGGTTCACCTCTTACCTGAGAGAGACAGGCAGTGACTCCAAAAAAGATCTGACACGATTCTGGAGAAAAGCCATTTACACTGGAAAGCAGGTGTCAAGGATGCAAAATAATTTAAATGAGAGCTTCCTGAGGGACATTAGAAGGAAATTAAATAGCGTGCATAGTACTTCTCAGATATTACCAAGTATTTGACCGCTCAAAAACTTTTGTCTTTAAAAGCATGTTGCCTGTTCCCAATTCAAGTTGCATGCGTCTGGAAAAAACTGAGGTGCAAACTGGATCAGGACACCTCTAATATTACGACTGATTTTGGTAATGTTACAAACTTGCCTCTTCCCAGAACATCTCCCTCAGCCCATCTCAGGACGCTAAACACAGGAAGTTTAGCTCAAGTCACTACTAAGAGCTTCATTACATTATCAAGTGCTTGTCTTCCAGGTTTAAAAATACAGGGGAATCTGAAGAAGAAGAAACTTTTGCTAGTCAACAACAGACAATACAGAAGGAATATGATGCACAAGAAATTTGATAAAACAAGTCAGATCAAGAAAAGCATGTTTTTCTAAAATAAAAGCTAATAGCAGACACCTGTAGAAAGTCACAGTACCTTTTTTGCATGCTTAATAAAAAAGATGGCAATCTGGTGGATGACTTCATTTAAAACTAGTAAGAAATAAAAGCATAGTCTTAAAAAAAGAAAAAAGGTTAGAAAGTAATACAGAAGCCAGAGGTTTCAAAAATGGCAAAGTTTGGTAACCAAATGGTAGAATTTTTGGTTGAAGACACATTTTTGGAACATAACCTGCCCTTCGCAATTTCACAAAGACTAGAAAAGTAGAAACAGTTACATACAGCATAGTTATTACATCCACAAAAGGCACCGAACAACAAATGTAACAAGGGACAAGCTCATATATCAAGAAAAACAACAAACCAAACAAAGTATTAGATTATCTGCAAACAGCAGTAGGCAAGTCAGTATAAGCAAGTATCAAATCTTCATAGCTGATTTTTTCCTACTGAGGTCTAACACTGCATAGGAAGTTGGCTAGGCAACAGATATGGGGCAGGGCGGGGTGGGGGGAATGTAGGAGCTGCTGTGAAACACAAACTGAGGAAACATCACACTGGGATGTAAAAACAGAAAAGAGCCTGAAACTAACATGAAGTTTTCCACCATGCTTTCAAAATTCAACAAGATCTCTGGTAGCAATGCATATTTGTTTTCAGGTGCATAAAAGAGATAAATAAATGAAACAGTATGAGAAAAAGAGCAGTGAGAATTTTTACAGACCTAGTAAATACAGCTTACAAGAGGTAAGTGAAAGACCAGAATTGATGTGTTTAAGAAGCTAAGATGACACATCTTCAAACCCTTTAATGAACCAAATGAAAAGAGAAGTAATTTGTTCTCCCTGTTCAGAGTGGCTCAGATAAATCAAAACAGGGTTAGACTGCAGCACGGTAATGGGGTTAAACCAGCAACACAACCGTGAGGCGCTGTAAGCTGACTGGGGAAGCCCTGAAATCTCCACTACAGGAGGGGCTCTGTGGAACAGGAGAGAACAGTCCGACAGAAGTGACCTGGGAATGACAGACAGACCAGCTGACTTCTGTCCCCTCCCTCCCTTTTCTACGCTTTCATATGACTTTGTGTTTAAGATACATGCACACCTTGCTGGAAAAAAGGACTACAGGACCAGATGAGCACTGTGTTACAAGTACACACTGAGATTTTTGTAATGAAACAAAATTATTTTCCCCGTGCTGTTGACAGATGCATGGACAATACTTAAATTTTGAGACCCAGAAGAGAAAACACACAGCAAGCCGACAAGAAAGCCCAGAGCACTTTAAAACTTAAGAACAGATTACCGCCATTGTCCACAGTACTCCAAGAAGTTCAAGTCTGATGAATGTCCTAAATCTCACTGTGTTGCTCAGTATCTCATCTAAGGTAGACAGATTCAGTACCAGATCTTTCAAAAGTGTACAGTTGTCTACTCCCTGCCTTACCATCTGCTCTTAGCACATAAAGCGGCAACAGCTCGGTATTTAACTTTTAAGAGGTCCATCAGTTTGACTGCAGCTTGCACTCTCTAAAGAATAGGAGTGAAACAGACCCTCTTAAAACAGTTACAAGCAGCACAACAATAAGGTTCCAAGTGGGTCTGGAAAACAAAAAAGGGCGAATGCAACAAAACTCACCTTTTTTCTCCCCCCTCCCAGCAACAAAATTCAAATGCTCTGACCCTCTTTCATCTGTACAAAACCATGGAAAATAATCCTTCCTCATTCTTACTTTTGCAGTTATCAAGATAATTAAGAAAGATATCACCAGCCCTGTTTATGGCATTATAACTGAGGTTTTCATACGAAAACCTGTATTTCCTTCTTCAGGAAAGCTGCTTCCAGATTCATTTTTCTGTTACTTCCCTTCAGCTGCAGCTTAGTTAGATTTTGCTAACATCAGTTAGCAGCGAACAGGAGAACACTCTGCCTTCTGAAGTTCCCCCTGATGAAAACAACTTTCACAGTGGAATGTTAAAATGTATTTATAAGAAACAGGCAAAATTATTACACTTCTACATTGCATTAAATCGTTCTGGATTAAACTTCACCTTTAACAACTGACAGGCAAATGCCCATCAAATAAGTACCAGAATTGGTAAGCAAACACAAAATCTTTAAGTCTCTTATTAGATCCATATATCTAACTGACAAAAGATGTTTCTATGACTTGCTTCTTCAGTAAATTCAATGACAACTTCGAGTATTACATCTCCAAACTAAAACATAAACAAAAGTTGAAAATGCAGAATCTCAAACCTCTGCCTAAACAGGGTCCAAAAACAATCAACTGGAAAAAGTCAGCTATTAACTAGATTTTTCTCATTATGGTAGTACCTAAAACCCTAATGAAAGGCCAGATGCCACTGCACTAGCAGTCGTAAAGAGACTGAAACAGAACAAAGTTAAGACTTAACAACCCATTTTAATGAGCACTTAAGGCTCAAAATAAAATCTAAAACCACCAGGTTCTAAGGACATGAAGTGCTAGAAAGAATAAAGTCAAAGGTCCAAGGACACATTTACTGCTGACAGGTGTACAAAACTTCCTTCTTCCATGCAACCCAAGAACATGATACTACTGAGACCTGGTCTTTTCATTTGGCCATTCCTACATACCCACAATAAAGACTTCCTGAGCAATAGCCATTCAGGGCTACATTCACAGATCTATTGCTACAATTTAGTTATGGACTGCATCACTCAATGGTTTTATCTGTTGATTTCTCTTCTGGGTATGTACTACCATCAGCTCTTAGAGCACCCTTTTAAAAACCCCTTGTTTCAGACAGAAGACCAATTTTCTAATAGCGCAACTTCTCCACGGGAAAGAACAGTGCTAATAATGCAATCAATGCTAGATTACTTAAACCTGAAAATGTAGCTAATTCCAAGCTATTTTATTATTTTTTCAACCAGTCTTCAGGAAGAGGGAGAAGGCTTACAGACATGCGGCATAAGCAACCATCCACTCCCATCCTGATGACAAAAGGATTATAAACACATTCATTACTGCCAGACGCAAAACACAAAAAACACCAGCCTAGATCACATCATAATAATCAAATTCTTTTTAATACAGGAGTAGCTCTGCTAATTTGGGTTTTGCCATGTAATGTTTGGTGCATTTTTTCCATTTGGAAGCCAAGCCATTTACAGAAAACTTTCTTCTGCTTAGGTCAGAAGACTATCCACGACTATGGCAAGTGTTTCACACTAACTGCTGAATCCTATCCAACATACTGATTATTGTGATCAGAACAGCTGCAAAGACCTCACTACATCATTTTATCTGATAAATTCAATGTTTTCCCTTCCTACAGTTCACTCCCCGAGCTGAATTCTCTTGGGGATGTAGAGAATCTACAGCCTATTTCCAAAACAGTCGAGACACAGCAAGATGCGAAGGCACATACCTTGAAATACTGGGTATAAAACATGAATTCTGAATCTCTGAAGCACAGTGTAAGACCTGAATTTCTAATACAAACGCCTGGATTCTTGTGTCTACCACCTCGTTTTCCTTTATAGACATGACCACCTGCTAACCTCATTCCAAAATGAGATCTCAATCCCTGACAGCATACCTCCCTAGTCCTGGCATTGTTTGTTGCAATCATCCACTCGTATCTGTAATACATCGAAATGTATTGTTCTGCTGCAGCTTTTCCATATATAAATTCTTCATTGTGAATGGTCTGAGAAAAAGATGTATGAATTTTTTTCTATAATAATAGCTATTGTCACCATTCCTATGATCCAAAGAAAAAACTGAGGGGAACATAAATAAAGATGAAACATCAATAACTGACAAGAAGAGGAAGGAATATGCCATCCATATGCAAGAATATATGCTCCAAATAAGAAACATAAATCTAGCCAAACATGAACAACAAGGATCTACCAAAGGCAAGGACAGACTATCCCAAAAACAGTGATACTAACACTATCTTTTAATAAAGTGTTATTTATCATACAGTGTTGATAAGAGTTATTGCATATTTATCACTTAATTCTTCTTCTAGAAAAGGCAGAATGGGCCATTCTACTCTGAACCAACATTTGCCCACTTACTGCACTCCAGCGTTTTTCCTGGATCCTCACAGTTAATTATCAACTTCCAGCTAAAATGTTTTGAGTCCATCTCATGACAGGTTTCTTTCAAGTGCCTATTAAGCATCCAAAATAGCCAGAGGGGCAGGAAAACTGAAGTGAGACAAAGAAGCTCCACACACATGGCAATCTTGGCAAGCAAAACACATCCTATAATTTTAAAATTTAAGCTGTACATACTTGAAGCATTCTTGAATCCCTCGATGGCATCTATTTTAACATGTTTCCTATAGAACTGATTCAAATTTGAACTTAAAGGATACGGCAGAAGAGCTCCACAGCGAACAGACAAGATCACCCAGGAAGGCTGAAAAACAAAAGCCACAAGACAAGAGGTTTGCCTTGGTCTGCATGTGTGAAATGTGAATTACCTTCCAAGTTCATACTATAGCTAGTTTCAATATAGACTTTCAAAGCTTGGAGGTGTAAGTGTTTCACAGACATTGTACGTAGGCCTTCACAAAAAAAAACCTGTTCTGATTTATTTGTCAGAGTTAATATAAAGACTGCTCAAAGGTTGTACAGCAATATGGAAGCAAAACCCCTTTCTTTTGTCTTTCTATTGTGCCAGGAAAACCATTTACAGTATTTACTCATCCTCTCAGTTTTTTCAGTTTTCCGTACTCTAAAAAAAAATCCCCTACCTTACACTCATCACCAAGGAGTCAGGAACCATAACCTTGTATAGAAAGAAGCTTCTAAACACACAGCAATGAGGGCTGCAAAGCACACAGGTGATGACCCCTAACTGACAGTACTGGAGGTGGTGGAGAGGAGATGTAGGACACTGGTCCCAGTACAGCATATAGGAAGAAGAGGGAAAGAGTGGCATCACATTCAGTATGAAATGACTTGTCCTCCAAAAACAAACAAACAAATATATTGTGGTAACTATGTATATGGTGTCCCAATCCTTGCTATTCTCTCTCCCCTAGAAAAAGACATAAAAAAATGAACTAAAAACATCTAATTCGTAACTCCTCAATCCTCTGCAAAAAAAATGGGAAACTTTCCTCCTTCAAGTTTTTCTCTTGCTTATTTTCTATGCTTTTTCGCTCAATAACAAACTACCTTTCCCTCTGACTTCCATTCCCTTAATACTTAGTCTAATCTTCTTGATTACAGATCATGCTGTGATGTTTTCAGGTCAAACTAAGTGATGTTACTGAAAGACTTGTTCTTGTTTGGCAATTGAAAAGGTTTAGCTAGTAGCAGTTATAAAGAAAATTAAATTGTTTAAGTAAATGGCATTAGAAAGCAGAAAGCACTATTATGACGCTGATGTCCTTCCTTCACATGAGAATGGCAGCAGTCATCTTGTGTATAAGATTAAAATTACGCCACAGAACACTTCAGAAGAAGGAACTAAAAATTAATCAGGACACCCACTATAACCATAAGGTCTCTAGCTAAGCACCTTGTACTTTTTGGAATTAATTCGTACTTCTACACTGTCATGTGAACTCTCATGACATAAGCTATCAACATTCTCTTCTGCCACCTGCCACCATATGGAAAAAATAACCCAAAATCATGTACCCAAAGGTATTAGCAGTGAAATACTAGTGTTTTTTCTTCTAATCACTCTCATGACTTGCAGAGTGACAAGTTCACATTTTCAAACATGAAGCCAGAATCTTTCTCTGCAAAAATAACCCAATACTGCAAGATAGTAACAAAATACTGGTAATTCCAGTATGAGTAAGGAAAAAAAAAAAATTAAAAAACTAAAATCAAGAGAAAAAAATCTATTTTTCTACAAGATCCTATTATTTAAAATTAGCATGGCACACATATGCAGAATCAACAAAATCATTTTGCACCTTGACAATTGTATGTGTTTTAAAAAAAACCTCAGCAGTCTGCTACTTATTCTCAGTTGAGGTTTTCCATTGCCAGAAGCTTGTAAGAACCTTCTCATCAGAACCATTTCTAGAGTACAGCTAATAGGACACCATCTCACAGATGACTGAAGGAAGAATCTGGAAAAAAACAAAACAGAAAACAAAAAAAAACCCCAAACCACTGATAGATACAGAACAAGAAGACAAAGGAGAGAACGGAATAGTGAAAGAAGTCTATTGGTCAGGATAAAAGTTTGTGTAACAAGAATAAAAGATTTTTAAAGATACATTTCATTTGGTCATCATCCAAACATGAATATTTTCTGTTATAATAATGAAGTATCCACATCAGTACTTTGACAATATCATGGGTGAGTCATTCACCTTTACCACAGGGAGATCAAAAACTTCACGAGATTCTCCGACTTCTGGATTGTCCCCATCTTCTGAAATAATATGTGAAGCCAGTGCATTGTAAGAAACTTCCTTTGCTTTCCCAGCTTTCAGAAGTTGAATAACCTAAACCCAGAAAAGAACAGGGAGAAGTCAGCAATTTTTAGCACCTTTTATTTGAGAAAAACGTTAATGCAAGAACACACTAACACGAGAGGAAGTAATATGACCTTCTCTCTTGGTTGTCCTCCTGTTAAGTGGCTAGCACTCTTTCTGAAGCTGCCAAATGCATTCCATTTAAAACCTGATCGCCAATGGTTTACACCTCTGACATATTTTAATCATACAAGTTGAAGATTCATTTTCCAAAATAATTCAGGCTGGGGCCGAAATCTGGAAAGTGTCAAAAACTTTTCAAAAACATATTTTCCTCAAAACCATCTCAAAATAATTTTCTCTCAGGCAGGGTAAGAAAACCCTTCTCCTCAGCGTTTGTTTTTGTATATGGTAGCTTTGGAAGCATTTGAAAATACTTTAAAAGAAGAGCCTGAAGTTTTAAAAAGGTACCCAACGGTAACCTTAGAAAAGGTAACATCATGACTGTACATGGCAGTCTTTGTAGGAATTCTTCCAGAGTTAGCCAGTTATTTACTTGGATAGAGGAAAGAAACAAAAGACAGATGCCTATGCATTTTCTGTAAATGTTCACTTAACAGCTGAGAAAAGAATTCCACCTTTACCAAATGCATATGGTTCCAGCATTTCTAGATCCAATCAATATACCTCATCCGAGAGCGTATGAGTAAGTCTGAAGAACCCGTCCAGCTGCTCCAAAACAATGCAGCCAGACAGAAGAACCGAGGGGAGAGCATGTCTAATACTCCCTTGGTATGAGAAGGAACTGCAAGCAAAAAAAAGTTGTAACCACTGCCCTGAGAAGGGATAACATTCTAACAAAGAGTTGACGTATTGGAAAAAGATGTGATGGAGGATGAAGAGTGATTTAGAGAAATAAAAAAGAAAAAAAAGCAGGACACATGCCCCCTAAGTTACTACCTTAAGGAGCTGGAATTGAAACATCTCACTCCATCACTCTGTCCTCAGAAAATGCAAAACATCTCACAACTCACAAAGTACATCTTATACCTATTTTTGCAAGGCCCATATAGAAGATGTTGGTTTGAGAGTTCAGCATTCTCTCAGCTCAATTGTAGAGATCTGTGTGATGAATCTAGCCCTGCCCCCAAAAAACATTACTCACTTTTATTTGAATAACAGAGAAGGCAGTGGGCTGTAGAGGGGAGGAAGAGAAAAATGTTCTAAAACAATAAGGTCTAGAGTTCAAATGTTAAAAATGCCCATTAAGATTATTCTTTCCTTTTTCCTTTTATTATTTGTAAATGAATAGAGTTTCACTTCATAATGATTTTGCAGAGCCGAACTGGTATGCTACTCATCCTCCAAAACCCGCTAGGGACAGATGTCCATCCCTCCAAACCTGCTAGGGGCACCCCCTTCATAACAGGACACTCTCCCCACAACAGCGGACAGCAGAGAGCAAGGCACTGTATTCATCAAACAAAATATTAAGTAAGTGGTCCTTAAGCAATTACTACCTACCCTGTACACTAAACAGGACAGAGAAGGCACTGAAAAAGAGACTCTTTCAAAACACGGCGTCAGGCTGTTATAAAGCATTTATGCTAAGCAGAAAAATAAGGATGGAAAAGTTGCCACTCAGTGAGGAGATAATTTTGGCATTTCCTGACTGAAGTACTTGACTTTAAAAGTTCATTAAAAAAAAAACAAACCACCAAACCACCCAACTTTTTTCTGCAGTGGACGAATATGTGATATTATTAAATTACAAAAGAATTACTCTAAAATAAACAAGAAAATTGATCACAACTTGCTGTTCTTGCCACCACACAGTCAGAAACAGGAGAGAATATTTCCATTTTACACACCAATCTCTGAAATCATGGGATACCTTCCTGCAAGAAATCCAGTTAACTGCAAGGTAACACAAGATGCTATAATTCCAATGGGAAAAGCTAAATCAAAATAAAGCACTTCTGAAAGCAGTAGATACTTAAGAACAGCTCCACCACACAAGCTCCTTGCCTCGCACAGCTCTCCCTGAATTACAAGCCCCATTCAGCTGTTTGTTTAAGGGAAGGCTAAAAACAGGAGTGAGCGTAATGAAAACTAGGCACCCAAATCTGACAGATAGCGTGAGAAAGAAGTCACAACTACAGAGCTAGAAGTACGGATTTTGTATAGTGAAATAATGCTGCATTAAAGGGTCTGTGCAGAGTCTGCTTATGCAAAAAGTTACACGTTACAGGTAGCAAGTTTAAATACTATAAACATGATAGGTAATAACTTCATACGATTGTTTAAAGTAGTATGAAAAAGACTTTTCCTAATTTAGCTCATTTCAACTTCAAAACTCCTCTCAGAACACATGACTTCTTTAAGTAGTGCCTGGACTGAAAAGTTGTATTGGCACAATTAAAGAACTTCACCTACACTATTATCAACCATATACCTGTATATAGAAAATAAAATGCTGGAAAGCCCCAATATGTTCATTGTAAAAATCCTGCACTTTAAGTGTTAGCTTAAATCCATTAAATGAAATTTCATTTTTTTGGGCATATAAATTTTATCTTTGTTCTCTCCCGCTAAAATCTCTGGTGGAAGAAACAAGAGGAAAAGTTCAAAACTAAGAAGACAATGAGCATAGAAAAAGAATTAAAATAATAATAAAACAAGAGATAACCAGAAACCAAATATGCTGCTCAAAGTCCTTATGGTGCACTGCATTACTTTTTGTCTCTTTCTGGATGAAATACTGATTTTAACTGGTGTTACCAAAGCATGATGGTTGGGGTTTACATATTTTAGGAAAGCAGGAAAAGCATTTATTTAAAAAAAAAAAAAAAAAGCTGACATCTACTCCTCACCCCCTGCAAGGTGTGAGCAGCCAACTGCACATCCCAGTGGAATGGATTTCAAGTTGAGAGCCAGCCGCGTAATTCTCCTTCATTTGCCAAAGAACACCTAGGCAAAATTCCAGACTTTTGTTTGATGCTGCATGTGTTTTAATAGGTAGTGAGTATGCGGTTATTCACCTGAATGCATTACTTTTTGTTTCTTATTCTTGCATTTGTTTTGATTAGAGTCCTCGCTTGTGCTAGGCCTTTTTTAATATTTATTAAGATAACTGGTTTTCCATGAAATCATTTGGAAATTTAAGCTGATCAAAGTGTGCTCCTCCCCAAAAGATGAAGGAGGAAGCTTCTTTTCAAAATCAAGCTAGCACCTGTTTGTATATGAAGAAGTAAAAAGCACCATAATACATTTGTAGGTTTTTGTATTAGTAATGGAGCAACATTTTGCTATAAGAACTGTTTTTAAAAGCTGTATGTGGAGTTCAATTTAGAACTCCTCCTTTCTGCCTTGGTTCAAAACACAACCAGTAAATACTCCTCTTGTTCGGGCTGTTCCCAGGGCACCGCAGAGGGCACCTGCAGAAGGGAGCACAAAGGCACCCACTAAGAGCTGGCCCCAGGCTCAGCACAACACACGTCCCCGCTCCGACTCGGCTCTGGGACCCAACCCGGCAGGACCCTGCCCTGCCCAGGGCTCACCGGCGCAGGCACCGGCGTGGACAGGAGCGAGCCCCGGCCTCCTGTAACGCTGTGCCGCTCCAGCAAGCCGACTCAGAAACCACAGCACTGGAGGGAACAGCGTTTGAACAGGCCAGCCGGCCGCAGGCGCATCTCAAGATGCACAGGGCTTCTCCATTCGGGCATCGCTCACGATGAGAAAGTGGCCCAATGGCTTCCAGCAGGACCCGATCCCGGCAGCAGCGTCACGCCTGGCCTTACCAACTCTGCCAGAGCCACCTTCCGCGTCCGCCTGCAACCCAGAGGAGCCATCCACAGACAGAGGAGAATTTAGCGTGCCCAATTTAGAGCAAATCAAAGCCTTAAGACGACGACACTAACTGCTAAGAAGAATAAAACTTAACATAAGAAAGAAAACTAGCTTAAGAGAACACTCGTTTACTCACTCTGTGGGAATACCGCTGATTGTCTTGCTATGTTAACACAGAACTAACTACATGCCTTTCGGGACGCTATTTATAAGATAAATGATATACAAGCGTCCTACTGTTTTTTTGCGCTCATCTTCATACACATAATAATATTGCTGCTATAGGGTTTTTTTTAAATACAGGAATTGTTATTCAAGCTCTAACACACTGTCAAAAATTTCATGTCTAAAGACCTTGGGCTTTTTTCCCCTGCTCTTTAACTATATTCCTAGACTGTGTATCTTTTAGCATATAGTCCTCTTCCTACAAGTAAAAACCATCTCAACGGGTCAGTGCCTACCTCTCAAGTTCACTTAAAGGCCTACAAGACTCAGTGAATGCCAGGACATGAGATTAAATTAGGAACCCAATCCCGAACAAAGATTCAACTGCAGCAACTACCAACGCAGCCAAGACTTGAATTTCAGTGTGAAACATGCAGGAATCCGTTCGCACGAAGGTGCTGTCCTAAAGCTAGATATGGTACGCTTCAAAGACTTGTCTAATTGGACACGCCACAGAAACTTTTTTTTTTTAACCACCTTCACCCAACACGACCGGGTGTTATTAACCATAAGGCCAACTTCGTCATCTGGGGTGCTGCCCCAGGCCAGAGCAGGCCAACCTGGTCAGGCAGGGCACTGCCCGAGGCCAGAGGGCCGGACGGCCATTTGCCAGCACCTCCCGCTCCTGGCCTCCTCCGGGTCAGGGCAGGGGAAGCACGGAGACGACCCCCCCACCACACCGGCCCCTCCGTGCACCCAGCCGGTCCGAAAGGTGCTGGGGCGGGCACCGCAGCCCCGGGGGTCCTGGGGCGCGCCCACCCCGTGGGGCTCACGCCGGGCGGGCGGAGCGGGCCGGCAGGCACGTCCCTGCGGGTGGGAGCAGGCAGCCCAGCCCTCCCCGGCGAAGCCCCCCCGGCCGAGAGCGGCCTGTCACCGTCCCCGTCCTGAATGCGGATGCAGCGGCGGGGCGGGGACGGGAGGGGCTGGGGCTGGCGCAGCGGGACCGCGAGGGCGGGCGGGGGCCGAGCGCGGCCCTGCGGGGCGCCCCGCGGCCGGCCCGGAGGAGCGGCGGCGGGCACAGGCGCTGCCCCGCGCGGCGGCCGCCGGCCCGGGCTGGAACAGGAAGTCCCTGCGCCCGCCCCTCCTCCGCTCAGGCGGCGCCGGGGCCTGCGCGCCGGTGGCGGCGGGCCCCAGGGCGGGCGGCGGCGGCCCCCAGGGCCGGTGGCGGCAGCGGGCCCCCCCCAGAGCGGCCCCCCCAGGGCCGGCCCCGCGGCGCGCGCCTGTGGGCACGGCCCTCACCCCGCCCCCCCCGCGCGCCGTCCCCGGGAGGCGGCAGGGCGCGTGCTGCCAAGCGGCGCGTGAGCCTCGAGCCCGCGCGGGAAGTGCCGGAGGGGGGGGGGAGGTGGACGATCCCACAGTGCCCCCCCCCGGGGGGGGGGGGAGAGGCGGGGAGAGGCAGGAAGGAGCTGAGGGAAGGGGCGGGGGGGGGGGGGGGTGACCCGGTACCTTGGGGTCGATGTCGCCCACCACGAAGAACTTGACATCTTTGAACATCTCCTCCGGGACTTTCAGCTCCTCCTCGTCCGCCGCCATGGTGCCGGCCGCCAGCACCGCGGCCCCCCCCGCGCCCCCTCCCCGATGACCCCCGCGCTGCCCGCGCAGAGCCGCCGGGGCCCGGGTGTCCCCTCCCCTCCCCCAGCCCAGCCGCCGAACCGCGCGAGCAAGGCGCGCGCTGTGGGACACACCATCCCCCGCCGGGACGCAGGGGGGGTGGAAGGGGGAGGGGAGAGCCGCCCGGACAAAGCGGCTCCCCCCGCCCGATCAGCCACCCTCGCTGCCGCAGGAGAGCGCCCGCTCCTGAGCCGCGGGCGCTATCTCCGCTCCCCCTTCCCTCTCCGAACCGGACCGGGAGCCAGCATCCGGGTCCGACGCTCCCCCCCGTACGGAGCGCAATGGACTCGCCCCGAGCGGCAGAGGCGGGCAGCGGGGATGCCCGGCCCCGCCCATCGGCAAAGCGGCGGGGGACGGGGGGAGGGGCGCGCCCCGCCCCCAGCCCCGCCTCCCGGGGCCGCCGGGCCCCGCCCCCCGCCCCGCGCCCCGCCCCCCGCTCCCGCCGCGCGGGCGACGGCGACGATCGCGCCGGGTCCCTCAGCCGCCGCCCGCTCCTGCCCCGGCTCCGCCTCGCCTCCCCCGCGCCCCGCGGGCGGAGGGGCCCTCGCAGGGCCGGGGGCAGCAGTGGTGGCGGCGAGGGCCCTCATGCAGGCAGCGCTGGCCCCCCCGGTCCCGGTCCCGGTCCCGGTCCCCGAGCGGGGCCTTACGTGGCTCTGAGGGCCCGAGCGAGGCGGGAGCCGCACTCCTCGTACTCGAAACCCCGGTGAAAGCGAGGAGTCAAGGCCTGCGGCCCCCGCGTTTCCTTCACTGTTCCCGGTGTTCATCTCCTCGTCGCTGGAAATGGAGCGACAGCACGGCGAGCAGCCGGGCAACGCGCTGTACGCCGCACGCGCTGCCCACAGGTGAACGCTTCGCACTTGCCAGTGCCAAACCATTGCTTTCAATTCATCAAGAACCTTTCCAAAGTCAATCCTTTCCCAAAACAAATGTTAGCCCTTCCAGCTGGGAGTGTCTGCAAACCCAACAGGCGTCGGATGTATTCCATCGTCCAGCCCATTAATGAACACGCTGACTACTACCGAAATCAGACATTTCTCCCTCAAAAGCCTACTCGAAGCATCCTTCTATGTTGACAGTATTCAAACCTAGAGGGGGATGTATCTTGCCTAACTTTAGATAACTGATCAGAAAACAGAAATCATCACTTTACCTTGATATAAATCACCTTTACAGTCAGCAGAGAGAAATGAGCACTTTCAGAGACCGATTCATCCGCCGTATTTTAAACATCCGTGCACTGTCAGATCAATCTTGCCCCTGCACTACGCTTTCCGAAGGAGTTTTGGACCCTTCATAATACTTTTACGTGGATAGTGTTTTTCTCCCGTACTTAAGAGCGATGTTACGAGATGGCATCAAAAGTCTTATGGAAATAAAAATACAGAACATTGATTGATTGCCTCCTATCTACAAGGCCTGTCACACTTTCCCAGGAGAAAATTACATTTCTTTAACCTGAGTTATTCTTGAAACACACCTGGTAGAAACTATTAATTTGTTTACAAGCAATCTGTTTCCAGGGGAGTTGAAGTGAAATTTATAGTATAAAAGTTCCGCACTTCCTTCTCGTCCTTTTTCAAGGAAGGCGCTTCATCTGCCTTTCTTCTGGTCTCCTGGATCTCCCCATGACATCTACCCCTTTCTACTCCAGCCAAGTAAGAAATACCCAACCTATCACCTGTTCTTTTCCTAATCCAGAAAGAGATCTTACACTTGGTTGCAGGTTTTATTGTATTGCCCCCCCATTACAATTTACTTTTTTAGTGAAAACCACAGTAAAAAGTCCTTAAACTTTTTTATATGATACACTTTTTCCATAGGACAGGAAAAAAAGTAGAAATAACCATCTGCTTTTAAATGTTTATCCCTTTCATCCAGTAATTCATATTCTCATCTCACTTTCAATCTTTTCTAATAACTCTTGTTTAGGGTCATTTTCTTCTGCCCCAAGTATTTTCTGGACTGTCTTTGAAAAGCGCTTTTCCGAGCCTTGCCTTCCTTTATAGCCACTGTCCAGGCCCCCAAATCCAGCCCTCGCTTACTTTGTTCCACAATTTTCACTCTTTCCAACTCCATTTTGACTTCTTCCCACTAAATTAGAACTACTTTGATGAAAATCTTCATTCACCTGCAGCGAAATATTCTTCTTATTATTCTTGATCTATCAGATATCATTAACACTGTTGCTTCCTGAATTTCCTTTCCTTTCGGATTTCAGTACCTCTGTAATCATCTGCATCTTCTAGCACTGGTAATTCTCACCTCTTTTCTTTCATAAATATCGATGTCTCTCGGGTTTCTGTTCCACATTTGGTTCTGAGTTCTCTTCTCTTCATGATGTCATTCATTACTTGGCTTCATCTTCTTTCTCAGTGTGACTGCTAAATTGCCCCTTCTCACAAGAGCACTTTCCTTATATCTAATCTCGTATGCTATTGCATATTCCCACTCCACACAAAGAAAACCAAAGTGATTTGTCCTCTTGATTTCTCTGTTCAGCCTACTTTCTTAGTTACTCAAATGAGTTCCCCTGGCCTTCCTATCCTTTGGATTTACCATAGCCACATTATTTTTAGTTCTTTGTACAAGTCCAAGATTACAAGTATTTCAAATTGGGCGCTATGCTAATACTGACAAAGAAGCATAATGCAACCAACCAGCACACTTTGAATGTGATTTTTAATAATAATGCCCCTTCCTAAACCTTCAGCTGAAATTGTGCTATTGCAGCATCAGGTGGGGCCACTTTGGATCCTCTCTTTGTTCAGCTAGTCAAATCACAAGAATATGAGATAAATTTGCTATTTTAAATCCCAACAATTTGAAAATTCTCTGCAATATATCACATATTAGCAATACAAGGTCAGGTTACTGAATACTTTCAGGTCACTGAATTCATTGCAAAAGCAGTTTTTCACAAAAAGATACCCATTAACAAAGTGTCAACCTTAACCAGAATTGTTCTTTTTGAGTAATTGTGACAAAAATCCAAGAATAAAATTTAATTCCATCCACAGTATGGAAGTGTAATGCAATGTGGAAAAAAAAAAAAAAAAAAAAAAGAAAAAAAGAGAGGTTAAGAATTAACTAAAATAGCTTTACCAAAATAAATTTGTTTTCAAAATTCAGTCCTAGAGAGCAAACATAAAGTTGTTGGAGCCCTGACCTGGGATGTGGAATGTGGACATTGGGGTCTGTCCTTCTTTTCCTGAATGGAGTAAAAGCAACTTTGCTGAGGCACAAGGTAGGTATGGCTGCCAGATGCCTACATCCTCTGTATGTTCTTTAACCACAGAGCTTTTGTTAAAAATGGGAAGAATGAGACCATCACATCCTCCTTCAACCAAACAAATAAGCCCTGAAAGCAGCTCCTGGACAGAGCCCCGTAACTGTGCTTGGTGAAAGAAGAAGGACTTGGAAAATCTTGCCTGAGCTCGAGTAGACGTCAGGTAGGTAACCAGCTGTGTGCCGCAGCCAAAGCAAAGGCATTTCCATATGTGCCACGAAACAATGCGCAGCAACAGCTCTACAGAAAGCTTGCCTGGTAGAAGTTTAGCCACCTAACAGTTTTAGTGGCCCTTGAGAAGTAATTTTGTAAATCTCAGTATTGGATTTTGGGTCACGCAGAGTGGCTGTTGTATTATCAGCAGTGATACTAATCTTCTCACACAGAAGTATCTTTTTTATTATCCACAGTTTTGCTGGATTCAAGATGACCACTCCCAGGAGAAAAGACTTCTACATGAGTCACAAATTCTTCCCCTTAATTATCTTCTAAATAAGCAATAGAATTAAATTAATTAACATATTTTTTACTTCTTATGTATTTGATGAGTCACCTGTCAACAAGTTATTTAAATCTAGTATTTAGACTATTTCTAACAAAAATGAATAGCTCCAATTTCCGCATCATGTGTGTGATCTAGTTGATGAACCATAAGAGCAGAAAACTAGATTGTAAAAGTACGTTATCGAACAAGAATAATGGCCCCTGTATTTGCCAGAAACAAATTCTGGGTTCTGCTCACAGGTCAGCACACAGGACTAAGTCAAATCAGTGGGCTGGTCCCACTGCTTAGTCATAGCACGGTGTAGAACAAAGCATTCACCTATATCTAGCCGCAATATGGATTTGTTAGGTTATGAGATAAAGCTCATCTGCATGAGCTCCGAGCGACAATGGCAGGAGGGAGAGCCCAAATAATACCCTGCCAGGCTGCTCCCAGGCCCATCCCAGGGACCATCAGCCCATCAAAGGCCCATCTGCTCAAGCCAGAGGAGCACAGGGGCATGCTGGCAAGCCAAGGCACCACTGCCTTGTCTGGGCTCCTCCGGGGGCTGTCCCAGCAAAGCCGTCAGCCCCAAATCAATCCGGACCAGGCGGTGAACAGGTGAAGTGGCCCGGGAGCAAAGGGGGTGAGTGGGTCTCTAAGGGCCAGCTCTGGGTGTGAGAGCACCCGTGTATCTTGAGGGGCAAGAGCACGGAGGGGTCACCTATGGGACCTGAGAAGTCCTAGCCAACTGTGTGTGTCTGATGCTCTCTACCACCAACTGGAGCAGGGGTTCAGCCTGGGGGCTCCTATGTCCAGAGGCAGGCAACTGGAGAGACTGGGATCGAGGGGCCAGCTACTGGGCAGACTGAGCGTCTGAGAGCAGCTGCTGCAGGGACCTATGTTGCATATGTATGTGTGTGTGTATATATATATTTTCTCACTATTGGACTTGCATACTGTCCAGCCCATAGAATCATAGAATCGTTTAGGGTGGAAAAGACCTTTAAGATCATCCAGTCCAACCATTAAGCTACACTACCAAGTCCACACTAAACCAGTTAAGGGGAGAGTAGACTAAACCATGTCCCAAAGTGCCACATCTGCCCATTTTTTGAACACTTCCAGGGATGGTGACTCCACCACCTCTCTGGGCAGCCTGTTCCAATGCTTGACCACCCTTTCCGTAAAGAAATTTTTCCTAATTTCCAACCTAAACCTCCCCTGGCACAGCTTGAGCCCATTTCCTCTCGTCCTATCACTAACTACATGGGAGAAGAGACCAACACCCACCTCACTACAACCTCCTTTCAGGTAGTTGCAGAGAGCGATAAGGTCTCCCCTCAGCCTCCTCTTCTCCAGGCTAAACAACCCCAGTTCCCTCAGCCGCTCCTCATAAGGCCTGTGCTCCAGACCCTTCACCAGCCTTGTTGCCCTTCTCTGAACACGCTTCAGCACCTCAATGTCCTTCTTGTAGTGAGGGGCCCAAAACTGGACACAGTATTCCAGGGGCGGCCTCACCAGCGCCGAGTACAGGGGGACAATCACCTCCCTGCTCCTGCTGGCCACAGCATTCCTGATACAAGCCAGGATGCTGTTGGCCTTCTTGGCCACCTGGGCACACTGCTGGCTCATGTTCAGCCGGCTGTCTACCAACACCCCCAGGTCCTTTTCGGCCAGGCAGCTTTCCAGCCACTCTTCCCCAAGCCTGTAGCGTTGCATGGGGTTGTTGTGACTGAAGTGCAGGACCCGGCACTTGGCCTTGTTGAACCTCATACAGTTGGCCTCAGCCCATCGGTCCAGCCTGTCCAGGTCCCTCTGCAGGGCCATCCTACCCTCCAGCAGATCGACACTCCCACCCAACTTGGTGTCATCTGCAAACTTCCTGAGGGTGCACTCAATCCCCTCATCCAGATCATCGATAAAGATATTAAACAAGGCTGGCCCCAAAACAGAGCCCTGGGGAACACCGCTCGTGACCAGCCACCAACTGGACTTAACTCTATTTACCACAACGCTCTGGGCTCGGCCACCCAACCAGTTTTTTACTCAGCGAAGACTACACCCGTCCAAGCCATGAGCTGCCAGCTTTCCAAGGAGAATATTATGGGAGACGGTGTCAAAAAAAATTATGCCTTAATACAAGTTTATTTCTGGGCTTAGTTACTCTAGTGAATAGACTGAACAGAGATTGTGCACATCACCATAGTCCACAATGATCTGAACAGCACATTATCTGTACTATAAACACACCAAGCACAGTATCTAATACATCTTAACTATGAGAGTTCTGTACGTGGAAGTTTATGGCCATGTTTCCAAGAAAAGCTTTATAGCAGTCTTTATTTTGCAATGGGTGTTGCTTGCACATAGTGAAAGCCCACTGAGCTGACAAGATTTGTGCAGACAATTAGTCTTTGCTTACATAAATGCCTTATTTGTGTGCACAAATGATTATATGAAAAATTCATACGCACCTACAATATCATATTTAGGCATAATTGCTTGTGAAAAAAACAACAGTTTGATTTTTTGCTTGCAGTTAATTAAATTCAGGGCTTAGATTAAATTGTATATTTGTTTTACTCCAGTGAGCAGAAGGCTTTCCGAGTCCTTTGTTAATAATACATACTCGTGTGGTAGCAGCTGGCTCTCTAGATGTTACTTTTCCAATAAAATACATCTTCACAAAGTACCCAGGTTTTTACAGAAAGCTGATGTTAGTTTCGATGTGTCTGCGAAGTTGTTGAGAAGTCACAGAAGGCATACTTCCTGCATTAGCACCATACCGATTTCTTAACCTGAATAAGAATCTGAGTTTATAATCTGAACCAAAATATGCAAAACAGGTACACAGAGGGCTCAGCTTTGGCTTGAACTGTCAATGCATTTTTCCTCTCTCCTTCAGTGGGACGACTTGCAATGGCAAATATGATTTATAATTAAAAGCTTTCTTTTTATCCGTACTGCAACACTGAATCCTAAAAGGCTCTCTTGGAACTGATAGTTTCATTTTCGATTCTCTTCCAGTTCCAGAACTGCACTGAGGATGCCTTGTATTGCTTGACAGTTTTCTTTTTAATATAATAGTTACAAAATGTTTTGCAGGTGCCAAGTAACAAGGTGTACCTTTACTATAACTGTGCATAAATGAGCAGGGGAGGAGAATGCTCTCGTTAGCACATCTAACATTAAGGGCAGTTTTTAGCAGAAGACAGACATAGTATTAAAGGAGGAGATACGCTCCTATTACCTGCTAAGGAACGTGTCTAGCGTATTAGCCCACAGGGGAAGGTGAATGAGATGTTGTGCGTCGCATTCCGAGGATAATAAGCAGCCCTAAGTTGCAGCTGGGTATCCCTTTATCAAAATAAGCTAGCGGGACGGTACACAGTGTAGTTGCACCAGTTACACTTGCCTAATGCCACTCCTGCTCCAGGATCTTCTCCAACAAGTGTAACGTAGCACCACATCGTTACAGGGCATGCTTGAAGTAGGTCTACTGGGAGGGCTGCATAGTAGTTTCTAGCTAATAAAGCAATTAATTATGCAGACTGATGCAGGGCACTTCAAAACTCCAGTCTCCACACATACAGCCAAAAGGAGCTGCCAACATGGATGGGGAAGAGCAGGAGGAATCCCTAGCTAATCCCTCTCCTTTAAAACTTCCAGTGATAACATCTACACAACCTTCCCAATACCTTGTTCTAGTGTTGTAAAAATTCCTTATGGTTAGAAAGTCTTCCCTAATATCTGATCTAAATCTTCTGTTCTGTAAATGAGGCTGATTCATTTTATCTTTCCCTTAGCCTACCAATAACCCTCTCTACATAAATTTTCTAGATACATACATACATACTTGTATATATACAAAAATATAAATATATATAAATAAAAAACATTATAATACTTTCTTAATGAGTTCTGGACCTGATTGTAATGTACCAGGAAAGAAGAATGCAAGTCCTCCCAGTCCTCTGGGCAAGAACAAATAATTTTCCACAAATAAAATGTGATACTATAATTTATAGGCTCCATTCTTTGCACCTCAGGAGAAGTCCTGGCTTCTGCTCCTAGTAAGGCACCTACCAATCTCTGTACATTTTCCGAGTTTGAGAAAAAATGTTTGTGAAACGTGGTGGGTAATTATCCCTGCAGCCCTTCTTTGTAGCTTGTCAAGATTTCCTTCATTTACATTTCCATTTGGATAAATTAGTACCAGCCAAACAATGGAGAATGGAAATTTTCCTTTAAGCCTGGCCTTTCATTCATGCAGGCTTGGAAAAAAGTTAATGAAACCTGGAGTTACTAAAATGAGTTTTTCTAGAAAGGAAGAAACTTGGCATTATTTGTGCCAAATTTTTATTATGTGATTCAAAGGACGCTAACACTTGTATTTATATTTACATTATTAATGCATAAATGCAGGAAAAGGAAACTGAAGTTGGTGGCATTCCAGAGCATGTTACAGAACATTGTGAAGAGTGAGCCTGGGTACTTCTCTGAGATGATCTCCATTATTCATTTACGGCTTTGTGTTTGTGAGTAGAGTAAAAACCCTGAATTTGTGCTGATAAAACCTTTACATCACATTGCTCTCTTTCTGTGTGTTGTCCAGAAAGTTAAATGTTTGTTTGACTCATCCAGAAAGAGGAATGGACAGAAGACACTTGCCTGAGGATGTGGCATCACATCACAGCTCCGCTATTCTGCTGGCTCACGGCTGCTGCTAAGAGGGGCAGGTTTCCTCTCTCTTTTCCATGGCAGCCCGGTTGGCTGGTTGGGTTTTGCCATCCTTCTGTTGCTCCTCTTGAACAGGTTGTGACTCTTATCTGACCAATATGGAGCCAAACTGGCTGAAAGCTAATCATCTGGTCTGGTTCCTTGGGCCTGGATTTATTCAAGGTCTGAAGCAGCATGAAGAACGGGTCCATGCTGCTGAGATGGGAGGAGTTGTCTACTGCTAACTTAGATCCTCCAACGTGCAATCTCACTTAAGTTGACTTAAACTACTCCAGAACCTCCCCTGGTTCTGGTCACTCGTTTCTGCCTCTGCACTTTTTTCATCACTATGCTCACACAGAAGTTGCAGTGCCTTGGGGCTGACCCATGCTGACCTTGCTGAGAACAGCGTATTAAAAATGGTTGGGTTTTCTGCAGCTCATTTTCCTGACTCAGTTAACCCAGTGCTGGCTCGGCACGGGCAGTGACTCGAGGTTCGCAGAGTCGGAGACAGAGGGCAGCAGCTACACAAGCCCATCTGGCCACATGTGCTGCTAGAGAAATTCCTATGTAGCCACGGGGTCTTAGTGCTATAAACCAATTAAAAACATTTCTGCCAGGAAACTTTCCTTGGCTGATGAAAATTCACAGCAACTCCATCATCTTTGGAGCAGTTCCTCCAACTTACAGAGTGTAAGGCCAGAAGGTCACGTAGATTAACCTTGCCCATGGAGCATAGGGAGCAGAATTGATCATTCCATTGTTTTTCTCTAAAAACAGCCCCGATCTAGGAGCACATTTCTGCTTTATGGCCTTCCCAAATGCTGAAGCTTAGAGCAGCATTTTCAGGGTAGCCGAAAGATCTGTGCCTGCACATCCTCAAACATAGGCACAGAGGTGTACATACTTATCTGCCTATGATATGGTACAAACAGAGAAGCTGATTGTACTTGTCACACATTTGCGGTTGCAGCTTTGGGAGGCTCCCAGTACTTAACAAGTGGATGTTACTGTACTATGCAGACAAGTAGTTATTGCTGCCAGGTTGGACTACCACTTTCTTTTTCTGTGGAAGGAACCTGATTTCTATTTCTCGCATACTTTCAAACGAAATGAAGAACTTACACTGACATTCTTGAAAATTTGTTCCGATGGCATTCTGGTAACAGCCTTGAGGCCAGAAGAAACCAGTGGGTCTTCTGGTCAGCCTTTCTTATAATTTGCCCTTAAATTTCACCCAAAATACTCTTGCTCTGAGCTAAGTATCTTGAGTGACTGGTTAGTCAAAGTGGAAGTTCCTGAAAGGTATTGAATCTTGATCTGAAGACATCAAGAGATGAAGAATGCACTGCTGCTCTTAGTTGATCAATAATTTTAACATGACCTTGGAGACAGCTTAATTAATTAGAGATTGATATCTAGAACTCTGTGCCTCTTTAGTATGCCAAGCAGAAAACATTATGAAGTAACACATTTGTTACTTAAGTCCCTAATTGTCTGCCACTCTTCAATGCAAAAAAAAAATTAGAATTATTGATTGGGTATCTAGACTAAGTCTGTTTTAATGATCTCAACTACGCAGTACTAACCAGGAGCTGGGATTCAAAGAAACAGGTCTCTACTGTCAAAACTTCTCTCATTAGAGCTAAGCTCAGGATGAATGCAGGCATACTCCTTCAGGCCAATCTGGCTCTAACTCTCTTTTTTTTGCTTCCAGGAGGCTTTCAGGGAAGTAAAGGCTCTGTAAGTCCCTAAATGTTCTGGTTACTTGAAAGGTATGTTCTGTGATACGCTGAAGCTCCCTCAATAGGAACAAATATTTCCCTGAACCAAGAAAGACTACAATCGATTTATGTCTCAAGGTCTAATTCCTCCCTGAACTGGCTTAGGCCAAATAAGGTTTAAGTTCACAGTGTGGCTCCTTCAGTATCTAGTAAGGTCTTTCACCCCTACCACATCCTTGATGCCTCTCCAGCCCAGTCTGATACGGTTGAAACTCTGCAGGAATTGGGGAAAAGAGGCAACTGCCATACCACACGCAAGAAAACGGGATCACATTGAACCCGTCCAGGACACCAGACTACAAAAGAAGCTGCCTCTTTTGGTTTGGGTATACTAAAGCCTGAACTTGTCAGCTCTCAAATGTGCTTAAAGGACCGTCCCCCTCCTTCGTCACTGAGGCTTCTGCTATATTCCTGTCAACGCTGGTCATTTTTAATCTATGACACTGCAGTAGACGCTCACAGATACAGGTCTGACCTTCAAAGAAGCCACCAAAAACTTCTCTGAGTTTATTTAGAGCTTGCTGAGTTCCCTATATAAATTAGAGCAGCCTCAGGGTCCCAGGACTTGCCAAGTCTGAATTGTCAGTGTTGCAAATGGAAGAAATCGTGGCATGAGGCAGCAAGCACCAAAGCTGTAATGATCTTCCTTCAGGGTGTCAATTACATTTGCTGTTTGCCTTATGGCACACGTAGGTGATTACAGTGTGAAGGCCAGGATACATTTGTTTAATGTATCCTTGAACTCTATTACATTTTCTACTCATCTTGCTAGAGCCTTATCTTCAATTACACTCCTTTCCGTATGCCCCAAGCTGTTATTTGTTACAAGACCAACCTGACCCTCTTGTATCCAAAATGTCAGTGAATTAAATCAAATTTTTATACTTTTCAACTTGAACAGTTATCTCGCCATGCACATAACAAACAGATAATGAGATCTGCATTTTATTAGACACAGCGGTGCTTACTGATGTTTAACTATTAGGCAGAACCATTTTGCTGCTCACAGTTACAATTACATTATTTTTCTCTGCAGCTGGATAGCTGTCAATTGACTTAACTCATTCTAAATATGTAGTATAGTGTTTTCCTTAGTGTTGCTTGTACTCATACTTAAAGAATTGGATACATTTCTATTCTTTTTTCCTAAAAGGGAAAGGACATTTCCATAGTCACATTTCTCTACGGTCTAAGCTTTTTGCCTCCTATATTTTGTGACAGTTTTCCCAAGCTCTGTCTCTGAGTCAGGGATGCTCCAAAATCACAATCTTAGCTTTAAGCATATCCTCAAACCCTGCTCATTTTGATAAGACTAAAGCACATACTTGAAATTAAACACAGAAGTGAATGAGAATGCGTTCCTGAAATAAGTTGCTGTAAAAAATGACCCACTGGGCACATTCCAATGGCTAACATATACACCGTCTAGTTGTACTGCTCTACACATTTTATGCTTTATATGCATATGCTTATAATTTATGATTCATACAGTGCTCATGATTAAATGATGAAAGCACCAAACTGGGATCTAATCAATGCAAATATTCAGGTCCCTCACAGGATGCACAAAGATCCGCCCTCCCCAGAAGAGCCTAGATACCACGTGGCTCTCCTACATGCTGGGAGTCGACTCACACGTTCATAAATAATCCAGTTGGTAAATATCAAAAAGTTACATACCCTCACTGGTTTTGTGTGCGCACTCCTGTTCTGGCTCAAGGCAAGGGAAGGAAGAGAGCAATGCAGGGAGGTGAATCTAACTCTCTTTACATTAAGCCGACAAGAACCGAAGCACGTATGTCATCATTTACTGTATCTCAATTTGCAGAGGGTAATTTCTCATAATAGGCTGACTTGATTGCTTACTGAACATACCTTAGAGACTGCTTGGTCTTGCTTTTGTACAGCAAAAGCTCACCCAAGTCTCTTTGCTCTGAAGGATAAAGGATATAAAAGCTACTATATGAGTATTGTTATTCAGATAAAGAAAAGAAAGCCTGATTCAGATAGGGATGTCTTTTTGAGATTTACTAAGTAGTCCAGAGGATTTAGATATCTACATTTTAGACATTTTGGTTTTATAAAAAAATCTTATTACATTTTAAAATAATAATCCTCCTTGAAATGAATGGAAGAGATGCACCCAGAGCCACAGATTGCTTAAGAAAATCCAGTTCCTCACCCATTTCACTGATGCTCACTGATGCTCACAGAAAGCAGCTGCCATAAATTTTTATAATAAACCCTAGGCATATTGATGGCTAACTCTGTTTACACAACCCAAACCCTTGCATCAAACCTCACGTGTGTAAAAAAAATAGCTGGGTGTTTATCAGTGATTGTTTGCAAGTTGCACCCTAATGAACCCCCTGTGGTTCTCCATGACCCATGGTGCTCTTTTGTAATGCTTGTCATTAATCTTAGGCTGTAATGCGGTGTTTAATGGGCCATGCCTCTCACTGGGGCAGAGGGATTATCTGGGGCAAGGACATCGGGATTTATGGTTCCTTACAGTCACAGCTGTCATAAAAACAGAAAAGCTGCAAGAAAACCTCCTTGAAACAGAGAACATGCACTGTGGCAGAGACCATTTGTCTTTGTGCCTCTTCCTCACAATGCATCAAACCCTGGACTTCACTTACAGACTCCCGTCGAGGTGTGGCTGTGCTGCAGAAGGGATGATGGCAGGAGAAGGGGAGAGCACTGGCAGCCAGACTGGCTGGAGCGCAACCAAAACAGGAGGGATGGGGAGTACATGCGTGTGTGGGCAGCCCTGCAAGATTGAGAATAGTGCTAGGAGTCAAAGCTAAGGGACACAAGATGTCGTATGTGTGGATGTTGGATGAAAGGCTTTAAAACATGAAATTGTTAAGTGTTTTTTTCTCATCTTTCGATTGAATTATTGGTCACAGTTACAAAATTGCTTTTATAACCCTACTGCCTAGTCAGTTGCTAGTGGTGATGTTTTAAAAGCTGACCATGTTAACTATTCTAGCGCTCAATAAAGCATAGAGGAAGGGAGAGGCATTAGCATACAGTGAAGACGGTGAAACATGTGGAGGAGGAAGGACACTGACAGTCTACCCAGAAAGTTCTGAAGATGTATCAGGTCAGATGAGGAGTCCTTTTAAAAAAACATAGTGATTTGTTTCCAAAATGAGATTCAGCTTTTAAAGTAATACATGAGCCATCTTCTGTGCAGATGGGTAATACCTTCAACAAAGACGCTGCATGAACTATGCTCATATGAGACCTTGAACAATTCAGTGGTGTCAAAATGGAAGATTTTTACTGAATTTACACTGAAATTCTAATAGGCAAGTCACCTTTTTGGTTCCTATAGCAGCTAAGTTCAGACCCACTGTGATACAGTCAAAACCTGAAAGTAGAAAGTAACCACAGAAAAGGGTCTGTGGGACTTCCAGGTAGAAAAAGGACATACAGAAAATGGACTTACAGAAGCCACCAGCTTCACAAGGCCAGCCAGGTCACTTGCCTTTCAGGTCACATACTAAAATCTCCGCAGGGACAAGAATTACAAGACACACTGCATCCACTTGAAGGCATCTGAAGAACGGTGGAAGGGAGGACTCTGAAAAGGAAGGAGAAACTCACTGGTGGCAGATGCCAGCAGCTCCCTCCAAGCCTGGTGGCTTCACTACGGGACAGGGCATGGATGGGCACACAGCTGTACCCCAGGGCACCTCAAGGTGCTGGCCTCAGCCACTCTTGCTGGATCCGTTTTCCCACCACCAGCTCTTGCACGAGCATATTCCCACCGTCTCCACCGTCATGTCCTCAATGTGGGAGCTGAACATGAACATGAACTGCTGCTGCAGCTCACAGACCACTGGTCACCACCTCTGAGTTACAGTCTACCGGCCTTCACGCACAGACCAGCAGACAGAAAAAAAAAAAATCAGCCATTTTATAATGAAATGCGTTGCTAGACAATTAAGAAAGGTCTGGCAACATTTTGCTGTCAAAGTAGTGAATACTGGTTGTCAAAAATAATGATGCTACTAATAAAAATCCTTGTGAAAAAGAGAGAGACATTTAGACACATTTATACAACCGCTTTCATCCCGTGGGTTCAGAGAATTTTACAGCAGTAGCAAGAAGACACTGCTTGATCAGATGCCTGCTACGGTAGAAAGAACCGAAATAAAACATTTGTAACATCATACTGCCAAATTCTATGAGGGAAATGATGTTTGGGGCCCTTTAAAAACTGCTGTCTCTGTTCAAATAGCTGGAAAAGTTTGCTGTCTTGCCTGTGATCATGAGGCAAGCCTTTTGTCAGCCTACAGGAGACGTCTGCAAACACTTGCACAGGCATGGGAGCAGACTCATTTTAGTTGCAGAAAGAAAACGTGGTCATATCCTACCATTTGACTTTTTCTAACTCATAAATAATTCCTCTCGTTTGTATGAGCCTCTCACTCCCTTAAATAACAACAGGGGTATGAAGCAAAATTCCACAGCTTTCCCATTTTTCCTAATGACCTGCCATGTTGCACAGCTTGAAAATACTGGGAATTTATCTTACTTAAATTAACAGCAGTTTTGCTGATCTGCGTGACCTGGGCAGGCAGGGGCAGGGAAACATACAGGTACGCTGAATAATCAGGGGGAGGAAAATTCCACAGCTGGAAGGAAGCAGCATGTGAATATGAATCTGAAACATTCATCAGCGATACCCAAGCTGAGAAAGCTGCACAACTATGCCAATGCTTCCTTTGGCAGGTAGATGTGGCTGTGGCTGTTCAGAAATCTCCAGGGAAGAAGGCAGCAACCAACAGCATATAAAGAAATTAGGCTGTTGGGGTGGAAGAAGAGAAAAGAATCTCCCGCTGAAGACATCATTTGATGTCGAGCATCGGTGGTTTCATTTTTGCACATACTGCCCATTTGTTACAATTAGAAAACCAGTCTTGAATGCTGAAGCTAACGGTGGTTTGAGAATAAGGTACTCCAACCAAGGAAGACATGGGCATGGGAACACACTGCCAAGGAGCCAAAGGGAGAAGAACGGGGATGGAAGAAGATATAAGAAAAAAAGTTGAACTGCTGGCCTGGAAAACTGTTTAGAGTGATTTCTCTCCTTATTACGGTAAATGGATCTTAAAACGTTTTGCTTCTGGAGTTCTAAAGAACACTTCCAGACTACGGATGGATTTATGTAAATACAGGTTCAGAAACCTACCACCTGCAAGGAAACAGAAAGGTAACCTGGAAAGCAACACACAACGGAAAAAACGTGTTCGGCCTAACACTATCACAGCCTTCCCTATAGCTTCACACCTATGCAAATTATCTGCCAAAATGCATAAAGCTCAAGATAAACAAATCTCTTCCACAACTTGGCATATGGAAAAAGGGTCTGAACTGAAATGATAATTGAGTTTTAGAGACCCATCCATTTGCTGTCATTGTGCCATCTGTCTCCCTGGCAGAGTCCTGAGAGTTTGCATTGGCAGCTTGGATTGCCAAAGCTCATGTATTAAGTTAGAGTTACCTAATCTTCCCACACACAGTTTCTTATTATTTTTCTATAGGCCTACTATTCTAGATGATTGACAGAACTGCAGGATACCGTGTACTCCCAAAAGGATAATATATTTTGGGGTTTTTAAACTTTTCTTTTTTTTTTAAATTAGAAATATGGATCATTTTCTATTGTGATTTGTAAGCAACCTGCAGAGACCAAGTCCATCAGAGTCCAGAGAAAGGCTTACTTCTCTGGGACTGACCACAGGTAAAGAAGATCACAGGTGCTGGTGTATATGTGTGTTAAGTATTTGCTACCACCGGAGCAATAAATGAAAACTGTGGATGCCTTATGAGGGCAGTACCCCCTGAGGCAGGCTCCAAGTTATTGCATTACTGTCATAACTACTCACTGCAAAGCACCTTTGACTAAAAACCAATATGACACCTAGCATAACTCTGCTGACTCCCCTGAAATTACACAGCTGATTAATGTTGTCCCCTAAGGTATGAAAGAAGTGATAAAATTATCTACATTTCATTTATTTACACAGAGTGCAACTTTAACTGCGGCAGTGAATGATGCGGGAGTTGCCTGTAAGACTTTATGAAGTTACGTTCCATCTGGTCCTTTGACCATGAACATGTTTTTTGCTATGCAAGAACGAAGGGTCTAATTCCAGCAGGAGTTAATTCACGTTGGGCAGAAGACAGATAAGCACTCCTGGCAGGCCACTTACTGACACATACACAGTAATGCAAGGTACCGGAGTCCATCTTCCCTTTAGGCTGGCTGTGTAATAGATTGTGGCCAAATCCAAGAGACACAAGGACTGAGACAGTTACCACAGAGTTTACGTATAAGAAGACTATGCTCTAGGCAAGATCGATACACAAAGAGGCTGCTTTGTCCAACAGCTTTTGTGTTCTTGTTCTGCTTTGTTCCTATTGCAGAATTAAACAATACTTTAGTTATGTCACTGAAGTTATACAATTTGTGACAATTCCTAAAGGCAAGCTTGCATGCCCTAAACCGAATGAGACCTGCCATGAGAGGCTGGATGACGAATTGTTTTCCAGCCATACAAATAAAAAGCAACATGTTTTCAACAAATTGTTTTCATTTCTGCCCCAGGACAGAGAGACTTTTCAAAGTTTGTCATAAGCATCTGGAGCAAGAGAACCCAGTTTGGCAAACAGGTCGGTCACTGGGGCACTCTGGGGACGTGGGGCACTCGGGTCCTCCTTGTTCCTGCTCTGACGTACTCCCACAGTCCTGATGAGTGTCCTACTAACACACGGCAGGATTAATCTCTGCCTCTCAGTCAGTAGGAATTGCTCCACTTTGCAGTAAGTAATTACATGTTACTGGGAGAGAAAGGCTGACCCCCATCTTCCCATTGCTGTGGCACTTGGCTGGGATGGTACAAAACCTCAGGTAAGTCCATGCTCCAGGAAACACGTGATTATTAAACAGCTTCAAAATAGGAAACCTAAGAGATAGCTACCCAGAATAGCCAGCCACTTGGCAATTAAAATGCTTACATGGGATATGAGGCATCATGATTGAAGCCCATAGCCTAAGCTGGGATGCTTTGAACCTTGATTGCCTATGTGTCAAATACATGCTTTCACAGACCACTGGAGAGGGAGGGAATCACTCAGTCTTCTTCCCCACTAGAGCTACTACCCTGCACCTGAGACAGCTTTTATGGGATGAATTAGACAAAGAGATGAGTTTCATAAAAGCTGGTGCATGTCCCTGAAGAGCTCTGGTTCAGCATTCCCCCTCTCCGCTCCCAAAGCTACAGTCCTAACACCATGGGACACTTGAACCAGAGGTTGGGCATCATGAGAGTCTATCATAGTGCTGATATTGGCCATCTCTGAAGACCTTGGTTTTGGAAGACTAGAGTGAGACTCAGAAGTGTGGATGGGCTCTGAGAGTGTGAGAACAACCTCACAGTCTGTGCATTTTAACTGTATTTGGATATTTTGTTGTTACAGAAGAGGAGCAGGTGGTGTGCAAGTGTCTTCAAAAAGCATGTCTGGATGTAAAAAGCGTGAGCTGGAGCTGATGAATGTTAAATGGAGTTTAAGTAATGATTACCTGAGTTTCAGAAATTGCCTTGACAGGATGCACACTTACTGAGCAGTCTCACTGGCAACTGAGCAGAGCTTTCAGTGTTGGTGTATGTATACAGCGAGTAAATGTGTTCCTCTAAGCCTTGTTTAACCTAGCAGCTCCACCTACCCTGTAGGCTGACATTCTCATGTATTCATTAAGTATGCTCAGCAAAAATACCTCCTGAGCCATCTCCTCTCTCTTTTCTGCCAGTTGTAAGTGCAGGGGTTTGAAAGATCTGCAGGCAGATTCACAATGTAAGTCCATTCACCCTGTCCCCAAGAGCAGATACTACTTGGATGTCCACATAGGCAGTGGCACTGTTGGGACAGTAGGGAATTATGTTGGGAATTCCCTCCTAATATCCAACCATCAGCTACATATTTTGAATTGGAAGGTACCTCCAGTAAATGGAATTCAGCAGCAAGCAGCATTTAATGTCTCTACTGGAGGGAACCCTGCTAAATCTGGGGAAGTCCTGTCACTTTTAATTCCTCTGGTTCCATCAATGAGGATATGAGATAACCCTGACTTTGTAGTGTAGATCCTTTTTTCAGAGACTTTCACAGATGTGATCATTCCACAAATTTTATCCACTTGCTACAGATCCCAGCCTTCCACGCGCTTTATAAATATCAACAGTTCTGAGGAAATCAATAGGTTTACTAATCTGTGTAAACAGTATTTTGTCCTTAAAAATAACAACATTCAGACACCTCCAGACCTCAGCCAACGTGCTTAGATTGCAGAATCAGAACTGCGGAATGATCTAGGTTGGAAGGGACCTCTGGAGATCACCTAGTCCAACCCCCATTAAAGAAGGGCCAACTTCAAAGTTAGATCAGGTCACTCACAATGCTGTCCAGCTGAATTTTGAACATCACCAAGGACAGAGATTTCACAGCCTCTCTGGACCCATTTCAGTGTTTGACCATTCTCCAGGTGAATATTTATTTCCTAATTTCTAACTGGAATATCTGATGTTGTGACTTGCATTCACTGCATCTTGTCCTATCGCTGTGCACCCCTAAGAAGAGTTTGCCTCCACCCTCTCTACCCCCTCCCCTCAGGTAGCTGGAGACAGCAGCAAGATTTTCCCCCTAACCTTCTCTTTTTAAGACTGATAAACTCAGTTCTCCCTCTCTTTATACATCATATAGCAGTCCACTCATCATCTTGATGCCCTTCCTCTGGACTTCCCCCAGTATGTCAGTGTCTTGTACCGAGGAATCCCAAACTGGACATAAAATCCCAAGGCTTGTTGGATAGAGGGAAACAGTTACATTCCTTGACCCGATGGCCACACTCTTGCTCATATAGGCCAGGATGCTCCAGGATGTGCAGTGGCACCTCACAGACTGCAACTTCTTGCCCAAGAGGCAACTCAGGTCCTCTTCTGCAAAATGCTGCCTACCCCGTCAGTCCCCAGCCTGGACTGTTGTATAGGGTTCTTCCATCCCAGGTGCAGACCTTTGCATTTCCATATATGAGAGAGAGAGATATATGTATTTATCCACATTTTCTATTTCCAATTAGTACTCAGCTGACCCATTCAACTCCAGAATCTGCTAATATATATTTTTAAAAGTCCAGTAAGTAAGATAATGCAAATATCCATAATTTTTCATTAGAACATAATCTAGTTTTACTTCTTCAGATTTAATACATTTTATTTCCATTCCCCTTTAAATGTAATTTTTGTCTATTTGTTCCTGAAGCAAAAAATAGGATCTTTTCAGGAACACATATTCCATAATTTGTGGTTGATTCTGTTAACTCCGGGCTTCATAAGCTTCTCTGGGAAGGGCCCACGCAACAAAAAGCTCTCAGTCCTAGCAGTTGCTAAGTGTTTTGATCAGTTGAATGACAGTCAAGGATATTTGGCACCTTGCAAACCAGGAATTTTAAATCAGGAGGCTTTATGAAAGCCTGCAAACCTCATTTGTCCTTTGAGTTGTAAGTAAAAAAACCTACCCATTCCAAAATCATCAGTATTCATGTGTATAAAAGATAAAACAATCATCTCTCCCCCAAAAAGATGGCAGTATGTTTCCAAAATTATGTTATAGTCTCTAAGGCTACATCTGCTCTAGTAACTACAATAGGCCAGGTCCTGTTCTCTGGCTCTGAGGATGAATATCACAGCACAGCATGAGTCCACATGGGGAAATTCCCATCCCACCAAAATGAGGTCCTGCACCTGTTTTGGATATGCTGCCTTGTGTTTCACATGGTAGCATGGAGAAAGAAGTAGCAGCACTAGCAAACTTCTTGTTTCTTTAGCCCTTGTCATTGTTACTTTGCTGTTTTTCATTAAAAAGTCCAGAGAGATTCAGAAAAGACAGCAGAAAGCACCCGTTCGGTTTTACCCTCCGTACACCATGAGCACAGTGTGCATCGGGTACTCCCCTGAACACCTCTCTCGTTTGTGTTCTCTCCCCCAACTCTCTGAAAGTGCAGTTCACCAGCAAGCGTTATCGTCACCGATCCTTAACACTGACGCCCTTCCTTCCTTCTCCCTCCCGGAGATGCAGACTGTGAGCCTCATGCCAGTGCCTGCCGGCCTCTCACATCGTGTGTCAGCTCCTACCCAAAAGCTCTTTGGACCCGTTACGCGGGGACCATCCGGAGAAGCTGGGTGCCAGCACCGGCATGGCCCTGCCTGAACGCCGTCCAAGGCTTGCGGGCTGGAGCTGGCTGCCATCCCCGCAAGGAGCCGGCGCGTGGGGAAACCCGCTCGGTGGGTTTAAATTCTGCCTTCCGCTATGAGGCCCAGAACACCCCTTCTTGTCACAAGCAGCATGACAAAAAATAGGTGAAACACTGAAACATTTCCTTAATGTTTGGTGAAATGCTATTAATTTAACGATTGACGACCTTAGCCAAGTGATAGATTATTTCTAATAAAAGGCCCGCCAATTGCTAACAAGTTAGGAAATGCCAGAGCAGAAGTTGTCAAAGAAATAATCCCCTGCCACATGCCCCCCACGCAGAATAACCGGGATTACTAACTGGTTTGCTGGACACAGGCTCCAGCGTATATGGGAGCTATAAAATTCCCGTGACACCTCACTGAGGAATTTTCAGCGGAGCTCAGGTACAATTCCACGGGGATGCTAACTTTCTGCGCCTGATACGGAATACGCCCCGCGGGGGGGAAGCCGCCCGGAGCAGAAGCGGCGCAGAAAACGCCGGGGGCTGCGCCCCGCGGGGTGCGGGCAGCGGGCAGCGGGCAGCGGCTGCCGGCTCTGCCTTGGCTCCGCGCCGCTGCGCTCCGACCGGCGCCGGTTCCGAGGGGCGCCCCGCGCACCCCAAATGCCAAGCAGGACCTCGCCAGCCCCGAGCCGCTCCCCGCCGAGCGGCCGCTCGCTCCGCACCCGCGCAGGGCGGGGGGCACTCACCTGCCCGCCCCGCCGCCGCAGGGGCAGGGGCAGCCGCTCCGCCGCCCGGGATCCGCCGCCGCGGCCGCGGCCAGCGCCGCCCCGCTCCGCTCCGCGCCGCCCCGCAGCCGCGCACCCCGCCGCGCCCGCGGAGCCGCCGCCTCCCGCCGCCGGGGCTGGCGCGGCGGGGCGGGCCGGGGGCTGCCGTCAGCCGGCGGCTGACGCAGGGCTCTTCCTCCCGGGGATGAAGACCCCGGCGGCGGGCAGCGCGGAGCCGGCGCCGCTCGGGGCGGCCGGGCACCCTCCGCGCCCGCGGTAGGGCGGCGCCCACCCCCCCCATCCCCGCCCCGGCCCCCCGGCCCCGGCGCGGGCAGTGCCCAGCGCCGAGCACCGCCGCCGCGCCCGGAGGAGCCCGGCTGCCCCGGGGCCCCCGGCATGGAGCGCCCGCTCAACCTCAGCTGCTTCGCCGATACGACGCCGGATGCCGGCAACCGGAGCGGGTCCTCCGGCGGCCCGGACGGCGGCCGGGCGCATCTCTCCGTCTTCAGCGTGCTGGTCCTCACCCTCTTGGCCATGCTGGTGGTGGCCACGTTCCTCTGGAACGGGCTGGTCCTGGCCACCATCCTCCGGGTGCGCACCTTCCACCGGGTGCCCCACAACCTGGTGGCCTCCATGGCCATCTCCGACGTGATGGTGGCGGCCCTCGTCATGCCCCTCAGCTTGGTGCGCGAGTTGTCCGGGCGGCGGGTGGCGGCTGGGCCGGTCGCTCTGCCAGGTGTGGATCTCCTTCGACGTGCTGTGCTGCACCGCCAGCATCTGGAACGTCACGGCCATCGCCCTCGACCGCTACTGGTCCATCACCCGCCACCTGGAGTACACGCTCCGCATCCGGCGCCGCATCTCCAACATCATGATTGCCCTCACCTGGGCACTCTCTGCCTTCATCTCCTTGGCCCCACTGCTCTTTGGCTGGGGAGAGACTTACTCGGAGGACAGCGAGGAGTGCCAAGTCAGCCAGGAGCCTTCCTACACCATCTTCTCCACCTTTGGCGCCTTCTACCTGCCTCTCTGCGTGGTGCTTTTTGTGTACTGGAAGATCTACAAGGCTGCCAAGTTTCGAATTGGATCTCAGAAGAGCAACTCCATCACCCCCATTGCACCAGAAGCCCTGGAGGTAGGTCAACTCAGTTGTATTTTGCTCTAGTCATCTGCTAGTAGCAGACAAGCCCTTGCAGCAGTGGGGGAAACTTAGAGCTAAAGCATGCAAACAAACAGCATCCCACCGAAGCCCGGCGAATCCTGGAGGCTTTGAAGGGAAAGTTGACTGCAAAGCTTGCAAGCCCAGTTTTTTGACTCCTTCTGAGTCCCCAGCTGTGAGCACGCAAGGTGCAGCTAAAGCAACTTTGGGCCAGATTGCGAGCCTGAGCTCCACGTGGGCGTGCGGTGACTCACAGACGTCCCCCCGTGGAATGCTGAATCAGTGCTCACGAGCGTGAGTAAGGGGTCACCGCGCCTCCCGGGGCGGGGGGGCGTGTGGGGGTGTGGATGGATGGGATCCCGTCTCCGCTGGGGACGATAACCTGGCGAGCAGCTGTGGCTTTGGGGAGGTTGTGAATTTATCCACACAGAAGACATACGCGCAGAGCGTCCTTGTAAATCCTTCCTAATCGTTGGCTGCGTCATGTCAGTTCATCCCAGGCACGGTGACTGTGCACTGTAAAGACTTCTTGGGGGGAGGAAGGAAACGTATGCTCATTTTCTTGCCTCTCTTACCCAGGACTCTTAAACTCAATAGGTTCAGAGAAGGCGAGGAGACTTTTGTGCACGGCGTGTGGGTGTGTGCCTGTTCTACTGATCTGATTGTAAATGGGGAAATAACCTTACTGCGATGCTGTGTGAGCAATTCCACGTGCCCATATATCACTATATCACGTAAAAATAGTCTCTGCTACCCGGAAGAGGGTCATGCAACCGCTCTCCCCTCCATTAGAGCATGACGTAGATGGCCCGCGTTTCCCCGTGAGCTCTGGCCGTCACTTGCATAGTTTGGTTGCGTACCTGCTGTGCAGGATCAGCTGACTGAGGCACATATGGTGCAACCTGTGTTTGTGTTTGGCAGGTAAAAGAAGCTGCCCCGCAGCCGCAGATGGTCTTCACTGTCCGTCACGCTACTGTTACGTTCCAGACGGACGGAGACACATGGAGAGAGCAGAAGGAAAAGAAAGCTGCCCTCATGGTGGGCATCCTTATTGGGGTCTTCGTGCTCTGCTGGATCCCTTTCTTCATCACGGAGCTCATCAACCCCCTCTGCTCATGTGACATCCCACCTATTTGGAAGAGTATTTTTCTATGGTTAGGCTATTCAAATTCCTTTTTTAATCCGCTCATCTACACTGCTTTCAACAAAAACTACAACAATGCCTTCAGGAACCTATTCTTTAGACAGCACTGAGCAGAAAGAGCTTTCCCACTGCCCCAGGAAGCTGATTTCAACTCTCCATGAATCCTACCAAACTCTTGAGGAAGTTCAAAGCCACAGATACCGAGGTGATGCTAAAGATGCATCGCCATGGGTCGTATGTCCCAGCAACGATCCAGTTCCTATGCAGACTGTCCATCCCAGCCTCTAAGTCAGTTGCTATTTTTCCTGCAAACAGCATGTAAGGGTTTCTCTGGCCAGCAGCACAACATTCTTCCTCCAGTGCCCCACTGCTTTCCTCCTAGTGATGCCTTCCTAGTGATGTTCTCTTTGGTGGCTGTAATGGTGCAGAGGAGTCTTCTGGCAAAGAGTCATATTTGAAACTGTGGTTTGGCCACTGCTAGTCTCTGACAGCATTAATCAACTCTGTTCTGTGTGCAAAGCTGGGACCCTTTAATGTCAGGAGGTTTTGTGATTATATATGAAACTAGATATTATATGGCTTGGTTGAAAAGACTGACTGTCTTGTCTTTTGCCCATAGAGATCGTTAGGTGTTTGTATTTGAGGAATACAACCCTCAGTAAGGGTTAAGAGCAGACTCCAAGTACAAAGCCTTTTCTCACATGCTTTATCAACAATGAATTGTGCTATTTGCTATTGGATTCCATGTAGCAAGTTTTAAAAAAATATATTTATTGTGAAAGCTTAATGCATGGTGTACCCTGGAATGAGAGAGAATGCATGGGAAATCCACCTCTCGTTCTCTGACTGCTACATGTGAGCATCTGCCTCAGACCTTTACTTTCAGAAATACCAGCTGTAAACGTTAATCTTTGTGTCTGTGTTTCCCATTCTAAACCATAAATGTATTTTGAGCAGCTGTGGGGCAGCTTTCCTCTAGTTGCAGGGGATGCAAGGAGTGTATTTCATATTGCCTGTCAATGAGAAGCTGTGTTTTATTATATCTGAGTGCGATTCAGGTCATCTTGAAACCAAAGCAAAGACCCCACTTTGTTTCTGTGAGCACTGGATTGCAGGCAAAGGGCAGTTAATGACCAGTGATGTTTCATTCTGGAAGCATAACCAAACCATAGAGGTGCTCTGCTGCAAGGACCAGACTTAAATATTTCTTCTTTTGCCCACCCCTTTTTCTCTTCTTCCCCACTGAGGCTCCAGTCCTGCATGGTCGTTATTGCTCTGCTGCCTCCCTGCCTTTCCGTGTTGCCAACATAATTACAGTAGTTGGCATTTCACACCTGGAATTAAAATTATGCACTTTATGCTGCACCACTGGAAGACTGACAGGCCTTCAGATAAAGAAAAACATTAGTTTTAACTACCAGTTCTTATTGGGCAGCCACTGAAATTAGACCAGAACTGAAATGGTGGAGGAAAAGACAAGATAGGAATCGGAATGATGTGATTTCATGTCAGATATCTCAAAAAAAAGCGATAAAAGGGAAAAATGTCAATAAATCATGGGAAGGCCCTCTGGGGGTGGATGGGATTAGTTCCTATCCATAGCAGATCGTGAGATATCAGATGTTAAAATTGTCACTGGTCCTTTAAACCAGTCAAAAATCCTGGTAGAGTTGGTAAACAAAGACCTTTTTCTTTTCGTATCTTGGGACAGGTGAAAATGGAAGCTGAGCTATCAAGTGTTGCAGCTCTTTCAGGACCAGTTAGACAAACATCCATCAGGGCTGACACAGATGTAGCTGATCCTGCCTTGCGGCAAGAGGAGAGATAGGATGACCCTTGAGATCTTTTTCAACACTATTTTATAAAAGTCTGTTAAAAATATTAGGTAAAATCCTGCCCTTGTTGAAAGCAATGGACAAATTCTCAGTGACTTCAAGCAAATCAGAATTTTATCCAGCGTGTCTTGTCTTGTAAAAGCATAGTTTTTATGTTAATTAATTCAAGGAGAAGATGGGTGGGATGGGAGCAATCTTCTAACTACCCTGAAAAAGTCTCTGATCTGCACTAACCATGGACCACTCTCTCTACAGCTAGTAAAGAGCATTTTCTTTCTTTGTTACATATTTTAAAGTATTAGTGACATCTCTGATGTATCAAAAAATTATAATAAACTCTTGAACCGCTTTTTTTACTGAGGCTGCAAAGGTTGCATTGCTTTCTCTGGATGGTCCATCACCAATGCAGAGTTGTTCTTTTGGGGAACTTACTACTTCTGTTGTGTCAAATGTTGTTCAGCCAAAAATGAGTTGGAAAAAAATGCTTCCTTGCCCAAGCCAGACCTTCAGCTAAGCTTGGTAGTGCCTGAAAGTGGGAGACTACTTGTTAGGCCACCACGGCAATACTTTAAACACTAACGCATGGATTAACTGGGAAATTGGACTTTAGCCCACTGTTTTAACACAAAACATCATGTCTACACAACCCTGTTTCACTCTGGGCTGTGTCCATCCCCATTTTTATTTGCTCTTTGATGAGTATTGCAGAGTCTCTATCTGTGTTGCATGGGATCCTTGCATAGGTCATGGAATCAGCTGCAAACTCAAATTAGCATCCTGTGTAAGCAGACAAAAATTAAACTGAAATCAATGGAAAGATCCCTACTTTTGATGCAGCTCAGTGCTGGGATGAAGCTCCCTTTCATTATATCCTGTGTTTATTTTTGCCTTAAACAGAGAGACAGGAGAGAATCTTAATATGACACTAAATAATTCTAGTTTGTCTATAGTCATGGATAGTCCACTGTCCTGGTGTAAATTATGTCCACATTTATTTGACAACACACATCCCATACAATCCATACCGATCTTCTGCAAATAACAGCTTCCACTTGGTGATATGTTCCTTGAATCTCGACATGATTAGCAGCTACATTATGGACCAATTCCTACTGCTCTTACTTGAGGCTTAAGACCATTGGCTCTTCATCTAAATACCATTCCTGCAAAGTAATATGATCATGCAGTAAAAATACCAGTGTTCTGGAGATAGTGCTGAAGAATCATATCAAAACATGCCACGATGGTCTAGCACAGTGAAGGGGCACAAAGAAACCTTGACTTCTGATCCTGGCTCCAAGGCTTTTTACAAACCTCTCTGTATTCAAACACAGATGCTGAGTGGGCTCCCAGAGCCCCCAATCATGTTTGAAGACATACACAACCCCAGCTTCAAAGGATGTATCTTGTACCTTCTTGTTCCCATTTATAAAACAGAATCAGTGGTGTGAAGAGATCTGCCTCACCAAAGCTTTGTGAGGATTAATTAGTAAATGTTTATCATGTACCAGGAAGGTGGAACACTCTGGTTTGAATGCCGAGCAGCATTATAAATTGGGCTTCTATTTAATTCCTCAGACGAACATTATTGCCCATTATTATTGAGTTTCCTATGCAATCTAATGGCTATATAATACTTCCAGAAAAGATTTAACTAGCCTTCTTCCGCTTACAATTAATTTATTTGCCTCTCGATGGTCTGACAGTTCAATGAACATCTGTATGGGAGCTTGATAGCTAGGGCAGCTACAGTGTGTGCTGAATGCTGTCTGCTGAACGTCTCCTCGCAACGCTGAATACATATTGTCAAGGTTCAAGGAGCAGCAGCTCTCCAGGCAGTCTGCTACCGTGTTTCCTTTATCTTTTAGGGAGAAGAAAAGGTCACAAAAGAATGCCCTTGGATTACATGGCAGGTTAGCTGACCACCTTCCGCTACCCCCATCCCACTGACCTTTCTTCTCGATGCAGGCAGGTCAGGCAGGTGACTCCAGGACATGTACCGATCCTGTACAGCCAGAGGTGGGCCACGCATGACTTCATCTCCCGTTAATTTGCCTGGACTTTTCCTAAAAATTACCGCTGGGAGACGTAGCCTTTAAACTGGCAGCGGCAGCTGAAAGTGGGAGTTTCTTGGAAGTAAAGTTGCACGCAATTAAGGAAATTTCACCTGACAAAGGTAATTAATAACTATTACTTCCAGCAATTGTTGCCGTGAGGTACGACTGACAAAGTGTCAAAGTGATTTTTGCAATGTAGTGATTTGAGCTGCTTTGTTTGCGAGGGGCTCGTTGCCGTTTTACTCTTGGATCCTTTATTTTACCTGCATTGGTACAGCAGCAAACTGGGACACCAGCAAAGTCACGGTGAACATGATATGGGCATCATTAATGCTCCATGTGGGGAACAGTGGGGTAAAACATCCATGGCAACATCTGCATCCCCACTGCAATACACCCCGGCTGAACATCACAAAACTGCCAGCATATTAATCGAATTTAAGAGGTGGCCAAAGAGCTCTTTAAATCACCATTATTTTCAGTGACACTGAAGTGCTGAGGAAGTTGCAGAAGACTGGAAAATTGCTGAAGTTGTGCCAGTATTTTGAAAAGGGCGAATTGGGAGAGCCAAGTATTTATAAGGCTGATACTGTTGCTGATTTACAGCTTGAAATTGATCCTTGGCAAAAATGTGGAACAGCTGATAAAGGGCTCAATGAATAAAAAATTACAGGAAATAAATATAATTAAAATAAATCACATGGAGGTCTTTCTTTGATTGCAGCACATGGTTCATTGCTGATGGTGATTTAAAGTATTCACTCCACAATAATGAATCTGACTTGACAACACTCAACAGTTCCATGAAAAACTGAAGAAGAAATCAATATGAGTTCAAACTGTCCAATACTTGCTAATGACTCATGGACTGGAAAAGGTGTAAATACAGAAAATTAAGTCACTTGTACAGAGAAATGAGGATGCAAACCAGCCAGGGGCATTTTAGCCCAGTGTGAGGGAAAGGCACGCACCCAGGAGCAGCAGGATGGGACCCTTGTTGCAGGCAGGGAGGCACGGCCACAACAGGGTGCATCAGGAGCTGAACATGCAGGGCTGTTCAGCATTTTGGGGACAAGCAGACGTAATTCTTACCTGTGCATGGGCTGTGTCCAGCTATGGATTTTATTCTGGTCACTGGGAGGCTATGATTTCAGTTCATTGCCTTTTCGCTGTTCCTCCCCACTCCACGCCGCTGCCAGGCAGTCAGCCACAGCATTGCAATTCTCTTGGTCGTGTAATTTCCCATGCTGGCCAAGTCAAATACTTTGCCTAATCATCCTAAAAAGCAAGACAGATGGGCCTTTTCTCTGGATCCCCCAGTGCATTGCTCTTGTTCCTCTGCCTAACTAACAGTTTCAGCGGTGGGAACAACAGCTTCTGCAACGCCGAACCCTGGCTGCCGGCTCGGTGGATGGGACCAGGCAGGGCTGAGTGCAGCTCCAGGGGTTGGTCCATGGAGCAGGCACTGCCCCACCACTGCTCTCTGACAGCAGCTAGGGTGGGGAAAGAGAAAACAGGAGCTATACCTTCACCTTGGATTTCTGCTGGAGCCGCTCCTGATAAACGAGTTCCTAATCCTGCTTCTAGCTGCCCTCCCTGCTTCTGGTGAGACCAAACCTGGCCAGGCTGGTCATCTCTACAGGAATGCAAAAGGGAGGGGAAAAAATTTCCCCAACCCACTGCAGCCCTAATTGCAGGAAAAAAATTCCCCAGCCTTGACTGCCTCTCTGGGAAAGGACATTTTCTGCATGGCTTAGGCATCCACCCTGCCCAGTTCAATCCCCTTCCCGCTGCTAGCTCCAGAGGGTGAAAATCTCTGTATCATTCAAAACTACCTGCTGCTGGCCAGGTCCCCAATTTTGTTCCAGCGTTGGCCTGAAACGTTGCATTTTTCATCAGTTCAGGGCTGCAACCTGAAGTCACTGCTTCTTTCTTGTGCCTTTCCGTCACCAAATCGTGGTTACGCACAGGTCCCACTAACCTTGGCTGCTGGTACAGAAGAGGGAAACAGTTTAGGTGCCACAAAATCCCAAGATGTGCTTCCTCTTGCCTGAGCTACCGTGATTCAATGTTTAAATCACCTGGCTCTTCACAAGACACCTCGTTGGGCAGTCCCAAAGCTTGCACCGTGCCTGGCCTGGCTCATTTTGGTAAGGTACATCATGCGTCCCACCTTTCTACCACTCTCCTGTGATGCTGTGTTGGAGCTCTGGACATCAGGAAGCCGTTCACACGTTGGTCAGGGTGCTGCCTCCGCAATGTCTCCCTGGCCTGGCACAGCTGGACCTAACAGGGCTGTTTCCAACCCAAAAGAGCCTGTGGCACATAAACCATGGTGAAAATTAATGTGATCACCTTGCAGCCCCCTTCTAGACCTGCTAACAGACTTATATCCTGCCCCACAGGTTACCTGTGCTCCTGTCACGCAGACTTTACAGGGGAAAAGCAGAGCTCACGGTCACGTAGTTTTGCAGTTTAAATGGAGACTTGCTTTCAAGGAGGGGGGAGAAATAATTTTGATGCAATGCCAAACTCGACCCTTTCAGTGGGCACCGGAGCATATGGAGCCTCTCGCACAATTGCCTGGGAGTTGCAGGTCTGCGATGTTTTTTCTCTCCTCAGCTGCTCGCCTGGTGCCAAAGTTTCCAGGTGCATTAAGGCAGGATGCCCCCGCCGCGCATCTTGAACCTTCCACCCGCACATCACGGCGTCGGGGTGAATATTAAACAGACAGGAGAAGTACAGCAGATGCGAAGTGCAAGTACACTTGCTGGCACAAGGGGTTACTCAATATCTGGAATTTGAACGGAAAAAGAATCTGCAAGCCCACAGTATTAAGTAATTAAGCTTTTCCAAGGCTTTTTAAAAAGAGGCAGGTAGATGCTGAGGTGACGTGATGCGGCACTCAGCCGCACTCCTCTGCTTCCTGCAGTTTTGCAGCACAGACCTCAGCTTTACTGGGGATTTCAGAGCACGTTACCCTGACTAAAGCCCTAGGGCTACTTTATAAGCTGTTAATAGTTGCCAACCAAAATGAGTGTCAGGACAGTTTCTTATTAAAATGAGCATTTAAGGCACCTGGAGAAGACTATAAGTAGCATAAACCCTTTAAATTCCTTCCGAAACCCCAGAAGTGGCCAGCATTTGCATGCAGAACACAGCAAATAACTTTTAAACAAAACCTATTTGACAGCAAATCTGCTGCTGCTCCTCAGATCAGCTCCTCCAAGACACTTATTCACACATGTCTCCAAGACAGCATGTACCCACCCGCCGTGTGCGCTCTGCAGCATCTTCCCTGGGTGATTCCTGAATCCTTGGCATGTGAACATCCCGCACAGGCTATGCCATGGTTTCCCCAGCTTTAGGGTGCAACACCTCCGGCCACTTGACTCCTGTCCCCAGGTGGCCTGGCCTTTGGGATACACTGGATAATTTATCTGAGTGTGGAGCAGCTGGGATGGTTTTCACCTGCTGTTCCTCATCCCTCCGGCTGGCAGCCCCAGCTGAGCAGCAGCTCCTACCCCACACCATTTCTCCTGGCTCCCTTCTTGCTCTTGGAGGTGCCTAGAGGAGAACTCTGATGGCTTGATGGAGCCTGTCTCCCTACGTGCTGCCATGGTGGTGCTCCCGGCGTCAGGGCTGCTCCTCCACTCAAGGGCTTGTAGTGAAATTAATCACTTCATAAACCAAATGAGCCATGCCCCAGATCAAATGGGATAACAAAAAGCTGGTGGCTTGCACCAGTATCCCTCTGAAATGCCTGTTTGCAATGGGCTCTAGGCACTTCAAAACCATATAGTAGGCATGACCCTCACAGAGGGGGACTTTTTTCAGGAAAAGAGGGAATCATCTCAGCCCCAGCCTCTCCAGCACTGTTAATGGGAGAGGCATTTGTTTCTTTTAGGTCACCCTTTCTTACGGAGGGGCTTGCATGCACCCTGTGCAACGCAGCAGGACCCCCGTCCATTGCAGGCACCCAGCATCAGTGCCACTGAGAAGATGAAGAACATTGTGCTCTTACCCCAGCTCGTACATAATGATGTGGACCTGCACGGAGCCTGGAGCCTGCCGGAAAGAAAAGAGGCGGCTGCGGAGGCACAGCAGAAGGGTAAGAGAGAGCGGCCGGCTCCCTGCGGGCTCCCTGGCTTGGCTCTGCCCCGCAGGAGCAGGCGGCCGCCGGGGCAGCCGGAGCTGCAGGCGACAGACAGCACGCTCTGCCCAGCTCCGCCGCCGCGGATTTTGGCAGCAGGCAGACGGCGAGATGACTCCGCTAGCTTGCAGGGAAGGAGATGAGGTCAAAAGCACCATCTGGCCTGCTCACCTTTCCGCTTCTCTGTGGCAAGATAAGAGTGTGTTTGGCACGACGTGAGGTCAAGGGCTGAGTGTGCTTTTATCTGCTCGAGGGTGGCAGCACAGGACAGAAAGAGACTGATCACTTCTCATTTCCTTCTGCCAGCTGCCATGCAGGGGAGAAAAAGGAGCAATATCCCTTTTATTGTTCCCAGATGTGGTCCTTAGAGACGGCAAGATGCTTAGACTTCTTTTTTTTTTTATTTGAATGGTAATGAAGCACCTAAATAACCTGGATAACCCAAACCTTAGTGCAGATAGTGGAGGGAAAGGAAAAGCGCACTCTCTGCCACTAAATATCCTCCAGCTTTGCAAGATGTCTCAATACTGTGCAAAATGAGCAGCATGTACATGTTTTTCAGCACTTGGATGCTCAGCTTTGTACAGCCCTTTGTAAGTGAAAAACATCTTTCTCACTTACCCTCTACAGCTGTTACAATAGCCCTCTAAACCAGATCAGATCCACTGTCCTCCTTCCCTTCCAGTGCTCTGAATTTTGAGATGCTTCAGAGTAGGATTAGCACTGTATGTTTCCAGACTCCTTTATCCAGCTTTACACCCTCTAACATTTCTATTCCATGCAAAGGCAGAGCTGCCCAGCCTGGCTCTTGCTGGCTGCAGTCCGGCATGTTGCTCAGAGCCACGGGCTTCGGGACATCTGCACAGCATCAGGGCAGAGGCAGCTCGGAATTAACCCAAGCCTTGATGCCCCAAATACTACATAAACATCCCACAGCATTGAGTAGGCAAGAAAACCAGAATTATCCAGATAGTAGGGTGACATTGTTTCTGAAGAATGGCTGATTTATTTTATGGGGCCAGGATGCAACTTTTTTATGCACAAATGTCCTTAGAAGACTTTAAAGAGATGGGTGAGTAGGTGAGCCTCTTTTGTCCTTTGCTTTCTGAGCAGAGCAGCGTAGGAGCTGTGTGAACACATACACACATCAGTTTCCCACATTCATTGCTCTGAGTGTTCCCGCCAAGCAAACGGCACTGCATACCTAAATATACCCAGGAAAATATGTTCTCCTTGGGTACAATGATCAGCCCACATGCACTGGAAAATATCAACACAGATGCATAATTTTCCTACAAAACATACACACACACAAACACACACGCACGCTTCTTTTTCACACTGCATCAACCATTTTAGCTGGTTTTTGGTTATTTTGCTCTTGACTAGAAAGACAGTACAAATGTATGAAGGACAAAAATCTCTCTCAGAAAAAACTTAATTACTAAAGCCTCTCTCTGATCAAGGATGAAAGGAAAAGTGAATGAAAGGTAAACTGATTTTTCACCAAGGAAAATTCTGTTAGGTTGTTGAATTTTTGTATTGCATCAATTGTATGTGATTTGAGGAGATAAAACATTTCCAGAACTCTTTCTGGAGGAGATTAGCAAAATGTTTTTGGAAATCACTCTGATCTCTCAGGATTGAGTGCTCTTTTATTAATCATTACGCATGAAGGGTTGATGTTATAGACAGTGGCTGTTATAGACAGAGCTATATGGGACCAGGAGTTCACAGAATCACAGAATGGTTGAGGTTGGCAGGGACCTCTGGAGGTTATCTGGTCCAACCCCCTGCTCAAGCAGGGCCACCTAGAGCTGGTTGCCCAGGACCGTGTCCAGACGTCTTTTGAGTACCTCCAAAGGTGGAGACTCTGCAACCACCCTGGACAACCTGTGCCAGCACTCAGTCACCCTTGCAACAAAAAAGGTTGTCTCCTGATGTTCAGAGAAAACCTCCTGTGTTTCAGTTTGTACTTGTTGCTTCTGGTCCTGTCACTGGGCACCACTGGAAAGAGCCTGGCTCCATCTTTGCACCCTTCCCTCAGGTATTTATACACAAGGCTCGCCAAGCCTTCTCTTCTCTAGACTGAACAGTCCCAACTCTCTAAGCCTTTCCTCACAGGAGAGAGGCTCCAGGCCCTTCATCATCCTTATGGCCCTTCATTGGACCCTCTCCAGTATGTCCATGTCTCTCGTACTGGGGAGCCCAGAACTGGACCCAGCACTCCAGGTGTGGCCTCACCAGTGGTGAGCAGAGGGGAAGGATCACCTCCCTCAACCTGCTGGCCATGCTTTGTCTAATGCAGCCCAGGACAGCATTGCCCTCTTTGCTGCAAGGGCACATTGCTGGCTCATGTTCAACATGGTGTCCACCAGGACCCCCAGGTCCTTTTCCGCCAAGGTGATGTCCAGACGGGTGTCCCCCAGCATATATTGGTGCATGGGGTTGTTCCTCCCCAGATGCAGGTTTTTGCACTTCTTGCTGAACTTCATGAGGTTTCTGTTGTCCCATTTCTCCAGCCAGCCAAGGTCCTCTGGATGGCAGCACGACCCTCTGGTGTATCAGCCACTCCTCTAACTTTGGTGTCATCTGCAAACTTGCTGAGGGTACATTCTGCCCCATCATCTAGATCATTAATGAAGATGTTAAACAGGGCTGGACCTGGGGTACACCACTAGTCACTGGCCTCCAGCTAGACTTTGCACTGCTGATCACCACTCTTGGCCTGGCCATTCAGTCCACCTCACCGCCTGCTCATCCAGCCCATGCATCAACAGCTTCTCAATGGCATCTTATGGGAGACAGTGGCAAAGGCCTTACTGAAGTCCAGGTAGACAACACAGTTGATGAGCATCACCTGGTTTCAGCTGGGATAGAGTTAATTTTCTTCTTAGTAGCAGGCATAGCGCTGTGGTTTGGATTTAGTAGGAGAAGCATGCTGATAACACACTGGTGTTTTAGTTGTTGCTAAGTACTGCTCATGCTAGTCAAGGACTTTTCAGCTTCCCATACTCTGCCAGGCGCACAAGAAACTGGGAGAGGGCACAGCCTGAATAGTTGATCCAAACTGCCCAAAGGGCTATTCCATACCATATGGCATCATGCTCAGTATAGAAACTGGGGGAGGTTGGCCAGGGAGCAGGGATCGCTGCTCGGGAACTGTCTGGGTATCGGTTGGCGGGTGGTGAGCAATTGCATTGTGCATCACTTGCTTTGTATATTATTATTATTGTTATTATTACTACTACTATTGTACTTTGTTTTGTTTCAATTATTAAACTGTTCTTCTCTCAACCCAGGAGTGTTTCTCACTCTTACTCCTCCGATTCTCTCCCCCATCCCATCGGGGTAGGGGGAGTGAGCAAGCGGCTGCGTGGTGCTTAGGTGCTGGCTGGGGCTAAATCACGACAAAATGGTATTTTCTGGAGGATCTCAATGCCTAACTTCCCATTCAAAAGAAGTGAGGTGATGAAGCATGAAGAAAGCCTACAGAGACTAGCTCACATTCAGACATTAAACTTGAAGACTTTTCTAGGTAGGTGAGATGAATCTTACTTGGGGTATGAATTAATTTAAAACCAGGAGAAGTACAGAAAATTAGTTTACATTTTTTTCCTCTCTCATGTCTGGATATATCTAGGAGGCTGGCAGAGCTTTTTCCCCCTCTTCCCTCTTTTGATTCTCCTCTCACACATAAAAAAAGCAGATACATAGAGGGTCAGTTTTGGTCCTGTGGGCCTAGACATCTGGGCTGTGAAAACCAATTTTTACCAATGTATCATGCTTGCTGCTGTGCTGTCCATTTGCCAAGATTTTTTGCTTTCTCTGAGGCCCCTGGGACTCCAGGTAACCTAAAGAAACTTGTCATCTTCAGATTTTGCCGTGTCTCCAAATCATTGCAGGTGGCAATGTATATTACTACTATGATGCCATGGAAGCAATAAAACGGCAGCCACTACTGAAGCTTGTGGTACCCACAGCTATCCTTTGCCATTATAAACCTCCATCGTTTAATCCTTTTTGCTTCCGTGCATGGTTGCATTCTAGGAAAATATTTTGACTCATATGCTTTGAGTCTCTGGCTCTCTAGTTACACCTTGAACAGGTCCAAGTATTCATGATGCCCCTGTTTGAGCAACTGGCTAAAAACAAAAGTATCTTGGACCATGGATGTTTCAAATTCTGTTCTGAGCTTAGAAAACAATGTTAGCAAAAACATTGCATTTGCAAAGCTAGTTTCTCCATCCTCTGTTCTGTAACCTGTTGTATTGGGTTGGCGTGGCAAGGTTTTCATAGCTGGGGGGGGGCTACAGGGGTGGCTTCTGTGAGAAGCTGCTAGAAGCTTCCCCTATGTCCCATAGAGTCAATGCCAGCCCGCTCCAAGACAGACCCACCGCTGCCCAAGGCTGAGCCCATCAGTGACAGTGGTAGCGCCTCTGGGATAACATAGTTAAGAATGGAAAAAAAAAAAAAACAAAACACCAGGACACAAACTGCAGCTGGGAGAGGAGTGAGAATAAGTGAGAGGAACGGCTCTGCAGACCCCAAGGTCAGTGCAGGAGGAGGGCAGGAGGTGCTCCAGGCACCGGAGCAGAGATTCCCCTGCAGCCCTGGTGCAGCCCCTGGTGAGGCAGCTGTGCCCCTGCACCCATGGAGGCCCCCGGGGGAGCAGATACCCACCTGCACCCGGGGAGGAGCCCACGCCGGAGCAGGGGGATGTGCCCGAAGGAGGCTGTGACCCCGTGGGAAGCCCGTGCTGGAGCAGGCTCCTGGCAGGACCTGTGGGCCCATGGAGAGAGGAGCCCAGGCTGGAGCAGGTTTGCTGGCAGGGCTTGTGACCCCGTGGGGGACCCACGCTGGAGCAGTTCGTGAAGAACTGCAGCCCATGGGAAGGACCCACATTGGAGAAGTTGGTGGAGGACTGTCTCCCGTGGGAGGGACCCCACACTGGAGCAGGGGAAGAGTGTGAGGAGTCCTCCCCTGAGGAGGAAGGAGCGGCAGAGACAACGTGTGATGAACTGACCGCAACCCCCGTTCCCCGTCCCCCTGTGCCACAGGGGGGAGGAGGTGGAGAAACTGGGAGTGAAGTTGAGCCCAGGAAGAAGGGAAGAGTGGGGGGAAGGTGTTTTAAGATTTGATTTTGTTCTTCATTACCCTAGTTTGATTTGATTGGTAATAAATTAAATTAATTTCCCCAAGTCAAGTTTGTTTTGCCCATGATGGTAATTGCTGAGTGATCTCCCTGTCCTTATCTCGACCCACGAGCTTTTTCATTATATTTTTCTCTCCCCTGTCCAGTTGAGAAGGGGAGTGATAGAGTGGCTTTGGTGGGCACCTGGCATCCAGCCAGGGTCAATGCACCGCACTGTGTAATTCACTCAGTTTCTGTGGCTCATGACTTCGGAGCTACTCTCAAGGATAGAGTTAATTTTCTTCCTAGTAGCTGGCACAGTGCTGTGTTTTGGATTTAGTATGAGAATAATGCTGATAACACACTGATGGTTTAGTTGTTGCTAAGTAGTGCTGACACTAGGCAAGGACTTTTCAGCTTCCCTTCACCTCTGCCAGGTACACAAGAAGCTGGGATGGGGCACAGCAAAGAGAGCTGATCCAAACTGGCCAAAGGGCTTTTCCATACCCTATGACATTATGCTCAGTATAGAAACTGGGGGGATCTGGCCAGGGGGCATCAGTCGGCAGGTGGTGAGCAGCTGCATCACTTGTTTTTCCTGGGTTTTGTTTCTCTCTCTCTCGTTGTTTTCCTTTTCATTACTGTTGTTGTTGTTGTTGTTGTTATATTTCAATTATTAAACTGTTCTTAACCCACGAGTTTTCTTAATTTTGCTCTTCTGATTCTCTCCGCCATCCCACTGGGGGGCAGGGAGAGCAAGCATCTGTGTGGTGCTTGGTTGCCAACTGGGGCTGGACCACAACAGCTAGAATTGACTGCTAGCCTAAACCTATCAAAATGACTTGAGAGAGGTTTGGGGTTTTTTTGAAAGGTCTTTAGCTTTAGACTAACAGGACAGAAAAACTTGCAGGGGCTAGCATGTTGTTTGGACTGCAATATGACAGATAACTTTATCCCTTCACATTCATATCCTCTATTGCAATTAAATGTAGTGTATTGTTCCAATGTCTGATTGCATGTGGGAAGCAGGGATGTAGCCTGTACTCTGACTTACAGTAGTCTGGGAATTAATGAAAACTATTTTTTTTAATAGAGAAAAAATTTTTATTGTCTCCTTTTTGTTATTGCCTTCAGGGATCATCTGGAGAATTCTTGTAGCTACATGTCTCACAAGTATTTAAAGTAGAAAAACATATAATAGCCTTTTTTTTCCCTTCTTTTTCTTCCTTAAAAAAAAATAGTGTGAGTTGCATGGAAGTTGTTTGGTGGTGTGTAGGTGTATTATGTGTGTGTCAAACTCACCACAGGGAAGCTAAGGAAGAGCAAGGAGTTTTGCCCACAACTTAAACATCTCATCCAATCATTCATTTGACTGGCATTTTGGGAAAAGCCAACGGTTTGAGGATTAAAGAAAAGCCAGAAATGTGAAGGTGACAGACAGAAACGTTCAGCTGTGGCTGATGTTGCAACGCATCTCGGCAATTTCTGCCATAAGGCCGATCTGTCTGGGAAGACGACAAGCTGACGTTTTGCCATCGGGTTGCTCTGTATTCAGACTCGTCTTGCTCTACATCCCTTGTGGAGCTCAGAAATGCTCAGCCACCCCCATGCACTGCCAAGAAGGCAGCCCCATGTGCCCGGCAGCTGTGTGGTATCTTTGCCAACAGCTGCTTGGGTCTTGTGGCACTTCAGTGCTGGCTCATGGAATTTAAGGTTAATCTGGTCAGACAGGAAGAGTTTTTGGCAGCCCTTCGCCATTCTTGTTGTGTGGTGCTTCTGCTTGAGACAGTTAAAATGGACTTTGCAATGAGACAGAGCTCAGGTGTATGAACAGGGGTTATTGCTTGATGATAAACCAGCACATCTCAGACATGAAAAAGCACTCTATAAATCTCTTAGCAAGATGATCTGGGGAATACAAGCATCTTTTCATCCAAGATGAGACTTAGATGATATAAACAATTGTTTTGAGAATAGCTTAAGCATTAATTACATGGGTGGGTTTTTTTTATTTGGTGGGATGGGAAGGAGCACAGCGGGACTTTCTTCTTTAGGCCAAGATTCAGCTAGTCAAATCCCTCCTTGGAGTGAGTTTGTAAAATCCATGTAGAATAGGAGATTTACTACAGCCACATCACCAGACAATGGGGAAATGTATAGTTTTTAACAGGTGACACACCGGTTCTTTGGCTACTGGCCATTCTTTGTAAATAAGAACATGAATGCCCAAAGGCAAAAATATTGATGACATTTCAAGTGATGGCTCCTGTGGTCTCAACAGGAAGTCACTCTTTTGCAGTTGAGTAAATACAAAAAGCCTTACCACTGGCAACTGCAAGGGTTACATGCATTTTTGAGCCTGGAGACAAAACAGCAGGCTGAACTTCCAACCCACAATTTTGTGCCAAAAGCACCCATCCTAAAGATGCCAGAGCTTATGCTCTTTTGCACTTCAGTAGTCAGTGGAAATGGATGTTGTATTTACCAGCTGGATTTTTGAGTATGTGCTCAAGAAGTGAGACATGGATGCATCCTGCTCATGGGTGGGAACAGCGCTTCAAAACATGCCTGCTATCAATTAGTATTAAATAGATTATATGTGGTTCTTATTTGGTTTTTGAAAATCTATCAGGCAAATAGCAGGAAGTCACCACCTAGATAAGTGTTGTCTATTGGTAACACTTTGCATTTCTTAATTACTGTCAGGTTATTCCCTAGCAATTCTGCACTGTAAAGTGGTAGAAGGTGCCTGGCTGAAGCAACGATCACCTTATTGCTCATATTATAGCCTGAAACTATGAAAATGTCCATTGGGTTGCTGCTATTCTTGTGTTGCAGCCCTGTCTTTGCCTAGCCATGGGCCCCATATGGGCCCCCACCCCAGTCTGCCTGGCCTTGGCTCATCCCTGTCCCCATTCCCACGGAGGTGCCCAATGTCACTGGTCTGATGCTGAAAGCACTTGCTTGGGAAATGCTGTTGAGCGAGGGGAGAGTTTAGAACAAGGTTTCTCACTTCCCATGAGGTTAATATATAATATATATATTTTTATATCTATAATATATATTATATATTTGCATATATGTAGCTTCAAGTGCTAAGTTCCTGGCCAAGATTTGCACTGCAGAAGCTTCCTGAAGGCTCTGCTGTTCCTCACTGGCCATGGATGTGGGCTGCTCCTCTGAGCTCCCTTCCATCACTGCTGAAGCAACCATAGACACCCAGGAGAATCCTAGACACCAGCTTTATGTTTTAAGTATTGCAGTTAGATGCCTACAGTACACAGATAGGTAGTGTTGATCTTGCCTTTGATCTGTGCACATGCACCACCTCCTTTACTCTTTTACTACCTGTTGTAAAACCCTTCCCTCAAAACGTCTGTGATCCCAGCTAGGGCTTCTTGCTGCTTCCCTGCTGCAGATGCCAAAAGGATTTATGGGAGGTGCCAGCTGAAAAAAAGGCTCAAAGGAGGAGCTCTCAGTGCAGACAGTTTTCAGTGAGCAGTGCTGGAATGGTAGTGCTAGAGACCAAAACACTCTTCGCATTTGCAGTTCAGGTTTCCACAAAGCAATAGTGGGGAGCTCCTCTCCCAGCACTCACTGTACTGTAACCTCTCAGTGCAACCCCAGATCTGTCTCTCTGAGCTGGACCAGTGGGGAAGGGGCACAGCAAGACTGCATCCCTCCCTGAGGAATAACCTATTTGTGAAAATGGTGAGTTCCTATTGCCCAAAGCTTGCAGTTGCAACTGTGGGCATTTCTGAAGCACGCACTGACATTAAGCAGCAATATCTCAGTGCAGAGCAGGGTCGTTCTTGCAGGAAATTTCCTATCCTGTGCTATAAAACTTGGAAGTGATCCTCCAGCAAGCTCTGCAGTCTTACAGAATATGAATTGTCCTCTTTTGACCCACTATTCAGATGTCCCTTAATATTTCTGAAGACAATTTTTGCATGTGAGGTATACTGCTCAGCTGCATGGTAGGTACTGCTTGATTTAACCACTCCCCTACCCCCCCCCCAAAAAAAAAAAAAAAAAAGAAAAAAAAAAAAGAAAACTGAACAAGAGCTCTGAGCATGGCTGGTTCCACCATCTTACTCCATGGGCTGTTCCAGGGACATCATTCTGCATCTTAATATATATATATTCTTCTTAAACCCGCTCATCCAAAATGCCCTTAAAAGTGGAAAAAAGGACAAAGGAGGGTGTGGGCAGAAGAAAGAGGGGAGCTGTAAAGGTTGGTAAGGACTTGCCCCTCCAAGCAGAGCAGAGGGCAGTAAAAGCATCTCGGGGCAGGGAAGTGGTGGTTTTGTGGGATGGAAATAACCTGTGAGTGAGTGATTCGAGCTTGGGCACTCATCCACCCATAGACATGGTGGAGCCTGGTCCTACTCATAATTCAGAAATAACCACTGGACACAGAGGGAGTATGTCCTAATGCCAGAGGACCTTAATGCTTAAAGAAGGAGGATCTTCTCAACCAGGCTTGGAAATGTTTGTTTTGGACCCCCATATACATTGTGAGGGGGCACAGCTCCGTAGGTAGCCCTGCAACGTGGTCATAGCAAATGGTGGAGGAGAGGCCAGGGTATTGATCAGGTGCTGTGCTGGTCTTCATTTGAATCAGCTCTTGGCTGCAAACCCCCAAAGGGCTCTGATGTGAGAAGTCAAAGAGAAAATGTAGTCAGAGCTGCTTGAATGGTCCACTGGTTTCTGAGGCTAAATCATCAGAAAGAAAAATGTAGGCAGCAGTGACAGGAGCACTAGCAAGTTGTTCTGAGCCCAGTATTACATTTTCAAAAGCAGCAAAGGATGAAGCAGCAAATACAGAATTTGGAGGGACTTGAACAATTGTGCTCATATTTTCAAAGCATCCTAAAAAGGAAACACCCAGTTGAATTTCTTTAATTTCTCTGAAATCTCAAAACATTCTACAGATTTCAGAGAAATGGGAGCAAAAAACCTCTCCTGCCATTCTTTTGAGTCCAACTGGAAAAGTGCTGGGACAAGAAAACAGCCCCGTGTGACTGGTCAGAACCAGAGCAGCATGCAGCCAATAAAGTAACTGTGGATATTTCTCATGCAAGGACCTTCATTACATCACCTTTAGGCTGAACTGAAAAACAAGTCACCATAGCTTAGTAGGCTCACAAGAAGAGATTTTCTTGGGAGAAAATTTTGAGAGGTTAAGAGAGTTTGCAGGGGTTTTAGTTAAGGATCTGAGTTCAGTGTTTAGTGCTGAATTTATCCATGTTGCTGCTCTGGGATGATGCTGAGTTTCAGTGGGAAAGAAGCTGAAGTCTTAATATGGAGACATATTGCAGCACGTGCTCCATTGTGGTTGCGTTGAGCTGTTTATATCTCCTCAAATTATACTAAGTGGAAACAATTAATTCTCAGGTTCGTTCCAGCAAGGAATAGTTAAGTGTAGTACTGTGGAGCAACGCTTTCCCTGCCTCCTCGACTATTGGGAGGAGGCAGCAATACAGATGTATTGCCCTCCCTCATGTGTCACCCATGGTTGTTTGCAAGCCAAAAGATCTGGGTTTGAATGGCCACTGCACTGTGGTTCTGCAATTTGGAAGCCCTGTTTGCATGTCAAGATATGAGGTTGGTAGGGGGAAAAAAAATCATCACCTCTCGGTAAAAGGCCCCTGAGGATCACTGTGGAGCTTCATGAGGGTCTTGCCATCATTTTCCTGAAGCAAAACACAGATCAGAGCTTCTCCTACTACCTGCTTTACATCCTCCTGTTCCCTCTCTCACATGGAGACTCTGACAATAGGGACCCTCCTCAATAGGGACTGAAGTGAAATTCAACCACATATGAAGAAGCCAAATTTTGCCAGGGCATTTAACTGTGGAAAGAGCTAACCAAGAACTTTACCCTTACTTGGAAACAAGTAACTGTTTTTTTCTAAAAGATTCAGACCAGGAAAGGCAGCAGGGCTGAGGCTGGTGAAGGAAAACAGGGTGGAAACCTATAGAAATTATAATAAGACGACGGGTCTTGTGGGATGATCCCAATAGTCACTCGGAGATCTGGGATTATTTTTCCAGCTTCTGCTTGAGCTCTGATTTTAGTTTCCTCAAATACTACTGGCTTTGATACTCACTCTTCCTCATGTTTAAAAATTGCTGCCCTGAAGACTGAATCTGAGAGATGCTCACATTAACATTAATGCAGCCTTGGACTCCTAGCCTGCTAATCCAAAAAAACCCACAGTAAACCAATCGCTTGATCCAAATGGTTGATGATATGCACTGAGAAAACTGCAGTGAGACATCCCAGGGTGAACAAGTGCCCAGAGGCATGTTAACGGTAGGAGGAAAAACCCGCGTTACACCGATGTTCGGATTTGGGCAGTGCCTGGGGCTGTTAGAGGGAGACGGGGTATTAAAGACCTTAAGACTGCCAGGATCTTACCTGGCCCTGAAACATAGCTTCAAGGCACAGAGCAAACCCTCAGTGGTCCATGAACTGTTCATCATCCTAGTATGAAAGCAACGGAGGTGATACTAATCTAAACACAAATGTCAGAATTCAGATTGCCACTAAAATTTAGCTTATAGTTAAGAAAAATACCAAAAGAATCCCCAAATTTGGGAATGCTCATTGCTGAGCAGGAGCCAAGAAAACTTGTTTACAGCTCACTCTCCGTTTAGAACAATTAATCGCTAAGCCTTGGCTGCACTTCCCACAAATCACCCGAAAGGATGCCTGTCGGGTTGTGTTAAGCCGAAGTGCCGTGATAGAGTCAGCTACTGCCTGAGATACGGATGAAAACTGGCATGTTAGCTCACTTCTAATAGGTGATTTACCGAAAAAAAAAGAGAAACTATCCACTGAGTTAACATGGACCATCATTTTTCCCCTTAATTACTTCCTGATACCTGGACTGAATCCACGATCAAGGAGATGTATCTGAGATGCTCCTGGGGCTCCACAGTCGTGGGCTCTTCTCTGGCCATGAAGGAGTAAAATGCACTCAGAAATGTGCTGAAGATAAAACTAATGAGAGGGGAAAAAAGTTTGGAAAAAAGGAACAATTTCTTCCACCATTCTTTGGAAGAGCTACTGTCCTAATGGAGCACCAGAAGAAGAAGCCTTAACAATAGATACAAATCTGGAAAACACCAGAAAACCTGAGTTTGTGTGGGCAGACCCATCCACAAGGTGAGTCTTTGCATTTGGAAACTCTGAGCTTTTCACTGGCCGGGGGCTGGGTGAGGGACATGGGCTCTGCAGCTTCATCTCCAACCATGTGTATCCTCCACTGCCGACCCTCACCTTCCTGGCTTGGTCACCGACCTGCCTGGGCGTTGGGAACATGCCTGGAGACCCAGCTGGTGGCCACCATTTTATCTGCATGGGGAGTCTAGATCGCTGGTTTAGACTCTCAGAGGTTGTTACCCCAGTTAGAAAAGAGAGAAAAATGATAAATACTTCTCATTCATCAGCATATTAGATAAGTTATACACACTGTAAAAGGAACCAGAAGCTGAGTTTAGAATTTTATGTGAGAGCAAGAGAGTATCTTGATCTGAAACAGTTATTTTTGTTTAAGTGAGAAATAAAGTCAAGATGAATGTGTGCTGTGTTCCCAAACCTTCCCTGAAGAAGCATGAACTTTACAGATTTATAGGCCTGTCTGGAAATATTCAGCAGCATTCACTTAGGTCATTATCACACATAAACCGGTCCAGGTACAGACTTCTAATTACCTTTAAAAATAATAAAGTGTCTAGAATGTAATTTCTTAGCATTTTCAATTGCATTTTTTCCCTATACTGCAGACATAAAGTGATCACTGTGGCTCTCAGCTGATGCCTAAGAAGCACCAGTGAAAATAGAGACATCAAATATTGGGAAGTCTCTTATTTATACCTCATCTCTGAAGAAGAATGGCTTTCTTCAGTTAAGCAATGAGTTGCTGTTTTAGTCTGTGTTTCCATGTCTCCTTCCCTTTTCCAGTGTAAAGTCTTCAGCAAGAAGAGAGTTTTCCATTTAGGAGATCCATCAGCCTGTCTACCCTATCTTTCTGAATACGCTTACAATTATTTTGCCTCCAAATGAACGCATTTGCATTTTGTAATGCATTCTGATTCCAAACACATTTCAGAAAAATTACATACCAGAGATATTCTAGAGTACATTTCAGTTGGCTTTTCCTTAAAGTAACAATTATTAGCGATGAAAGTTTCTTCTTTCTTGAATACCATCACCTAAACTTAACAGCAATAAGCAACAATTTGAGGCATAGAATGTTGCTAATCAGACTGAAATTAAATCACCAAGTTAATTAAATACTCAAGCAAGTCACCTTAGACAGAAAGTCAGTCTGGACCACCCAAAGACATCTGGGTTGACGCCAGCTACAGACCTGCTCCTCAGCACTTGGAACTAGGCTCAGCAGCATTTGGTAACAATTGGTAAGGAGCATTTCAAAAGCTCCAGGT